>NW_026047664.1:300000-594893 GCF_023864345.2 Schistocerca serialis cubense | reverse complement strand
GAATGAAAGGAGAGTAACGGAAAGTGTTTAATTTGCAAGTACATCAGACGAAAAAGTAGCTTTTGCGCGAGTTTGTGTAATCCGTTTTTCGGTTTGTATTTGCGTCTTTGAGTGCGTTTTTCTCAGGGACAGTAAGGTCGTATCGAGGTGAAATTTGTATGACGTACTGAGGTCGGTGGTCGCTTGGCGGTGTCAAAGTTTTAAGATTTGAAGTGAAGGCATCGAGGAGTTACGGACGTTTATGCAGCGTATTTTGAGACGGTGAGAAGAGACGCGCCGCGCCGCGCCGCCTGGCCCAGTACGTTGTAGTTTGCTTTGATATAGGACCGTTTGGCGACGTAAAAAATACTAGTTTCCACAGTGGAATGAAAGGAGAGTAACGGAAAGTGTTTAATTTGCAAGTACATCAGACGAAAAAGTAGCTTTTGCGCGAGTTTGTGTAATCCGTTTTTCGGTTTGTATTTGCGTCTTTGAGTGCGTTTTTCTCAGGGACAGTAAGGTCGTATCGAGGTGAAATTTGTATGACGTACTGAGGTCGGTGGTCGCTTGGCGGTGTCAAAGTTTTAAGATTTGAAGTGAAGGCATCGAGGAGTTACGGACGTTTATGCAGCGTATTTTGAGACGGTGAGAAGAGACGCGCCGCGCCGCGCCGCCTGGCCCAGTAAGTGTAGTTTGCTTTGATATAGGACCGTTTGGCGACGTAAAAAATACTAGTTTCCACAGTGGAATGAAAGGAGAGTAACGGAAAGTGTTTAATTTGCAAGTACATCAGACGAAAAAGTAGCTTTTGCGCGAGTTTGTGTAATCCGTTTTTTCGGTTTGTATTTGCGTCTTTGAGTGCGTTTTTCTCAGGGACAGTAAGGTCGTATCGAGGTGAAATTTGTATGACGTACTGAGGTCGGTGGTCGCTTGGCGGTGTCAAAGTTTTAAGATTTGAAGTGAAGGCATCGAGGAGTTACGGACGTTTATGCAGCGTATTTTGAGACGGTGAGAAGAGACGCGCCGCGCCGCGCCGCCTGGCCCAGTAAGTGTAGTTTGCTTTGATATAGGACCGTTTGGCGACGTAAAAAATACTAGTTTCCACAGTGGAATGAAAGGAGAGTAACGGAAAGTGTTTAATTTGCAAGTACATCAGACGAAAAAGTAGCTTTTGCGCGAGTTTGTGTAATCCGTTTTTCGGTTTGTATTTGCGTCTTTGAGTGCGTTTTTCTCAGGGACAGTAAGGTCGTATCGAGGTGAAATTTGTATGACGTACTGAGGTCGGTGGTCGCCTGGCGGTGTCAAAGTTTTAAGATTTGAAGTGAAGGCATCGAGGAGTTACGGACGTTTATGCAGCGTATTTTGAGACGGTGAGAAGAGACGCGCCGCGCCGCGCCGCCTGGCCCAGTAAGTGTAGTTTGCTTTGATATAGGACCGTTTGGCGACGTAAAAAATACTAGTTTCCACAGTGGAATGAAAGGAGAGTAACGGAAAGTGTTTAATTTGCAAGTACATCAGACGAAAAAGTAGCTTTTGCGCGAGTTTGTGTAATCCGTTTTTCGGTTTGTATTTGCGTCTTTGAGTGCGTTTTTCTCAGGGACAGTAAGGTCGTATCGAGGTGAAATTTGTATGACGTACTGAGGTCGGTGGTCGCTTGGCGGTGTCAAAGTTTTAAGATTTGAAGTGAAGGCATCGAGGAGTTACGGACGTTTATGCAGCGTATTTTGAGACGGTGAGAAGAGACGCGCCGCGCCGCGCCGCCTGGCCCAGTAAGTGTAGTTTGCTTTGATATAGGACCGTTTGGCGACGTAAAAAATACTAGTTTCCACAGTGGAATGAAAGGAGAGTAACGGAAAGTGTTTAATTTGCAAGTACATCAGACGAAAAAGTAGCTTTTGCGCGAGTTTGTGTAATCCGTTTTTCGGTTTGTATTTGCGTCTTTGAGTGCGTTTTTCTCAGGGACAGTAAGGTCGTATCGAGGTGAAATTTGTATGACGTACTGAGGTCGGTGGTCGCTTGGCGGTGTCAAAGTTTTAAGATTTGAAGTGAAGGCATCGAGGAGTTACGGACGTTTATGCAGCGTATTTTGAGACGGTGAGAAGAGACGCGCCGCGCCGCGCCGCCTGGCCCAGTACGTGTAGTTTGCTTTGATATAGGACCGTTTGGCGACGTAAAAAATACTAGTTTCCACAGTGGAATGAAAGGAGAGTAACGGAAAGTGTTTAATTTGCAAGTACATCAGACGAAAAAGTAGCTTTTGCGCGAGTTTGTGTAATCCGTTTTTCGGTTTGTATTTGCGTCTTTGAGTGCGTTTTTCTCAGGGACAGTAAGGTCGTATCGAGGTGAAATTTGTATGACGTACTGAGGTCGGTGGTCGCTTGGCGGTGTCAAAGTTTTAAGATTTGAAGTGAAGGCATCGAGGAGTTACGGACGTTTATGCAGCGTATTTTGAGACGGTGAGAAGAGACGCGCCGCGCCGCGCCGCCTGGCCCAGTAAGTGTAGTTTGCTTTGATATAGGACCGTTTGGCGACGTAAAAAATACTAGTTTCCACAGTGGAATGAAAGGAGAGTAACGGAAAGTGTTTAATTTGCAAGTACATCAGACGAAAAAGTAGCTTTTGCGCGAGTTTGTGTAATCCGTTTTTCGGTTTGTATTTGCGTCTTTGAGTGCGTTTTTCTCAGGGACAGTAAGGTCGTATCGAGGTGAAATTTGTATGACGTACTGAGGTCGGTGGTCGCTTGGCGGTGTCAAAGTTTTAAGATTTGAAGTGAAGGCATCGAGGAGTTACGGACGTTTATGCAGCGTATTTTGAGACGGTGAGAAGAGACGCGCCGCGCCGCGCCGCCTGGCCCAGTAAGTGTAGTTTGCTTTGATATAGGACCGTTTGGCGACGTAAAAAATACTAGTTTCCACAGTGGAATGAAAGGAGAGTAACGGAAAGTGTTTAATTTGCAAGTACATCAGACGAAAAAGTAGCTTTTGCGCGAGTTTGTGTAATCCGTTTTTCGGTTTGTATTTGCGTCTTTGAGTGCGTTTTTCTCAGGGACAGTAAGGTCGTATCGAGGTGAAATTTGTATGACGTACTGAGGTCGGTGGTCGCTTGGCGGTGTCAAAGTTTTAAGATTTGAAGTGAAGGCATCGAGGAGTTACGGACGTTTATGCAGCGTATTTTGAGACGGTGAGAAGAGACGCGCCGCGCCGCGCCGCCTGGCCCAGTACGTGTAGTTTGCTTTGATATAGGACCGTTTGGCGACGTAAAAAATACTAGTTTCCACAGTGGAATGAAAGGAGAGTAACGGAAAGTGTTTAATTTGCAAGTACATCAGACGAAAAAGTAGCTTTTGCGCGAGTTTGTGTAATCCGTTTTTCGGTTTGTATTTGCGTCTTTGAGTGCGTTTTTCTCAGGGACAGTAAGGTCGTATCGAGGTGAAATTTGTATGACGTACTGAGGTCGGTGGTCGCTTGGCGGTGTCAAAGTTTTAAGATTTGAAGTGAAGGCATCGAGGAGTTACGGACGTTTATGCAGCGTATTTTGAGACGGTGAGAAGAGACGCGCCGCGCCGCGCCGCCTGGCCCAGTAAGTGTAGTTTGCTTTGATATAGGACCGTTTGGCGACGTAAAAAATACTAGTTTCCACAGTGGAATGAAAGGAGAGTAACGGAAAGTGTTTAATTTGCAAGTACATCAGACGAAAAAGTAGCTTTTGCGCGAGTTTGTGTAATCCGTTTTTCGGTTTGTATTTGCGTCTTTGAGTGCGTTTTTCTCAGGGACAGTAAGGTCGTATCGAGGTGAAATTTGTATGACGTACTGAGGTCGGTGGTCGCTTGGCGGTGTCAAAGTTTTAAGATTTGAAGTGAAGGCATCGAGGAGTTACGGACGTTTATGCAGCGTATTTTGAGACGGTGAGAAGAGACGCGCCGCGCCGCGCCGCCTGGCCCAGTACGTGTAGTTTGCTTTGATATAGGACCGTTTGGCGACGTAAAAAATACTAGTTTCCACAGTGGAATGAAAGGAGAGTAACGGAAAGTGTTTAATTTGCAAGTACATCAGACGAAAAAGTAGCTTTTGCGCGAGTTTGTGTAATCCGTTTTTCGGTTTGTATTTGCGTCTTTGAGTGCGTTTTTCTCAGGGACAGTAAGGTCGTATCGAGGTGAAATTTGTATGACGTACTGAGGTCGGTGGTCGCTTGGCGGTGTCAAAGTTTTAAGATTTGAAGTGAAGGCATCGAGGAGTTACGGACGTTTATGCAGCGTATTTTGAGACGGTGAGAAGAGACGCGCCGCGCCGCGCCGCCTGGCCCAGTACGTGTAGTTTGCTTTGATATAGGACCGTTTGGCGACGTAAAAAATACTAGTTTCCACAGTGGAATGAAAGGAGAGTAACGGAAAGTGTTTAATTTGCAAGTACATCAGACGAAAAAGTAGCTTTTGCGCGAGTTTGTGTAATCCGTTTTTCGGTTTGTATTTGCGTCTTTGAGTGCGTTTTTCTCAGGGACAGTAAGGTCGTATCGAGGTGAAATTTGTATGACGTACTGAGGTCGGTGGTCGCTTGGCGGTGTCAAAGTTTTAAGATTTGAAGTGAAGGCATCGAGGAGTTACGGACGTTTATGCAGCGTATTTTGAGACGGTGAGAAGAGACGCGCCGCGCCGCGCCGCCTGGCCCAGTAAGTGTAGTTTGCTTTGATATAGGACCGTTTGGCGACGTAAAAAATACTAGTTTCCACAGTGGAATGAAAGGAGAGTAACGGAAAGTGTTTAATTTGCAAGTACATCAGACGAAAAAGTAGCTTTTGCGCGAGTTTGTGTAATCCGTTTTTCGGTTTGTATTTGCGTCTTTGAGTGCGTTTTTCTCAGGGACAGTAAGGTCGTATCGAGGTGAAATTTGTATGACGTACTGAGGTCGGTGGTCGCTTGGCGGTGTCAAAGTTTTAAGATTTGAAGTGAAGGCATCGAGGAGTTACGGACGTTTATGCAGCGTATTTTGAGACGGTGAGAAGAGACGCGCCGCGCCGCGCCGCCTGGCCCAGTAAGTGTAGTTTGCTTTGATATAGGACCGTTTGGCGACGTAAAAAATACTAGTTTCCACAGTGGAATGAAAGGAGAGTAACGGAAAGTGTTTAATTTGCAAGTACATCAGACGAAAAAGTAGCTTTTGCGCGAGTTTGTGTAATCCGTTTTTCGGTTTGTATTTGCGTCTTTGAGTGCGTTTTTCTCAGGGACAGTAAGGTCGTATCGAGGTGAAATTTGTATGACGTACTGAGGTCGGTGGTCGCCTGGCGGTGTCAAAGTTTTAAGATTTGAAGTGAAGGCATCGAGGAGTTACGGACGTTTATGCAGCGTATTTTGAGACGGTGAGAAGAGACGCGCCGCGCCGCGCCGCCTGGCCCAGTAAGTGTAGTTTGCTTTGATATAGGACCGTTTGGCGACGTAAAAAATACTAGTTTCCACAGTGGAATGAAAGGAGAGTAACGGAAAGTGTTTAATTTGCAAGTACATCAGACGAAAAAGTAGCTTTTGCGCGAGTTTGTGTAATCCGTTTTTCGGTTTGTATTTGCGTCTTTGAGTGCGTTTTTCTCAGGGACAGTAAGGTCGTATCGAGGTGAAATTTGTATGACGTACTGAGGTCGGTGGTCGCTTGGCGGTGTCAAAGTTTTAAGATTTGAAGTGAAGGCATCGAGGAGTTACGGACGTTTATGCAGCGTATTTTGAGACGGTGAGAAGAGACGCGCCGCGCCGCGCCGCCTGGCCCAGTAAGTGTAGTTTGCTTTGATATAGGACCGTTTGGCGACGTAAAAAATACTAGTTTCCACAGTGGAATGAAAGGAGAGTAACGGAAAGTGTTTAATTTGCAAGTACATCAGACGAAAAAGTAGCTTTTGCGCGAGTTTGTGTAATCCGTTTTTCGGTTTGTATTTGCGTCTTTGAGTGCGTTTTTCTCAGGGACAGTAAGGTCGTATCGAGGTGAAATTTGTATGACGTACTGAGGTCGGTGGTCGCCTGGCGGTGTCAAAGTTTTAAGATTTGAAGTGAAGGCATCGAGGAGTTACGGACGTTTATGCAGCGTATTTTGAGACGGTGAGAAGAGACGCGCCGCGCCGCGCCGCCTGGCCCAGTAAGTGTAGTTTGCTTTGATATAGGACCGTTTGGCGACGTAAAAAATACTAGTTTCCACAGTGGAATGAAAGGAGAGTAACGGAAAGTGTTTAATTTGCAAGTACATCAGACGAAAAAGTAGCTTTTGCGCGAGTTTGTGTAATCCGTTTTTCGGTTTGTATTTGCGTCTTTGAGTGCGTTTTTCTCAGGGACAGTAAGGTCGTATCGAGGTGAAATTTGTATGACGTACTGAGGTCGGTGGTCGCCTGGCGGTGTCAAAGTTTTAAGATTTGAAGTGAAGGCATCGAGGAGTTACGGACGTTTATGCAGCGTATTTTGAGACGGTGAGAAGAGACGCGCCGCGCCGCGCCGCCTGGCCCAGTAAGTGTAGTTTGCTTTGATATAGGACCGTTTGGCGACGTAAAAAATACTAGTTTCCACAGTGGAATGAAAGGAGAGTAACGGAAAGTGTTTAATTTGCAAGTACATCAGACGAAAAAGTAGCTTTTGCGCGAGTTTGTGTAATCCGTTTTTCGGTTTGTATTTGCGTCTTTGAGTGCGTTTTTCTCAGGGACAGTAAGGTCGTATCGAGGTGAAATTTGTATGACGTACTGAGGTCGGTGGTCGCTTGGCGGTGTCAAAGTTTTAAGATTTGAAGTGAAGGCATCGAGGAGTTACGGACGTTTATGCAGCGTATTTTGAGACGGTGAGAAGAGACGCGCCGCGCCGCGCCGCCTGGCCCAGTAAGTGTAGTTTGCTTTGATATAGGACCGTTTGGCGACGTAAAAAATACTAGTTTCCACAGTGGAATGAAAGGAGAGTAACGGAAAGTGTTTAATTTGCAAGTACATCAGACGAAAAAGTAGCTTTTGCGCGAGTTTGTGTAATCCGTTTTTCGGTTTGTATTTGCGTCTTTGAGTGCGTTTTTCTCAGGGACAGTAAGGTCGTATCGAGGTGAAATTTGTATGACGTACTGAGGTCGGTGGTCGCCTGGCGGTGTCAAAGTTTTAAGATTTGAAGTGAAGGCATCGAGGAGTTACGGACGTTTATGCAGCGTATTTTGAGACGGTGAGAAGAGACGCGCCGCGCCGCGCCGCCTGGCCCAGTAAGTGTAGTTTGCTTTGATATAGGACCGTTTGGCGACGTAAAAAATACTAGTTTCCACAGTGGAATGAAAGGAGAGTAACGGAAAGTGTTTAATTTGCAAGTACATCAGACGAAAAAGTAGCTTTTGCGCGAGTTTGTGTAATCCGTTTTTCGGTTTGTATTTGCGTCTTTGAGTGCGTTTTTCTCAGGGACAGTAAGGTCGTATCGAGGTGAAATTTGTATGACGTACTGAGGTCGGTGGTCGCCTGGCGGTGTCAAAGTTTTAAGATTTGAAGTGAAGGCATCGAGGAGTTACGGACGTTTATGCAGCGTATTTTGAGACGGTGAGAAGAGACGCGCCGCGCCGCGCCGCCTGGCCCAGTAAGTGTAGTTTGCTTTGATATAGGACCGTTTGGCGACGTAAAAAATACTAGTTTCCACAGTGGAATGAAAGGAGAGTAACGGAAAGTGTTTAATTTGCAAGTACATCAGACGAAAAAGTAGCTTTTGCGCGAGTTTGTGTAATCCGTTTTTCGGTTTGTATTTGCGTCTTTGAGTGCGTTTTTCTCAGGGACAGTAAGGTCGTATCGAGGTGAAATTTGTATGACGTACTGAGGTCGGTGGTCGCTTGGCGGTGTCAAAGTTTTAAGATTTGAAGTGAAGGCATCGAGGAGTTACGGACGTTTATGCAGCGTATTTTGAGACGGTGAGAAGAGACGCGCCGCGCCGCGCCGCCTGGCCCAGTAAGTGTAGTTTGCTTTGATATAGGACCGTTTGGCGACGTAAAAAATACTAGTTTCCACAGTGGAATGAAAGGAGAGTAACGGAAAGTGTTTAATTTGCAAGTACATCAGACGAAAAAGTAGCTTTTGCGCGAGTTTGTGTAATCCGTTTTTCGGTTTGTATTTGCGTCTTTGAGTGCGTTTTTCTCAGGGACAGTAAGGTCGTATCGAGGTGAAATTTGTATGACGTACTGAGGTCGGTGGTCGCCTGGCGGTGTCAAAGTTTTAAGATTTGAAGTGAAGGCATCGAGGAGTTACGGACGTTTATGCAGCGTATTTTGAGACGGTGAGAAGAGACGCGCCGCGCCGCGCCGCCTGGCCCAGTAAGTGTAGTTTGCTTTGATATAGGACCGTTTGGCGACGTAAAAAATACTAGTTTCCACAGTGGAATGAAAGGAGAGTAACGGAAAGTGTTTAATTTGCAAGTACATCAGACGAAAAAGTAGCTTTTGCGCGAGTTTGTGTAATCCGTTTTTCGGTTTGTATTTGCGTCTTTGAGTGCGTTTTTCTCAGGGACAGTAAGGTCGTATCGAGGTGAAATTTGTATGACGTACTGAGGTCGGTGGTCGCTTGGCGGTGTCAAAGTTTTAAGATTTGAAGTGAAGGCATCGAGGAGTTACGGACGTTTATGCAGCGTATTTTGAGACGGTGAGAAGAGACGCGCCGCGCCGCGCCGCCTGGCCCAGTAAGTGTAGTTTGCTTTGATATAGGACCGTTTGGCGACGTAAAAAATACTAGTTTCCACAGTGGAATGAAAGGAGAGTAACGGAAAGTGTTTAATTTGCAAGTACATCAGACGAAAAAGTAGCTTTTGCGCGAGTTTGTGTAATCCGTTTTTCGGTTTGTATTTGCGTCTTTGAGTGCGTTTTTCTCAGGGACAGTAAGGTCGTATCGAGGTGAAATTTGTATGACGTACTGAGGTCGGTGGTCGCTTGGCGGTGTCAAAGTTTTAAGATTTGAAGTGAAGGCATCGAGGAGTTACGGACGTTTATGCAGCGTATTTTGAGACGGTGAGAAGAGACGCGCCGCGCCGCGCCGCCTGGCCCAGTAAGTGTAGTTTGCTTTGATATAGGACCGTTTGGCGACGTAAAAAATACTAGTTTCCACAGTGGAATGAAAGGAGAGTAACGGAAAGTGTTTAATTTGCAAGTACATCAGACGAAAAAGTAGCTTTTGCGCGAGTTTGTGTAATCCGTTTTTCGGTTTGTATTTGCGT
Source organism: Schistocerca serialis cubense (assembly GCF_023864345.2). NCBI lineage: Eukaryota > Metazoa > Arthropoda > Insecta > Orthoptera > Acrididae > Schistocerca > Schistocerca serialis. Next base: position 585,736 of record NW_026047664.1, on the reverse strand, counting down.
CTTTGAGTGCGTTTTTCTCAGGGACAGTAAGGTCGTATCGAGGTGAAATTTGTATGACGTACTGAGGTCGGTGGTCGCTTGGCGGTGTCAAAGTTTTAAGATTTGAAGTGAAGGCATCGAGGAGTTACGGACGTTTATGCAGCGTATTTTGAGACGGTGAGAAGAGACGCGCCGCGCCGCGCCGCCTGGCCCAGTAAGTGTAGTTTGCTTTGATATAGGACCGTTTGGCGACGTAAAAAATACTAGTTTCCACAGTGGAATGAAAGGAGAGTAACGGAAAGTGTTTAATTTGCAAGTACATCAGACGAAAAAGTAGCTTTTGCGCGAGTTTGTGTAATCCGTTTTTCGGTTTGTATTTGCGTCTTTGAGTGCGTTTTTCTCAGGGACAGTAAGGTCGTATCGAGGTGAAATTTGTATGACGTACTGAGGTCGGTGGTCGCCTGGCGGTGTCAAAGTTTTAAGATTTGAAGTGAAGGCATCGAGGAGTTACGGACGTTTATGCAGCGTATTTTGAGACGGTGAGAAGAGACGCGCCGCGCCGCGCCGCCTGGCCCAGTAAGTGTAGTTTGCTTTGATATAGGACCGTTTGGCGACGTAAAAAATACTAGTTTCCACAGTGGAATGAAAGGAGAGTAACGGAAAGTGTTTAATTTGCAAGTACATCAGACGAAAAAGTAGCTTTTGCGCGAGTTTGTGTAATCCGTTTTTCGGTTTGTATTTGCGTCTTTGAGTGCGTTTTTCTCAGGGACAGTAAGGTCGTATCGAGGTGAAATTTGTATGACGTACTGAGGTCGGTGGTCGCTTGGCGGTGTCAAAGTTTTAAGATTTGAAGTGAAGGCATCGAGGAGTTACGGACGTTTATGCAGCGTATTTTGAGACGGTGAGAAGAGACGCGCCGCGCCGCGCCGCCTGGCCCAGTACGTGTAGTTTGCTTTGATATAGGACCGTTTGGCGACGTAAAAAATACTAGTTTCCACAGTGGAATGAAAGGAGAGTAACGGAAAGTGTTTAATTTGCAAGTACATCAGACGAAAAAGTAGCTTTTGCGCGAGTTTGTGTAATCCGTTTTTCGGTTTGTATTTGCGTCTTTGAGTGCGTTTTTCTCAGGGACAGTAAGGTCGTATCGAGGTGAAATTTGTATGACGTACTGAGGTCGGTGGTCGCTTGGCGGTGTCAAAGTTTTAAGATTTGAAGTGAAGGCATCGAGGAGTTACGGACGTTTATGCAGCGTATTTTGAGACGGTGAGAAGAGACGCGCCGCGCCGCGCCGCCTGGCCCAGTACGTGTAGTTTGCTTTGATATAGGACCGTTTGGCGACGTAAAAAATACTAGTTTCCACAGTGGAATGAAAGGAGAGTAACGGAAAGTGTTTAATTTGCAAGTACATCAGACGAAAAAGTAGCTTTTGCGCGAGTTTGTGTAATCCGTTTTTCGGTTTGTATTTGCGTCTTTGAGTGCGTTTTTCTCAGGGACAGTAAGGTCGTATCGAGGTGAAATTTGTATGACGTACTGAGGTCGGTGGTCGCTTGGCGGTGTCAAAGTTTTAAGATTTGAAGTGAAGGCATCGAGGAGTTACGGACGTTTATGCAGCGTATTTTGAGACGGTGAGAAGAGACGCGCCGCGCCGCGCCGCCTGGCCCAGTAAGTGTAGTTTGCTTTGATATAGGACCGTTTGGCGACGTAAAAAATACTAGTTTCCACAGTGGAATGAAAGGAGAGTAACGGAAAGTGTTTAATTTGCAAGTACATCAGACGAAAAAGTAGCTTTTGCGCGAGTTTGTGTAATCCGTTTTTCGGTTTGTATTTGCGTCTTTGAGTGCGTTTTTCTCAGGGACAGTAAGGTCGTATCGAGGTGAAATTTGTATGACGTACTGAGGTCGGTGGTCGCCTGGCGGTGTCAAAGTTTTAAGATTTGAAGTGAAGGCATCGAGGAGTTACGGACGTTTATGCAGCGTATTTTGAGACGGTGAGAAGAGACGCGCCGCGCCGCGCCGCCTGGCCCAGTAAGTGTAGTTTGCTTTGATATAGGACCGTTTGGCGACGTAAAAAATACTAGTTTCCACAGTGGAATGAAAGGAGAGTAACGGAAAGTGTTTAATTTGCAAGTACATCAGACGAAAAAGTAGCTTTTGCGCGAGTTTGTGTAATCCGTTTTTCGGTTTGTATTTGCGTCTTTGAGTGCGTTTTTCTCAGGGACAGTAAGGTCGTATCGAGGTGAAATTTGTATGACGTACTGAGGTCGGTGGTCGCTTGGCGGTGTCAAAGTTTTAAGATTTGAAGTGAAGGCATCGAGGAGTTACGGACGTTTATGCAGCGTATTTTGAGACGGTGAGAAGAGACGCGCCGCGCCGCGCCGCCTGGCCCAGTACGTGTAGTTTGCTTTGATATAGGACCGTTTGGCGACGTAAAAAATACTAGTTTCCACAGTGGAATGAAAGGAGAGTAACGGAAAGTGTTTAATTTGCAAGTACATCAGACGAAAAAGTAGCTTTTGCGCGAGTTTGTGTAATCCGTTTTTCGGTTTGTATTTGCGTCTTTGAGTGCGTTTTTCTCAGGGACAGTAAGGTCGTATCGAGGTGAAATTTGTATGACGTACTGAGGTCGGTGGTCGCTTGGCGGTGTCAAAGTTTTAAGATTTGAAGTGAAGGCATCGAGGAGTTACGGACGTTTATGCAGCGTATTTTGAGACGGTGAGAAGAGACGCGCCGCGCCGCGCCGCCTGGCCCAGTAAGTGTAGTTTGCTTTGATATAGGACCGTTTGGCGACGTAAAAAATACTAGTTTCCACAGTGGAATGAAAGGAGAGTAACGGAAAGTGTTTAATTTGCAAGTACATCAGACGAAAAAGTAGCTTTTGCGCGAGTTTGTGTAATCCGTTTTTCGGTTTGTATTTGCGTCTTTGAGTGCGTTTTTCTCAGGGACAGTAAGGTCGTATCGAGGTGAAATTTGTATGACGTACTGAGGTCGGTGGTCGCTTGGCGGTGTCAAAGTTTTAAGATTTGAAGTGAAGGCATCGAGGAGTTACGGACGTTTATGCAGCGTATTTTGAGACGGTGAGAAGAGACGCGCCGCGCCGCGCCGCCTGGCCCAGTAAGTGTAGTTTGCTTTGATATAGGACCGTTTGGCGACGTAAAAAATACTAGTTTCCACAGTGGAATGAAAGGAGAGTAACGGAAAGTGTTTAATTTGCAAGTACATCAGACGAAAAAGTAGCTTTTGCGCGAGTTTGTGTAATCCGTTTTTCGGTTTGTATTTGCGTCTTTGAGTGCGTTTTTCTCAGGGACAGTAAGGTCGTATCGAGGTGAAATTTGTATGACGTACTGAGGTCGGTGGTCGCCTGGCGGTGTCAAAGTTTTAAGATTTGAAGTGAAGGCATCGAGGAGTTACGGACGTTTATGCAGCGTATTTTGAGACGGTGAGAAGAGACGCGCCGCGCCGCGCCGCCTGGCCCAGTAAGTGTAGTTTGCTTTGATATAGGACCGTTTGGCGACGTAAAAAATACTAGTTTCCACAGTGGAATGAAAGGAGAGTAACGGAAAGTGTTTAATTTGCAAGTACATCAGACGAAAAAGTAGCTTTTGCGCGAGTTTGTGTAATCCGTTTTTCGGTTTGTATTTGCGTCTTTGAGTGCGTTTTTCTCAGGGACAGTAAGGTCGTATCGAGGTGAAATTTGTATGACGTACTGAGGTCGGTGGTCGCTTGGCGGTGTCAAAGTTTTAAGATTTGAAGTGAAGGCATCGAGGAGTTACGGACGTTTATGCAGCGTATTTTGAGACGGTGAGAAGAGACGCGCCGCGCCGCGCCGCCTGGCCCAGTACGTGTAGTTTGCTTTGATATAGGACCGTTTGGCGACGTAAAAAATACTAGTTTCCACAGTGGAATGAAAGGAGAGTAACGGAAAGTGTTTAATTTGCAAGTACATCAGACGAAAAAGTAGCTTTTGCGCGAGTTTGTGTAATCCGTTTTTCGGTTTGTATTTGCGTCTTTGAGTGCGTTTTTCTCAGGGACAGTAAGGTCGTATCGAGGTGAAATTTGTATGACGTACTGAGGTCGGTGGTCGCTTGGCGGTGTCAAAGTTTTAAGATTTGAAGTGAAGGCATCGAGGAGTTACGGACGTTTATGCAGCGTATTTTGAGACGGTGAGAAGAGACGCGCCGCGCCGCGCCGCCTGGCCCAGTAAGTGTAGTTTGCTTTGATATAGGACCGTTTGGCGACGTAAAAAATACTAGTTTCCACAGTGGAATGAAAGGAGAGTAACGGAAAGTGTTTAATTTGCAAGTACATCAGACGAAAAAGTAGCTTTTGCGCGAGTTTGTGTAATCCGTTTTTCGGTTTGTATTTGCGTCTTTGAGTGCGTTTTTCTCAGGGACAGTAAGGTCGTATCGAGGTGAAATTTGTATGACGTACTGAGGTCGGTGGTCGCTTGGCGGTGTCAAAGTTTTAAGATTTGAAGTGAAGGCATCGAGGAGTTACGGACGTTTATGCAGCGTATTTTGAGACGGTGAGAAGAGACGCGCCGCGCCGCGCCGCCTGGCCCAGTAAGTGTAGTTTGCTTTGATATAGGACCGTTTGGCGACGTAAAAAATACTAGTTTCCACAGTGGAATGAAAGGAGAGTAACGGAAAGTGTTTAATTTGCAAGTACATCAGACGAAAAAGTAGCTTTTGCGCGAGTTTGTGTAATCCGTTTTTCGGTTTGTATTTGCGTCTTTGAGTGCGTTTTTCTCAGGGACAGTAAGGTCGTATCGAGGTGAAATTTGTATGACGTACTGAGGTCGGTGGTCGCCTGGCGGTGTCAAAGTTTTAAGATTTGAAGTGAAGGCATCGAGGAGTTACGGACGTTTATGCAGCGTATTTTGAGACGGTGAGAAGAGACGCGCCGCGCCGCGCCGCCTGGCCCAGTAAGTGTAGTTTGCTTTGATATAGGACCGTTTGGCGACGTAAAAAATACTAGTTTCCACAGTGGAATGAAAGGAGAGTAACGGAAAGTGTTTAATTTGCAAGTACATCAGACGAAAAAGTAGCTTTTGCGCGAGTTTGTGTAATCCGTTTTTCGGTTTGTATTTGCGTCTTTGAGTGCGTTTTTCTCAGGGACAGTAAGGTCGTATCGAGGTGAAATTTGTATGACGTACTGAGGTCGGTGGTCGCTTGGCGGTGTCAAAGTTTTAAGATTTGAAGTGAAGGCATCGAGGAGTTACGGACGTTTATGCAGCGTATTTTGAGACGGTGAGAAGAGACGCGCCGCGCCGCGCCGCCTGGCCCAGTACGTGTAGTTTGCTTTGATATAGGACCGTTTGGCGACGTAAAAAATACTAGTTTCCACAGTGGAATGAAAGGAGAGTAACGGAAAGTGTTTAATTTGCAAGTACATCAGACGAAAAAGTAGCTTTTGCGCGAGTTTGTGTAATCCGTTTTTCGGTTTGTATTTGCGTCTTTGAGTGCGTTTTTCTCAGGGACAGTAAGGTCGTATCGAGGTGAAATTTGTATGACGTACTGAGGTCGGTGGTCGCTTGGCGGTGTCAAAGTTTTAAGATTTGAAGTGAAGGCATCGAGGAGTTACGGACGTTTATGCAGCGTATTTTGAGACGGTGAGAAGAGACGCGCCGCGCCGCGCCGCCTGGCCCAGTACGTGTAGTTTGCTTTGATATAGGACCGTTTGGCGACGTAAAAAATACTAGTTTCCACAGTGGAATGAAAGGAGAGTAACGGAAAGTGTTTAATTTGCAAGTACATCAGACGAAAAAGTAGCTTTTGCGCGAGTTTGTGTAATCCGTTTTTCGGTTTGTATTTGCGTCTTTGAGTGCGTTTTTCTCAGGGACAGTAAGGTCGTATCGAGGTGAAATTTGTATGACGTACTGAGGTCGGTGGTCGCTTGGCGGTGTCAAAGTTTTAAGATTTGAAGTGAAGGCATCGAGGAGTTACGGACGTTTATGCAGCGTATTTTGAGACGGTGAGAAGAGACGCGCCGCGCCGCGCCTCCTGGCCCAGTACGTGTAGTTTGCTTTGATATAGGACCGTTTGGCGACGTAAAAAATACTAGTTTCCACAGTGGAATGAAAGGAGAGTAACGGAAAGTGTTTAATTTGCAAGTACATCAGACGAAAAAGTAGCTTTTGCGCGAGTTTGTGTAATCCGTTTTTCGGTTTGTATTTGCGTCTTTGAGTGCGTTTTTCTCAGGGACAGTAAGGTCGTATCGAGGTGAAATTTGTATGACGTACTGAGGTCGGTGGTCGCTTGGCGGTGTCAAAGTTTTAAGATTTGAAGTGAAGGCATCGAGGAGTTACGGACGTTTATGCAGCGTATTTTGAGACGGTGAGAAGAGACGCGCCGCGCCGCGCCGCCTGGCCCAGTAAGTGTAGTTTGCTTTGATATAGGACCGTTTGGCGACGTAAAAAATACTAGTTTCCACAGTGGAATGAAAGGAGAGTAACGGAAAGTGTTTAATTTGCAAGTACATCAGACGAAAAAGTAGCTTTTGCGCGAGTTTGTGTAATCCGTTTTTCGGTTTGTATTTGCGTCTTTGAGTGCGTTTTTCTCAGGGACAGTAAGGTCGTATCGAGGTGAAATTTGTATGACGTACTGAGGTCGGTGGTCGCCTGGCGGTGTCAAAGTTTTAAGATTTGAAGTGAAGGCATCGAGGAGTTACGGACGTTTATGCAGCGTATTTTGAGACGGTGAGAAGAGACGCGCCGCGCCGCGCCGCCTGGCCCAGTAAGTGTAGTTTGCTTTGATATAGGACCGTTTGGCGACGTAAAAAATACTAGTTTCCACAGTGGAATGAAAGGAGAGTAACGGAAAGTGTTTAATTTGCAAGTACATCAGACGAAAAAGTAGCTTTTGCGCGAGTTTGTGTAATCCGTTTTTCGGTTTGTATTTGCGTCTTTGAGTGCGTTTTTCTCAGGGACAGTAAGGTCGTATCGAGGTGAAATTTGTATGACGTACTGAGGTCGGTGGTCGCTTGGCGGTGTCAAAGTTTTAAGATTTGAAGTGAAGGCATCGAGGAGTTACGGACGTTTATGCAGCGTATTTTGAGACGGTGAGAAGAGACGCGCCGCGCCGCGCCGCCTGGCCCAGTACGTGTAGTTTGCTTTGATATAGGACCGTTTGGCGACGTAAAAAATACTAGTTTCCACAGTGGAATGAAAGGAGAGTAACGGAAAGTGTTTAATTTGCAAGTACATCAGACGAAAAAGTAGCTTTTGCGCGAGTTTGTGTAATCCGTTTTTCGGTTTGTATTTGCGTCTTTGAGTGCGTTTTTCTCAGGGACAGTAAGGTCGTATCGAGGTGAAATTTGTATGACGTACTGAGGTCGGTGGTCGCTTGGCGGTGTCAAAGTTTTAAGATTTGAAGTGAAGGCATCGAGGAGTTACGGACGTTTATGCAGCGTATTTTGAGACGGTGAGAAGAGACGCGCCGCGCCGCGCCGCCTGGCCCAGTACGTGTAGTTTGCTTTGATATAGGACCGTTTGGCGACGTAAAAAATACTAGTTTCCACAGTGGAATGAAAGGAGAGTAACGGAAAGTGTTTAATTTGCAAGTACATCAGACGAAAAAGTAGCTTTTGCGCGAGTTTGTGTAATCCGTTTTTCGGTTTGTATTTGCGTCTTTGAGTGCGTTTTTCTCAGGGACAGTAAGGTCGTATCGAGGTGAAATTTGTATGACGTACTGAGGTCGGTGGTCGCTTGGCGGTGTCAAAGTTTTAAGATTTGAAGTGAAGGCATCGAGGAGTTACGGACGTTTATGCAGCGTATTTTGAGACGGTGAGAAGAGACGCGCCGCGCCGCGCCGCCTGGCCCAGTACGTGTAGTTTGCTTTGATATAGGACCGTTTGGCGACGTAAAAAATACTAGTTTCCACAGTGGAATGAAAGGAGAGTAACGGAAAGTGTTTAATTTGCAAGTACATCAGACGAAAAAGTAGCTTTTGCGCGAGTTTGTGTAATCCGTTTTTCGGTTTGTATTTGCGTCTTTGAGTGCGTTTTTCTCAGGGACAGTAAGGTCGTATCGAGGTGAAATTTGTATGACGTACTGAGGTCGGTGGTCGCTTGGCGGTGTCAAAGTTTTAAGATTTGAAGTGAAGGCATCGAGGAGTTACGGACGTTTATGCAGCGTATTTTGAGACGGTGAGAAGAGACGCGCCGCGCCGCGCCGCCTGGCCCAGTACGTGTAGTTTGCTTTGATATAGGACCGTTTGGCGACGTAAAAAATACTAGTTTCCACAGTGGAATGAAAGGAGAGTAACGGAAAGTGTTTAATTTGCAAGTACATCAGACGAAAAAGTAGCTTTTGCGCGAGTTTGTGTAATCCGTTTTTCGGTTTGTATTTGCGTCTTTGAGTGCGTTTTTCTCAGGGACAGTAAGGTCGTATCGAGGTGAAATTTGTATGACGTACTGAGGTCGGTGGTCGCTTGGCGGTGTCAAAGTTTTAAGATTTGAAGTGAAGGCATCGAGGAGTTACGGACGTTTATGCAGCGTATTTTGAGACGGTGAGAAGAGACGCGCCGCGCCGCGCCGCCTGGCCCAGTACGTGTAGTTTGCTTTGATATAGGACCGTTTGGCGACGTAAAAAATACTAGTTTCCACAGTGGAATGAAAGGAGAGTAACGGAAAGTGTTTAATTTGCAAGTACATCAGACGAAAAAGTAGCTTTTGCGCGAGTTTGTGTAATCCGTTTTTCGGTTTGTATTTGCGTCTTTGAGTGCGTTTTTCTCAGGGACAGTAAGGTCGTATCGAGGTGAAATTTGTATGACGTACTGAGGTCGGTGGTCGCTTGGCGGTGTCAAAGTTTTAAGATTTGAAGTGAAGGCATCGAGGAGTTACGGACGTTTATGCAGCGTATTTTGAGACGGTGAGAAGAGACGCGCCGCGCCGCGCCGCCTGGCCCAGTACGTGTAGTTTGCTTTGATATAGGACCGTTTGGCGACGTAAAAAATACTAGTTTCCACAGTGGAATGAAAGGAGAGTAACGGAAAGTGTTTAATTTGCAAGTACATCAGACGAAAAAGTAGCTTTTGCGCGAGTTTGTGTAATCCGTTTTTCGGTTTGTATTTGCGTCTTTGAGTGCGTTTTTCTCAGGGACAGTAAGGTCGTATCGAGGTGAAATTTGTATGACGTACTGAGGTCGGTGGTCGCTTGGCGGTGTCAAAGTTTTAAGATTTGACGCGCCGCGCACAGCTTAGTGTACGCGGACCTCTCGCTGTCACTTGGTCGGAGTGGCCGCCTTATAACGCAACTGGGACCTAGCGGAGCGCAGCGGAGTCGCATTGCAAAGTCGGTTGCTAAGTCGGGCAGCTAGGAGGGGGACATAATGCATGCTGCCAAGCCAACAGGCTGCGCACTACACTCACCCTCCCCCCTCCCCTCCCACACACACAAACCACACCAGCGATACAAATGTGACTGTTGCTAAGTCGGGCAGCTAGGAGCGGGACATAATGCATGCTGCGAAGCCAACAGGCTGCGCACTACACCCCCCCCCCCCCCCCACACACAATCCAAAACGGCCACACCGGCGATACAAATGTGACTGTTGAAATAATTTGGTTGCGACATCGCTTGTTAAGTTCATCGCTTGTAAATGTGACTGTTGAAATAATTTGGTTGCGACATCGGTTGTTAAGTTCATCGCTTGTTAAGTTGGGATGCAAGTAAGCAAGCAGTTCGTGCGCTGCCAAGCCATCAGACACACCAGCCCCCAAGCAGCAATTAACATAGTCGCCGTTAATTGTATTAGCAGGCGTGACACCCCCGCCTCTGATGGCGTGTATTACAGCGGATTTTTTTTTCCCCTGGATTTCCTTCTGGACACCCTTTCACTGCTGTCACACAGCACTGCTTGTGGTTTAATTATTATGTAATACTCCAATTATTTTAATACAGCCCAATTGCGACGATTTGTGTGTGTGTGTGATCTGTAAATTTCTGTTTTGCTTTCTCAGTCGGGAAGCTGCTGTTGCAACAATATTACATTGAAGCCTGCTAACTCAGGAAGTGCAGCCTGGAAGCAAAAAGCTGAACATGAATGTTCGCCATGTCGATATGAAAGTGCTGAGTGTGAACAGTCAAAATTTTATGGCGCCTCCAGGCGGCTGTGAGAGGGTGTGCTCATCGCTGGAATCGCACCACGGGATATCGGCCGCGAGCAGCGAATTCCGACGAATGACGGGCCGCATTTTGTGCCCCTTAACCCCCCCCCCCCCCACCACCACTCCCCCTATCGCAATACTGGACCGCGCTTTCCTACGTATTCCGTCCTTGGCGTACAACGTATCGGCTGCCCTGTGTCCCACGCTCTTCACACTTTCCTTTCTTTTATTGTTACAGTCTATAGAAATCCCTCCGCGTTTTCGGCAGGCACTTCATTTGTAACACTACGTTATGTCAATGGGCGGCACAAGTGGCAGCGTGGATTTATGCGGCATTACGCATGTCTAGCAGTTCTGATAAGTCTGTCTCTCATCTATTGTATTACAGTGGATTTATTGCCTTTGATTCTCATCTGACAACTTGTTATTTGGCACCACACAGCACAGCTTATGGTACTGATTATTGTAATGCTCCAGTCGTTGCAGCACACACTATTACTGTTCTATTAGCGAAAACTGCTGAAAGTGAAATTCTTCCTATTCATATCAATATATCTGTACATGCAAGTGTTACTGTATACAGAAAGGTTGCTGCAAATGAAACAGTTACTGAATGTACAATAGTTATGGCACTACAAGGTTAATCACAAGGTCTACTACCCTTGCAAGTTGTGCTGTCCTCTCAAGTTGTGCTGTCCTCTTGAGCTGTCCTCTCTAGTTGAGCTATCCTCTCAAGTTGAGCTGTCCTCTCCAGTTGAGCAGTCCTCTCAAGTTGAGCTGTCCTCCCAAATTGAGCTGTCCTCTCATGTTGAGCTGTCCTCGCAAGCTGTGCTGTCCTCGCAAGCTGTGCTGTCCTCGCAAGCTGTGCTGTCCTTGCAAGCTGTGCTGTCCTCACAAGCAGTGATGTCCTCGCAAGCTGTGCTGTCCTCGCAAGCTGTGCTGTCCTCACAACCTGTGCTGTCCTCGCAACCCGTGCTGTCCTCGCAAGCCGTGCTGTCCTCGCCAGCCGACCTGTCCTCGCAAATCGTACTGTCCTCGCTAGCCGTGCTGTCCTCACAAGCTGTGCTGTCCTTGCAAGCTTTGCTATCATCGCAACTTGTGCTGTCCTCTCAAGTAGTGCTGTCCTCTCAAGTTGAGCTGTCCTCGCAAGTTGAGCTCTCCTTGCAAGCTGCGCTGTCCTCGCAAGCTGTGCTGTCCTCGCAAGCTGTGCCGTCCTCGCAAGCTGTGCTGTCCTCCCAAGTTGTGCTGTTAGTGCAAGTTGTGCTGTCCTCGCAAGTTGTACTGTCCTCTCAAGTTGTGCTGCCCTCTCAAGTTGTGCTGTCCTCCCAAGTTGTGCTGTCCTCTCAAGTGTAGCTGTCCTCTCAAGTTGAGCTGACCTCTCAATATGAGCTGTCCTCTCAAGTTGAGCTGTCCTCTCAAATCGAGCTGTCCTCTCAAGTTGAGCTGTCCTCTCAAATTGAGCTGTCCTCTCAAGTTGAGGTATCTTCTCAAGTTGAGGTGTCCTTTCAAGTTGAGGTGTCCTCTCAGGTTGAGGTGTCCTCTCAAAATGAGGTGTCCTCTCAAGTTGAGCTGTCCTCTCAAGTTGAGGTGTCCTCTCAAGTTGAGCTGTCCTCTCAAGTTGAGCTGTCCTCTCAAGTAGAGCTGTCCTCTCAAGTTGAGCTATCCGCTCTAGTGGAGCTGTCCTCTCAAGTTGAGCTGTCCTCTCAAGTTGTACTGTTGTCTCAAACTGAGCTGTCGTCTCAAGTTGAGCCGTCCTCTCAAGTTGAGCTGTCTTCTCAAGTTGTGCTCTCCTCTCAAGTTGAGCTGTCCTGGCAGGTTGAGCTGTTCTCGTAAGTCTAGCTGTCCTAGCAAGTTGAGCTGTCCTCGCAAGTTGAGCTGTCCTCTCAAGTTGATCTGTCCTCTCTAGTTGATCTGTCCTCTCTAGTTGAGCACTCCTCTCAAGTTTAGCTGTCCCCGCAAGCTGTGCTGTCCCCACAAGGTGTGCTGTTCTCGCAAGCTATGCTGTCCTCGCAAGCTGTGCTGTCCTCGCAAGCTGTGCAGTTCTCGCAAGCTATGCTGTCCTCACAAGCTGTGCTGTCCTCGCAATCTGTGCTGTCCTCGCAAGCTGTGCTGTCCTCGCAAGCTGTGCTGTCCTCACAAGATGTGCTCTCTTCGCAAGCTGTGCAGTCCTTGCAAGCTGTGCTGTCTTCGCAAGCTGTGCTGTCCACGCAAGCTGTGCTGTCCTCGCAAGCTGTGCTGTCATCGGAAGCTTTGCTGTCCTCGGAAGCTGTGCTGTCCTCGGAAGCTGTGCTGTCCTTGGAAGCTTTGCTGTCCTCGCAATCTGTGCTGTCCTCACAACCTGTGCTGTCCTCGCAAGCCATGCTGTCCTCGCTTGCCGTGCTGTCCTCGCAACCCGTGCTGTCCTCGCAACCCATGCTGTCCTCACACGCCGTGCTGTCCTCGCAAGCCGTGCTGTCCTTGCAAGCCGTGCTGTCCTGGAAAGGCCTGCTGTCCTCGCAAGCCGTGCTGTCATCACAAACTTTGCTGTCCTCTCAAGCTTTGCTGTCCTCGCAAGCTTTGCTGTCCTCGCAAGTTGTGCTGTCCTCGCAAGTTGTGCTGTCCTCTCAAGTTGAGCTGTCCTCTCAAGTTGAGCTGTCCTCTCTAGTTGAGCTGTTCTCTCACGTTGAGCTGTCCTCACAAGTTGAGCTGTTCTCTCAAGTTGAGCTCTCCTATCAAGCAGTGCTGTCCTCGCAAGCTGTGCTGTCCTCACAAACTGTGCTGTCCTCGCAAGCTGTGCTGTCCTCACAAGCTGTGCTGTCCTCGCAAGCTGTGCTGTCCTCACAAGCTGTGCTGTTCTTGCAAGCTGTGCTGTCCTCGCAAGCTGTGCTGTCCTCGCAAGCTGTGCTGTCCTCACAAGCTGTGCTGTCCTCGCAAGCTGTGCTGTCCTAGAAAGCCGTGCTGTCCCGGCAAGCTGTGCTGTCCTCACAAGCTTTGCTGTCCTCGCAAGTTGTGCTTTCCTCTCAAGTAGTGCTGTCCTCTCAAGTTGAGCTGTCCTCTCAAGTTAAGCTGTCCTCTCAGGTTGAGCTGTCCTCTCAAGTTGAGCTGTCCTGTCAAGTTGAGCTGTCCTCTCAAGTTGTGCTGTCCTTTCATGTTGTGCCGTCCTCTCAAGTTGAGCTGTCTTCTCAAGTTGAGCTGTCCTCTCAAGTTGAGCTGTCCTCTCAACTTGAGCTGTCCTCTCAAGTTGAGCTGTCCTCTCAAGTTGAGCTGTCCTCTCAATTTGAGCTGTCCTCTCAACTTGAGCTGACCTCTCAAGTTGCGCTGTCTTCTCTAGTTGAGCTGTCCTCTCAACTTGAGCTGTCCTCTGAAGTTGAGCTGTCCTCTGAAGTTGAGCTGTCCTCTCAAGTTAAGCTGTCCTCTCAAGTTGAGCTGTCCTCTCAAGTTGAGATGTCCTCTTAAGTTGACCTCTCCTTCAAGTTGAGCTGTCCTCTGATGTTGAGCTGTCCTCTCTAGATGAGCTGTCCTCTCCAGATGAGCTGTCCTCTCTAGATGAGCTGTCCTCTCAAGTTGAGCTGTCCTCTCAAGTTGAGCTGTCCTCTCAAGTTAAGCTGTCCACTCAAGTTGAGCTGTCCTCTCAAGTTGAGCTGTCCTCTCAAGTTGAGCTGTCCTCTCAAAATGAGCTGTCCTTGCAAGCCGTGCTGTCCTCGCAAGCCATGCTGTCCTTGCAAGCCGTGCTGTCCTTGCAAGCCGTGCTGTCCTCGCAAGCTGTGCTGTCCTCGCAAGCCGTGCTGTCCTCGCAAGCCGTGCTGTCCTCGGAAGACGTGCTGTCCACGCAAGCCTTGCTGTCCTCGCAAGCCATGCTGTCATCACAAACTTTGCTGTCCTCTCAAGCTTTGCTGTCCTCGCAAGCTTTGCTGTCCTCGCAAGTTGTGCTGTCCTCGCAAGTTGTGCTGTCCTCTCAAGTTGAGCTGTCCTCTCAGGTTGAGGTGTCGTCTCAGGTTGAGATTTCCTCTCAAGTTGAGCTGTACACTCAAGTTGAGCTGCCCTCTCAAGTTGAGCTGCCCTCTCAAGTTGAGCTGCCCTCTCAAGTTGAGCTGCCCTCTCAAGTTGAGCTGCCCTCCCAAGTTGAGCTGTCCTCTCAAGTTGAGCTGTCCTCTCAAGTTGAGCTGTCCTCTCAAGACGAGCTGCCCTCTCTAGTTGAGCTGTCCTCTCAAGTTGAGCTGTCCTCTCAAGTTGAGCTGTCCTCTCAAGTTGAGATGTCCTCTCAAGTTGACCTCTCCTTCAAGTTGAGCTGTCCTCTGATGTTGAGCTGTCCTCCCTAGATGAGCTGTCCTCTGTAGATGAGCTGTCCTCTCAAGTTGAGCTGTCCTCTCAAGTTGAGCTGCCCTCTCAAGTTGAGCTGTCCTCTCAAGTTAAGCTGTCCTCTCAAGTTGAGCTGTCCTCTCAGGTTGAGCTGTCCTCTCAAGTTGAGCTGTCCTCTCAAGTTGAGCTGTCCTCTCAAGTTGAGCTGTCCTCGCAAGCCGTGCTGTCCTCGCAAGTTGTGCTGTCATCGCAAGCTGTGCTGTCCTCGAAAGCTGTGCTGTCCTCGCAAGCTGTGCTGTCCTCGCAAGCTGTGCTGTCCTAGCAAGCCGTGCTGTCCTCGCAAGCCGTGCTGTCCTCGCAAGCCATGCTGTCCTCACAAGCCGTGCAGTCCTCGTAAGCCGTGCTGTCCTCGGAAGCCATGCTGTCCACGCAAGCCTTGCTGTCCTCGCAAGCCGTGCTGTCCTCACAAGTTTTGCTGTCCACACAAGCTTTGCTGTCCTCGCAAGCTTTGCTGTCCTCGCAAGTTGTGCTGTCCTCGCAAGTTGTGCTGTCCTCTCAAGTTGTGCTGTCCTCTCAAGTTGAGCTGTCCTCTCAAGTTGAGCTGTCCTCTCAAGTTGAGCTGTCCTCTCAAGTTGAGCTGTCCTCTCAAGTTGAGGTGTCCTCTCAAGTTGAGCTGTCCTCTACAGTTCTGCTGTCCTCTACAGTTCTGCTGTCCTCTACAGTTGGACTGTCCTCTCAAGTTGAGCTGTCCTCTCAGGTTGAGGTGTCCTCTCAGCTTGAGATTCCCTCTCAAGTTGAGCTGTACACTCAAGTTGAGCTACCCTCTCAAGTTGAGCTGCCCTATCAAGTTGAGCTGCCCTCTCAAGTTGAGCTGCCCTCTGAAGTTGAGCTGCCCTTTTAAGTTGAGCTCTCCTCTTAAGTTGAGCTGTCCTCTCAAGTTGAGCTATCCTCTCAAGATGAGCTTTCCTCTCTAGTTGAGCTGTCCTCTCAAGTTGAGCTGTACACTCAAGTTGAGCTGCCCTCTCAAGTTGAGCTGCCCTCTCAAGTTGAGCTGCCCTCTCAAGTTGAGCTGCCCTCTGAAGTTGAGCTGCCCTTTTAAGTTGAGCTGTCCTCTTAAGTTGTGCTGTCCTCTCTAGTTGAGCTGTCCTCTCAAGTTGAGCTGTCCTCTCAAGTTGAGCTGCCCTATCAAGTTGAGCTGCCCTCTCAAGTTGAGCTGCCCTCTGAAGTTGAGCTGCCCTTTTAAGTTGAGCTGTCCTCTCAAGTTGAGCTGTCCTCTCAAGATGAGATTTCCTCTCAAGTTGAGCTGTACACTCAAGTTGAGCTGCCCTCTCAAGTTGAGCTGCGTTCTCAAGTTGAGCTGCCCTCTCAAGTTGAGCTGCCCTCTGAAGTTGAGCTGCCCTTTTAAGTTGACCTGTCCTCTCAAGATGAGCTGCTCTCGCAACCTGTGCTGTCCTCGCAAGCCGTGCTGTCCTCGCAAGCCGTGCTGTCGTCGCAATCCGTGCTGTCCTCGCAAGCCATGCTGTCCTTGCAAGCTTTGCTGTCAGTGCAAGCTTTGCTGTTGGCGCAAGCTGTGGTGTCCGCCGAAGTTGTGCTGTCCTCGCAAGTTGTGCTGTCCTCTCAAGTTGTGCTGTCCTCTCAAATTGAGCTGTCCTCTCAAGTTGAGCTGCCCTCTCAAGTTGAGCTGCCCTCTCAAGCTGAGCTGCCCTCTGAAGTTGAGCTGCCCTCTGAAGTTGAGCTGCCCTCTCAAGTTGAGCTGCCCTCTCAAGTTGAGCTGTCCTCTCAAGTTGAGCTGTCCTCTCAAGTTGAGCTGTCCTCTAAAGTTGAGCTGTCCTCTCTAGTTGAGCTGTCCTCTCACGTTGAGCTTTCCTCTCAGGTTGAGCTGTCCTCTCAAGTTGAGCTGTCCTCGCAATCTGTGCTGTCCCCGCAAGGTGTGCTGTCCCCGCAAGCTGTGCTGTCCCCGCAAGCTGTGCTGTCCCCGCAACCTGTGTTGTCCCCGCAAGCTGTGCTGTCCGTGCAAGCTGTGCTGCTCTCTCAAGCTGTGCTGTCCTCGCAAGCCGTGCTGTCCTCGCAAGCCGTGCTGTCGTCGCAATCCGTGCTGTCTTAGCAAGCCGTGCTGTCCTTGCAAGCTTTGCTGTCGGTGCAAGCTTTGCTGTCGGTGCAAGCTGTGCTGTCCGCACAAGTTGTGCTGTCCTCGCAAGTTGTGCTGTCCTCTCAAGTTGAGCTGTCCTCTCTAGTTGAGCTGTCCTCTCTAGTTGAGCTGTCCTCTCAAGTTGAGCTGTCCTCTCAAGTTGAGCTGTCCTCTCAAGTTGAGCTGTCATCTCAGGTTGAGCTGTCCTCTCAAGTTGAGCTGTCCTCTCAAGTTGAGCTGTCCTCTCAAGTTGAGCTGTCCTCTAAAGTTAAGCTGTCCTCTCAAGTTGAGCTGTCTTCTCTAGTTGATCTGTCCTCTCTAGTTGAGCTGTCCTCTCTAGTTGAGCTGTCTTCCCTAGTTGAGCTGTCCTCTCTAGTTGAGCTGTCCTCTCTAGTTGAGCTGTCCTCTACTGTTGAGCTGTCCTCTACAGTTGGACTGTCCTCTCAAGTTGAGCTGTCCTCTCAGGTTGAGGTGTCCTCTCAGGTTGAGATTTTCTCTCAAGTTGAGCTGTACACTCAAGTTGGGCTGCCCTCTCAAGTTGAGCTGCCCTCTCAAGTTGAGCTGCCCTCTCAAGTTGAGCTGCCCTCTCAAGTTGAGCTGCCCTCTCAAGTTGAGCTGTCCTCTGATGTTGATCCGTCCTCTCAAGTTGAGCTGTCCTCTCAAGATGAGCTGCCCTCTCTAGTTGTGCTGTCCTCTCTAGTTGAGCTGTCCTCTCAAGTTGAGCTGTCCTCTCATGTTGAGCTGTCCTCAAAAGTTAAGCTGTCCTCTCAAGTTGAGCTGTCCTCTCAAGTTGAGATGTCATCTCAAGTTGACCTCTCCTTCAAGTTGAGCTGTCCTCTGATGTTGAGCTGTCCTCTCTAGATAAGCTGTCCTCTCTAGATGAGCTGTCCTCTCAAGTTGAGCTGTCCTCTCAAGTTGAGCTGCCCTCTCAAGTTGAGCTGTCCTCTCAAGTTAAGCTGTCCTCTGAAGTTGAGCTGTCCTCTGAAGTTCAGCTGTCCTCTTAAGTTGAGCTATCCTCGCATGCTGTGCTCTCCTCGCAAGCTGTGCTGTCCTCGCAAGCCGTGCTGTCCTTGCAAGCCATGCTGTCCTCGCAAGCAGTGCTGTCCTCACAAGTCGTGCTGTCCTCGCAAGCCGTGCTGTCCTCACAAGCTTTGCTGTCCTCGCAAGCTTTGCTGTCCTCGCAAGTTGTGCTGTCCTCGCAAGTTGTGCTGTCCTCTCAAGTTGAGCTGTCCTCTAAAGTTGAGCTGTCCTCTCTAGCTGAGTTGTCCTCTCAGGTTGAGCTTTCCTCTCAGGTTGAGCTGTCCTCCCAAGTTGAGCTGTCCTCGCAATCTGTGCTGTCCCCGCAAGGTGTGCTGTCCCCGCAAGCTGTGCTGTCCCCACAAGCTGTGCTGACCCCGCAAGCTGTGCCGTCCCCGCAAGCTGTGCCGTCCCCGCAAGCTGTGCTGTCCCCGCCAGCTGTGCTGTCCCCACAAGCTGTGCTGTCCTCGCAAGCTGTGCTGTCCCTGCAAGCTGTGCTGCTCTCGCAAGCTGTGCTGTCCTCGCAAGCTGTGCTGTCCTCGCAGGCTGTGGTTTTCTCTCAAGCTGTGCTGTCCTAGAAAGCCGTGCTGTCCTGGCAAGCTGTGCTGTCCTCGCAAGCTTTGCTGTCCTCGCAAGTTGTGCTGTCCTCGCAAGTTGTGCTTTCCTCTCAAGTAGTGCTGTCCTCTCAAGTTGAGCTGCCCTCTCAAGTTGAGCTGTCATCTCAAGTTAAGCTGTCCTCTCAGGTTGAGCTGTCTTCTCAAGTTGAGCTGTCCTCTCAAGTTGAGCTGTCCTCTCAAGTTGTGCTGTCCTTTCAAGTTGTGCCGTCCTCTCAAGTTGAGCTGTCCACTCAAGATGAGCTGTCCTCTCAAGTTGAGCTGTCCTCTCAAGTTGAGCTGTCCTCTCAGGTTGAGGTGTCCTCTCAGGTTGAGATTTCCTCTCAAGTTGAGCTGTACACTCAAGTTGAGCTGCCCTCTCAAGTTGAGCTGCCCTCTCAAAATGAGCTGCCCTCTCGAGTTGAGCTGCCCTCTCAAGTTGAGCTGCCCTCTCAAGTTGAGCTGCCCTCTCAAGTTGAGCTGCCCTCTCAAGTTGAGCTGTCCTCTTAAGTTGAGCTGTCCTCTCAAGTTGAGCTTCCCTCTCTAGTTGAGCTGACCTCTCTAGTTGAGATGCCCTCTCTAGTTGAGCTGCCCTCTCTAGTTGAGCTGTCCTCTCAAGTTGAGCTGTCCTCTCAAGTTGAGCTGTCCTCTCAAGTTAAGCTGTCCTCTCAAGTTGAGCTGTCCTCACAAGTTGAGATGTCCTCTCAAGTTGACTTCTCCTTCAAGTTGAGCTGTCCTCTGATGTTGAGCTGTCCTCTCTAGATGAGCTGTCCCCTCTAGATGAGCTGTTCTCTCAAGGTGGGCTGTCCTCTCAAGTTTAGCTGTCCTCTCAAGTTGAGCTGTCCTCTCAAGTTGAGCTGTCCTCGCAAGCCGTGCTGTCCTCGCAAGTTGTGCTGTCATCACAAGCTGTGCTGTCATCGAAAGCTGTGCTGTCCTCGCAAGCTGTGCTGTCCTCGCAAGCTGTGCTGTCCTCGCAAGCTGTGCTGTCCTCGCAAGCGGTGCTGTCCTTGCAAGCCATGCTGTCATCGCAAGCTGTGCTGTCCTCGCAAGCTGTGCTGTCCTCACAAGCTGTGCTGTCTTCGCAAGCCGTGCTGTCCTCGGAAGCCATGCTGTCCACGCAAGCCTTGCTGTCCTCGCAAGCCGTGCTGTCCTCAGAAGCTTTGCTGTCCTCACTAGCTTTGCTGTCCTCGCAAGCTTTGCTGTCCTCGCAAGTTGTGCTGTCCTCGCAAGTTGTGCTGTCCTCTCAAATTGAGCTGTCCTCTCAATTTGAGCTGTCCTCTCAAGTTGAGCTGTCCTCTACAGTTGAGCTGTCCTCTACAGTTGGACTGTCCGCTCAAGTTTAGCTGTCCTCTCAGGTTGAGGTGTCCTCTTAGGTTGAGATTTCCTCTCAAGTTGAGCTGTACACTCAAGTTGAGCTGCCCTCTCAAGTTGAGCTGTCCTCTCAAGTTGAGCTGTCCTCTCAAGATGAGCTGTCCTCTCTAGTTGAGCTGTCCTCTCAAGTTGAGCTGTCAAATTGAGCTGTCCTGTCAAGTTGAGCTGTCCTCTCAAGTTGACCTGTCCCCTCAAGTTGAGCTGTCATCTCAAGTTGAGCTGTCCTCTAAAATTGAGCTGTCCTCTCTAGTTGAGCTGTCCTTTCAGGTTGAGCTTTCCTCTCAGGTTGAGCTGTCCTCTCAAGTTGAGCTGTCCTCGTAATATGTGCTGTCCCCGCAAGGTGTGCTGTCCCCGCAAGCTGTGCTGTCCCCGCAAGCTGTGCTGTCCCCGCAAGCTGTGCTGTCCCCGCAAGCTGTGCTGTCCCCTCAAGCTGAGCTGTCCCCGCAAGCTGTGCTGTCCTCGCAAGCTGTGCTGTCCTCACAAGCTGTGCTGTCCTTGCAAGCTGTGCTGTCCTCGCAAGCTGTGCTGTCCTCGCAAGCTGTGCTGTCCTCACAAGCTGTGCTGTCCTCGCAAGCTGTGCTGTCCTAGAAAGCCGTGCTGTCCCGGCAAGCTGTGCTGTCCCCACAAGCTTTGCTGTCCTCGCAAGTTGTGCTTTCCTCTCAAGTAGTGCTGTCCTCTCAAGTTGAGCTGTCCTCTCAAGTTAAGCTGTCCTCTCAGGTTGAGCTGTCCTCTCAAGTTGAGCTGTCCTGTCAAGTTGAGCTGTCCTCTCAAGTTGTGCTGTCCTTTCATGTTGTGCCGTCCTCTCAAGTTGAGCTGTCTTCTCAAGTTGAGCTGTCCTCTCAAGTTGAGCTGTCCTCTCAAGTTGAGCTGTCCTCTCAAGTTGAGCTGTCCTCTCAAGTTGAGCTGTCCTCTCAATTTGAGCTGTCCTCTCAACTTGAGCTGACCTCTCAAGTTGCGCTGTCTTCTCTAGTTGAGCTGTCCTCTCAACTTGAGTTGTCCTCTGAAGTTGAGCTGTCCTCTGAAGTTGAGCTGTCCTCTCAAGTTAAGCTGTCCTCTCAAGTTGAGCTGTCCTCTCAAGTTGAGATGTCCTCTTAAGTTGACCTCTCCTTCAAGTTGAGCTGTCCTCTGATGTTGAGCTGTCCTCTCTAGATGAGCTGTCCTCTCCAGATGAGCTGTCCTCTCTAGATGAGCTGTCCTCTCAAGTTGAGCTGTCCTCTCAAGTTGAGCTGTCCTCTCAAGTTAAGCTGTCCACTCAAGTTGAGCTGTCCTCTCAAGTTGAGCTGTCCTCTCAAGTTGAGCTGTCCTCTCAAAATGAGCTGTCCTTGCAAGCCGTGCTGTCCTCGCAAGCCATGCTGTCCTTGCAAGCCGTGCTGTCCTTGCAAGCCGTGCTGTCCTCGCAAGCTGTGCTGTCCTCGCAAGCCGTGCTGTCCTCGCAAGCCGTGCTGTCCTCGGAAGACGTGCTGTCCACGCAAGCCTTGCTGTCCTCGCAAGCCATGCTGTCATCACAAACTTTGCTGTCCTCTCAAGCTTTGCTGTCCTCGCAAGCTTTGCTGTCCTCGCAAGTTGTGCTGTCCTCGCAAGTTGTGCTGTCCTCTCAAGTTGAGCTGTCCTCTCAAGTTGAGCTGTCCTCTACAGTTGAGCTGTCCTCTACAGTTGGACTGTCCTCTCAAGTTGAGCTGTCCTCTCAGGTTGAGGTGTCCTCTCAGGTTGAGATTTCCTCTCAAGTTGAGCTGTACACTCAAGTTGAGCTGCCCTCTCAAGTTGAGCTGCCCTCTCAAGTTGAGCTGCCCTCTCAAGTTGAGCTGCCCTCTCAAGTTGAGCTGCCCTCCCAAGTTGAGCTGTCCTCTCAAGTTGAGCTGTCCTCTCAAGTTGAGCTGTCCTCTCAAGACGAGCTGCCCTCTCTAGTTGAGCTGTCCTCTCAAGTTGAGCTGTCCTCTCAAGTTGAGCTGTCCTCTCAAGTTGAGATGTCCTCTCAAGTTGACCTCTCCTTCAAGTTGAGCTGTCCTCTGATGTTGAGCTGTCCTCCCTAGATGAGCTGTCCTCTGTAGATGAGCTGTCCTCTCAAGTTGAGCTGTCCTCTCAAGTTGAGCTGCCCTCTCAAGTTGAGCTGTCCTCTCAAGTTAAGCTGTCCTCTCAAGTTGAGCTGTCCTCTCAGGTTGAGCTGTCCTCTCAAGTTGAGCTGTCCTCTCAAGTTGAGCTGTCCTCTCAAGTTGAGCTGTCCTCGCAAGCCGTGCTGTCCTCGCAAGTTGTGCTGTCATCGCAAGCTGTGCTGTCCTCGCAAGCTGTGCTGTCCTCGCAAGCTGTGCTGTCCTCGCAAGCTGTGCTGTCCTAGCAAGCCGTGCTGTCCTCGCAAGCCGTGCTGTCCTCGCAAGCCATGCTGTCCTCACAAGCCGTGCTGTCCTCGTAAGCCGTGCTGTCCTCGGAAGCCATGCTGTCCACGCAAGCCTTGCTGTCCTCGCAAGCCGTGCTGTCCTCACAAGTTTTGCTGTCCACACAAGCTTTGCTGTCCTCGCAAGCTTTGCTGTCCTCGCAAGTTGTGCTGTCTTCGCAAGTTGTGCTGTCCTCTCAAGTTGTGCTGTCCTCTCAAGTTGAGCTGTCCTCTCAAGTTGAGCTGTCCTCTCAAGTTGAGCTGTCCTCTCAAGTTGAGCTGTCCTCTCAAGTTGAGGTGTCCTCTCAAGTTGAGCTGTCCTCTACAGTTCTGCTGTCCTCTACAGTTCTGCTGTCCTCTACAGTTGGACTGTCCTCTCAAGTTGAGCTGTCCTCTCAGGTTGAGGTGTCCTCTCAGCTTGAGATTTCCTCTCAAGTTGAGCTGTACACTCAAGTTGAGCTACCCTCTCAAGTTGAGCTGCCCTATCAAGTTGAGCTGCCCTCTCAAGTTGAGCTGCCCTCTGAAGTTGAGCTGCCCTTTTAAGTTGAGCTCTCCTCTTAAGTTGAGCTGTCCTCTCAAGTTGAGCTATCCTCTCAAGATGAGCTTTCCTCTCTAGTTGAGCTGTCCTCTCAAGTTGAGCTCTACACTCAAGTTGAGCTGCCCTCTCAAGTTGAGCTGCCCTCTCAAGTTGAGCTGCCCTCTCAAGTTGAGCTGCCCTCTGAAGTTGAGCTGCCCTTTTAAGTTGAGCTGTCCTCTTAAGTTGTGCTGTCCTCTCTAGTTGAGCTGTCCTCTCAAGTTGAGCTGTCCTCTCAAGTTGAGCTGCCCTATCAAGTTGAGCTGCCCTCTCAAGTTGAGCTGCCCTCTGAAGTTGAGCTGCCCTTTTAAGTTGAGCTGTCCTCTCAAGTTGAGCTGTCCTCTCAAGATGAGATTTCCTCTCAAGTTGAGCTGTACACTCAAGTTGAGCTGCCCTCTCAAGTTGAGCTGCGTTCTCAAGTTGAGCTGCCCTCTCAAGTTGAGCTGCCCTCTGAAGTTGAGCTGCCCTTTTAAGTTGACCTGTCCTCTCAAGATGAGCTGCTCTCGCAACCTGTGCTGTCCTCGCAAGCCGTGCTGTCCTCGCAAGCCGTGCTGTCGTCGCAATCCGTGCTGTCCTCGCAAGCCATGCTGTCCTTGCAAGCTTTGCTGTCAGTGCAAGCTTTGCTGTTGGCGCAAGCTGTGGTGTCCGCCCAAGTTGTGCTGTCCTCGCAAGTTGTGCTGTCCTCTCAAGTTGTGCTGTCCTCTCAAATTGAGCTGTCCTCTCAAGTTGAGCTGCCCTCTCAAGTTGAGCTGCCCTCTCAAGCTGAGCTGCCCTCTGAGGTTGAGCTGCCCTCTGAAGTTGAGCTGCCCTCTCAAGTTGAGCTGCCCTCTCAAGTTGAGCTGTCCTCTCAAGTTGAGCTGTCCTCTCAAGTTGAGCTGTCCTCTAAAGTTGAGCTGTCCTCTCTAGTTGAGCTGTCCTCTCACGTTGAGCTTTCCTCTCAGGTGGAGCTGTCCTCTCAAGTTGAGCTGTCCTCGCAATCTGTGCTGTCCCCGCAAGGTGTGCTGTCCCCGCAAGCTGTGCTGTCCCCGCAAGCTGTGCTGTCCCCGCAACCTGTGTTGTCCTCGCAAGCTGTGCTGTCCGTGCAAGCTGTGCTGCTCTCTCAAGCTGTGCTGTCCTCGCAAGCCGTGCTGTCCTCGCAAGCCGTGCTGTCCCCGCAAGCTGTGCTGTCCCCGCAAGCTGTGCTGTCCCCGCAAGCTGTGCTTTCCTCGCAAGCTGTGCTTTCCTCGCAAGCTGTGCTTTCCTCGCAAGCTGTTCTGTGCTCGCAAGCTGTGCTGTCCTCACAAGCTGTGCAGTCCTCACAAGCTGTGCTGTCCTCGTAAGCTGTGCTGTCCTCGCAAGCTGTGCTTTCCTCGCAAGCTGTGCTTTCCTCGCAAGCTGTTCTGTGCTCGCAAGCTGTGCTGTCCTAGAAAGCCGTGCTGTCCTGGCAAGCTGTGCTGTCCTCACAAGTGTTGCTGTCCTCGCAAGTTGTGCTTTCCTCTCAAGTAGCGCTGTCCTCTCAAGTTGGGCTGTCCTCTCACGTTGAGCTGACCTCTCAAGTTGAGCTGTCCTCTGAGGTTGAGCTGTCCTCTCAAGTTGAGCTGTCCTCTCAAGTTGAGCTGTCCTCTCAAGTTGAGCTGTCCTCGCAGGCTGTGCCGTCCACGCAAGCTGTGCCGTTTTCGCAAGGTGTGCTGTCCTCGCAAGCTGTGCTGTCCTCGCAAGCTGTGCTGTCCTTGCAAGCTGTACTGTCCTCGCAAACTGTGCTGTCCTCGCAAGCTGTGCTGTCCTCGCAAGCTGTGCTGTCCTCGCAAGCTGTGCTGACATCGCAAGCTGTGCTGTCCTCGCAAGCTGTGCTGTCCTCACAAGCTGTGCAGTCCTCACAAGCTGTGCTGTCCTCGCAAGCTGTGCTGTCCTCGCAAGCTGTGCTGTCCTCGCAAGCTGTGCTGTCCTCGCAAGCTGTGCTGTCCTAGAAAGCCGTGCTGTCTTGGCAAGCTGTGCTGTCCTCGCAAGCTTTGCTGTCCTCGCAAGTTGTGCTTTCCTCTCGAGTAGTGCTGTCCTCTCAAGTTGAGCTGTCCTCTGAAGTTGAGCTGTCCTCTCAAGTTAAGCTGTCCTCTCAGGATGATCTGTCCCCTCAAGTTGAGCTATCCTGTCAAGTTGAGCTGTCCTCTCAAGTTGTGCTGTCCTTTCAAGTTGTGCCGTCCTCTCAAGTTGAGCTATCCTCTCAAGTTGAGCTGTCCTCTCAAGTTGAGCTGTCCTCTCAGATTGAGCTGTCCTCTCAAGTTGAGCTGTCCTCTCAACTTGAGCTGTCCTCTCAACTTGAGCTGACCTCCCAAGTTGTGCCGTCCTCTCTAGTTGAGCTGTCCTCTCAACTTGAGCTGTCCTCTGAAGTTGAGCTGTCCTCTCAAGTTAAGCTGTCCTCTCACGTTGAGCTGTCCTCTCAAGTTGAGATATCCTCTTAAGTTGGCCTCTCCTTCAAGTTGAGCTGTCCTCTGATGTTGAGCTGTCCTCTCTAGATGAGCTGTCCTCTCAAGTTGAGCTGTCCTCTCAAGTTGAGCTGTCCTCTCAAGTTAAGCTGTCCTCTCAAGTTGAGCTGTCCTCTCAAGTTGAGCTGTCCTCTCAAGTTGAGCTGTCCTCTCAAGTTGAGCTATCCTCGCAAGCGGTGCTGTCCACGCAAGCCTTGCTGTCCTTGCAAGCCGTGCTGTCCTCGCAAGTTTTGCTGTCCTCGCAAGCTTTGCTGTCCTATCAAGTTGAGCTGTCCTCTCAAGTTGAGCTTTCCTCTCAAGTAGAGCTGTCCTCGCAAGCTGTGCCGTCCACGCAAGCTGTGCCGTCCTCACAAGGTATGCCGTCCTCGAAAGCTGTGCTGTCCTCGCAAGCTGTGCTGTCCTCGAAAGCTGTGCTGTCCTCGCAAGCTGTGCTGTCCTCGCAATCTGTGCTGTCCTCGCAAGCCGTGCTGTCCTCGGAAGCCGTGCTGTCACGCAAGCCTTGCTGTCCTCGCAAGCCATGCTGTCCTCACAAGCTCTGCTGTCCTCACAAGCTTTGCTGTCCTCGCAAGCTTTGCTGTCCTCGCAAGTTGTGCTGTCCTCGCAAGTTGAGCTGCCCTCTCAAGTTGAGCTGCCCTCTCAAGTTGAGCTGCTCTCTCAAGTTGAGCTGTCCTCTTAAGTTGAGCTGTCCTCTCAAGTTGAGCTTCCCTCTCTAGTTGAGCTGACCTCTCTAGTTGAGATGCCCTCTCTAGTTGAGCTGCCCTCTCTAGTTGAGCTGTCCTCTCAAGTTGAGCTGTCCTCTCAAGTTGAGCTGTCCTCTCAAGTTAAGCTGTCCTCTCAAGTTGAGCTGTCCTCACAAGTTGAGATGTCCTCTCAAGTTGACTTCTCCTTCAAGTTGAGCTGTCCTCTGATGTTGAGCTGTCCTCTCTAGATGAGCTGTCCTCTCTAGATGAGCTGTTCTCTCAAGGTGGGCTGTCCTCTCAAGTTTAGCTGTCCTCTCAAGTTGAGCTGTCCTCTCAAGTTGAGCTGTCCTCGCAAGCCGTGCTGTCCTCGCAAGTTGTGCTGTCATCACAAGCTGTGCTGTCCTCGAAAGCTGTGCTGTCCTCGCAAGCTGTGCTGTCCTCGCAAGCTGTGCTGTCCTCGCAAACTGTGCTGTCCTCGCAAGCCGTGCTGTCCTTGCAAGCCATGCTGTCATCGCAAGCTGTGCTGTCCTCGCAAGCTGTGCTGTCCTCACAAGCTGTGCTGTCCTCGCAAGCTTTGCTGTCCTCGCAAGTTGTGCTGTCCTCGCAAGTTGTGCTTTCCTCTCAAGTAGTGCTGTCCTCTCAAGTTGAGCTGCCCTCTCAAGTTGAGCTGTCATCTCAAGTTAAGCTGTCCTCTCAGGTTGAGCTGTCTTCTCAAGTTGAGCTGTCCTCTCAAGTTGAGCTGTCCTCTCAAGTTGTGCTGTCCTTTCAAGTTGTGCCGTCCTCTCAAGTTGAGCTGTCCACTCAAGATGAGCTGTCCTCTCAAGTTGAGCTGTCCTCTCAAGTTGAGCTGTCCTCTCAGGTTGAGGTGTCCTCTCAGGTTGAGATTTCCTCTCAAGTTGAGCTGTACACTCAAGTTGAGCTGCCCTCTCAAGTTGAGCTGCCCTCTCAAGTTGAGCTGCCCTCTCAAGTTGAGCTGCCCTCTCAAGTTGAGCTGCCCTCTCAAGTTGAGCTGCCCTCTCAAGTTGAGCTGTCCTCTTAAGTTGAGCTGTCCTCTCAAGTTGAGCTTCCCTCTCTAGTTGAGCTGACCTCTCTAGTTGAGATGCCCTCTCTAGTTGAGCTGCCCTCTCTAGTTGAGCTGTCCTCTCAAGTTGAGCTGTCCTCTCAAGTTGAGCTGTCCTCTCAAGTTAAGCTGTCCTCTCAAGTTGAGCTGTCCTCACAAGTTGAGATGTCCTCTCAAGTTGACTTCTCCTTCAAGTTGAGCTGTCCTCTGATGTTGAGCTGTCCTCTCTAGATGAGCTGTCCTCTCTAGATGAGCTGTTCTCTCAAGGTGGGCTGTCCTCTCAAGTTTAGCTGTCCTCTCAAGTTGAGCTGTCCTCTCAAGTTGAGCTGTCCTCGCAAGCCGTGCTGTCCTCGCAAGTTGTGCTGTCATCACAAGCTGTGCTGTCATCGAAAGCTGTGCTGTCCTCGCAAGCTGTGCTGTCCTCGCAAGCTGTGCTGTCCTCGAAAGCTGTGCTGTCCTCGCAAGCGGTGCTGTCCTTGCAAGCCATGCTGTCATCGCAAGCTGTGCTGTCCTCGCAAGCTGTGCTGTCCTCACAAGCTGTGCTGTCCTCGCAAGCCGTGCTGTCCTCGGAAGCCATGCTGTCCATGCAAGCCTTGCTGTCCTCGCAAGCCGTGCTGTCCTCAGAAGCTTTGCTGTCCTCACAAGCTTTGCTGTCCTCGCAAGCTTTGCTGTCCTCGCAAGTTGTGCTGTCCTCGCAAGTTGTGCTGTCCTCTCAAATTGAGCTGTCCTCTCAATTTGAGCTGTCCTCTCAAGTTGAGCTGTCCTCTACAGTTGAGCTGTCCTCTACAGTTGGACTGTCCGCTCAAGTTTAGCTGTCCTCTCAGGTTGAGGTGTCCTCTTAGGTTGAGATTTCCTCTCAAGTTGAGCTGTACACTCAAGTTGAGCTGCCCTCTCAAGTTGAGCTGTCCTCTCAAGTTGAGCTGTCCTCTCAAGATGAGCTGTCCTCTCTAGTTGAGCTGTCCTCTCAAGTTGAGCTGTCAAATTGAGCTGTCCTGTCAAGTTGAGCTGTCCTCTCAAGTTGACCTGTCCCCTCAAGTTGAGCTGTCATCTCAAGTTGAGCGGTCCTCTAAAATTGAGCTGTCCTCTCTAGTTGAGCTGTCCTTTCAGGTTGAGCTTTCCTCTCAGGTTGAGCTGTCCTCTCAAGTTGAGCTGTCCTCGTAATATGTGCTGTCCCCGCAAGGTGTGCTGTCCCCGCAAGCTGTGCTGTCCCCGCAAGCTGTGCTGTCCCCGCAAGCTGTGCTGTCCCCGCAAGCTGTGCTGTCCCCTCAAGCTGAGCTGTCCCCGCAAGCTGTGCTGTCCTCGCAAGCTGTGCTGTCGCTGCAAGCTGTGCTGCTCTCGCAAGCTGTGCTGTCCTTGCAAGCCGTGCTGTCCTCGCAAGCCATGCTGTCTTCGCAATCCGTGCTGTCCTCGCAAGCCGTGCTGTCCTTGCAAGCTTTGCTGTCGGTGCAAGCTTTGCTGTCGGCGCAAGCTGTGCTGTCTGCCCAAGTTGTGCTGCCCTCCCAAGTTGTGCTGTCCTCTCAAGTTGTGCCGTCCTCTCAAGTTGAGCTGTCGTCTCAGGTTGAGCTGTCCTCTCAAGTTGAGCTGTCCTCTCAAGTTGAGCTGTCCCCTCAACTTGAGCTGTCCTCTAAATTTGAGCTGTCTTCTCTAGTTGATCTGTCCTCTCTAGTTGAGCAGTCCTCTGTAGTTGAGCTGTCTTCCCTAGTTGAGCTGTCGTCTCTAGTTGAGCTGTCCTCTCTAGTTGAGCTGTTCTCTCACGTTGAGCTGTCCTCACAAGTTGAGCTGTCCTCTCAAGTTGAGCTGTCCTCGCAAGCAGTGCTGTCCTCGCAAGCTGTGCTGTCCTCGCAAGCTGTGCTGTCCTCGTAAGCTGTGCTGTCCTCGCAAGCTGTGCTTTCCTCCCAAGCTGTGCTTTCCTCGCAAGCTGTTCTGTGCTCGCAAGCTGTGCTGTCCTAGAAAGCCGTGCTGTCCTGGCAAGCTGTGCTGTCCTCACAAGCGTTGCTGTCCTCGCAAGTTGTGCTTTCCTCTCAAGTAGCGCTGTCCTCTCAAGTTGGGCTGTCCTCTCACGTTGAGCTGACCTCTCAAGTTGAGCTGTCCTCTGAGGTTGAGCTGTCCTCTTAAGTTGAGCTGTCCTCTCAAGTTGAGCTGTCCTCTCAAGTTGAGCTGTCCTCGCAGGCTGTGCCGTCCACGCAAGCTGTGCCGTTTTCGCAAGGTGTGCTGTCCTCGCAAGCTGTGCTGTCCTCGCAAGCTGTGCTGTCCTTGCAAGCTGTACTGTCCTCGCAAACTGTGCTGTCCTCGCAAGCTGTGCTGTCCTCGCAAGCTGTGCTGTCCTCGCAAGCTGTGCTGACCTCGCAAGCTGTGCTGTCCTCGCAAGCTGTGCTGTCCTCACAAGCTGTGCAGTATTCACAAGCTGTGCTGTCCTCGCAAGCTGTGCTGTCCTCGCAAGCTGTGCTGTCCTCGCAAGCTGTGCTGTCCTCGCAAGCTGTGCTGCCCTAGAAAGCCGTGCTGTCTTGGCAAGCTGTGCTGTCCTCGCAAGCTTTGCTGTCCTCGCAAGTTGTGCTTTCCTCTCGAGTAGTGCTGTCCTCTCAAGTTGAGCTGTCCTCTGAAGTTAAGCTGTCCTCTCAAGTTAAGCTGTCCTCTCAGGATGATCTGTCCCCTCAAGTTGAGCTATCCTGTCAAGTTGAGCTGTCCTCTCAAGTTGTGCTGTCCTTTCAAGTTGTGCCGTCCTCTCAAGTTGAGCTATCCTCTCAAGTTGAGCTGTCCTCTCAAGTTGAGCTGTCCTCTCAGATTGAGCTGTCCTCTCAAGTTGAGCTGTCCTCTCAACTTGAGCTGTCCTCTCAACTTGAGCTGACCTCCCAAGTTGTGCCGTCCTCTCTAGTTGAGCTGTCCTCTCAACTTGAGCTGTCCTCTGAAGTTGAGCTGTCCTCTCAAGTCAAGCTGTCCTCTCACGTTGAGCTGTCCTCTCAAGTTGAGA
Organism: Schistocerca serialis cubense; assembly: GCF_023864345.2. Classification (NCBI taxonomy): domain Eukaryota; kingdom Metazoa; phylum Arthropoda; class Insecta; order Orthoptera; family Acrididae; genus Schistocerca; species Schistocerca serialis. The sequence goes on along the minus strand of NW_026047664.1, from coordinate 556,159 downwards.
TATCCTCTTAAGTTGGCCTCTCCTTCAAGTTGAGCTGTCCTCTGATGTTGAGCTGTCCTCTCTAGATGAGCTGTCCTCTCAAGTTGAGCTGTCCTCTCAAGTTGAGCTGTCCTCTCAAGTTAAGCTGTCCTCTCAAGTTGAGCTGTCCTCTCAAGTTGAGCTGTCCTCTCAAGTTGAGCTGTCCTCTCAAGTTGAGCTATCCTCGCAAGTGGTGCTGTCCACGCAAGCCTTGCTGTCCTTGCAAGCCGTGCTGTCCTCGCAAGCTTTGCTGTCCTCGCAAGCTTTGCTGTCCTATCAAGTTGAGCTGTCCTCTCAAGTTGAGCTTTCCTCTCAAGTAGAGCTGTCCTCGCAAGCTGTGCCGTCCACGCAAGCTGTGCCGTCCTCACAAGGTATGCCGTCCTCGAAACCTGTGCTGTCCTCGCAAGCTGTGCTGTCCTCGAAAGCTGTGCTGTCCTCGCAAGCTGTGCTGTCCTCGCAATCTGTGCTGTCCTCGCAAGCCGTGCTGTCCTCGGAACCCGTGCTGTCCACGCAAGCCTTGCTGTCCTCGCAAGCCATGCTGTCCTCACAAGCTTTGCTGTCCTCACAAGCTTTGCTGTCCTCGCAAGCTTTGCTGTCCTCGCAAGTTGTGCTGTCCTCGCAAGTTGAGCTGCCCTCTCAAGTTGAGCTGCCCTCTCAAGTTGAGCTGCCCTCTCAAGTTGAGCTGTCCTCTTAAGTTGAGCTGTCCTCTCAAGTTGAGCTTCCCTCTCTAGTTGAGCTGACCTCTCTAGTTGAGATGCCCTCTCTAGTTGAGCTGCCCTCTCTAGTTGAGCTGTCCTCTCAAGTTGAGCTGTCCTCTCAAGTTGAGCTGTCCTCTCAAGTTAAGCTGTCCTCTCAAGTTGAGCTGTCCTCACAAGTTGAGATGTCCTCTCAAGTTGACTTCTCCTTCAAGTTGAGCTGTCCTCTGATGTTGAGCTGTCCTCTCTAGATGAGCTGTCCTCTCTAGATGAGCTGTTCTCTCAAGGTGGGCTGTCCTCTCAAGTTTAGCTGTCCTCTCAAGTTGAGCTGTCCTCTCAAGTTGAGCTGTCCTCGCAAGCCGTGCTGTCCTCGCAAGTTGTGCTGTCATCACAAGCTGTGCTGTCCTCGAAAGCTGTGCTGTCCTCGCAAGCTGTGCTGTCCTCGCAAGCTGTGCTGTCCTCGCAAACTGTGCTGTCCTCGCAAGCCGTGCTGTCCTTGCAAGCCATGCTGTCATCGCAAGCTGTGCTGTCCTCGCAAGCTGTGCTGTCCTCACAAGCTGTGCTGTCCTCGCAAGCTTTGCTGTCCTCGCAAGTTGTGCTGTCCTCGCAAGTTGTGCTTTCCTCTCAAGTAGTGCTGTCCTCTCAAGTTGAGCTGCCCTCTCAAGTTGAGCTGTCATCTCAAGTTAAGCTGTCCTCTCAGGTTGAGCTGTCTTCTCAAGTTGAGCTGTCCTCTCAAGTTGAGCTGTCCTCTCAAGTTGTGCTGTCCTTTCAAGTTGTGCCGTCCTCTCAAGTTGAGCTGTCCACTCAAGATGAGCTGTCCTCTCAAGTTGAGCTGTCCTCTCAAGTTGAGCTGTCCTCTCAGGTTGAGGTGTCCTCTCAGGTTGAGATTTCCTCTCAAGTTGAGCTGTACACTCAAGTTGAGCTGCCCTCTCAAGTTGAGCTGCCCTCTCAAGTTGAGCTGCCCTCTCAAGTTGAGCTGCCCTCTCAAGTTGAGCTGCCCTCTCAAGTTGAGCTGCCCTCTCAAGTTGAGCTGTCCTCTTAAGTTGAGCTGTCCTCTCAAGTTGAGCTTCCCTCTCTAGTTGAGCTGACCTCTCTAGTTGAGATGCCCTCTCTAGTTGAGCTGCCCTCTCTAGTTGAGCTGTCCTCTCAAGTTGAGCTGTCCTCTCAAGTTGAGCTGTCCTCTCAAGTTAAGCTGTCCTCTCAAGTTGAGCTGTCCTCACAGGTTGAGATGTCCTCTCAAGTTGACTTCTCCTTCAAGTTGAGCTGTCCTCTGATGTTGAGCTGTCCTCTCTAGATGAGCTGTCCTCTCTAGATGAGCTGTTCTCTCAAGGTGGGCTGTCCTCTCAAGTTTAGCTGTCCTCTCAAGTTGAGCTGTCCTCTCAAGTTGAGCTGTCCTCGCAAGCCGTGCTGTCCTCGCAAGTTGTGCTGTCATCACAAGCTGTGCTGTCATCGAAAGCTGTGCTGTCCTCGCAAGCTGTGCTGTCCTCGCAAGCTGTGCTGTCCTAGCAAGCTGTGCTGTCCTCGCAAGCGGTGCTGTCCTTGCAAGCCATGCTGTCATCGCAAGCTGTGCTGTCCTCGCAAGCTGTGCTGTCCTCACAAGCTGTGCTGTCCTCGCAAGCCGTGCTGTCCTCGGAAGCCATGCTGTCCACGCAAGCCTTGCTGTCCTCGCAAGCCGTGCTGTCCTCAGAAGCTTTGCTGTCCTCACAAGCTTTGCTGTCCTCGCAAGCTTTGCTGTCATCGCAAGTTGTGCTGTCCTCGCAAGTTGTGCTGTCCTCTCAAATTGAGCTGTCCTCTCAATTTGAGCTGTCCTCTCAAGTTGAGCTGTCCTCTACAGTTGAGCTGTCCTCTACAGTTGGACTGTCCGCTCAAGTTTAGCTGTCCTCTCAGGTTGAGGTGTCCTCTTAGGTTGAGCTGTCCTCTCAAGTTGAGCTGTCAAATTGAGCTGTCCTGTCAAGTTGAGCTGTCCTCTCAAGTTGACCTGTCCCCTCAAGTTGAGCTGTCATCTCAAGTTGAGCGGTCCTCTAAAATTGAGCTGTCCTCTCTAGTTGAGCTGTCCTTTCAGGTTGAGCTTTCCTCTCAGGTTGAGCTGTCCTCTCAAGTTGAGCTGTCCTCGTAATATGTGCTGTCCCCGCAAGGTGTGCTGTCCCCGCAAGCTGTGCTGTCCCCGCAAGCTGTGCTGTCCCCGCAAGCTGTGCTGTCCCCGCAAGCTGTGCTGTCCCCTCAAGCTGAGCTGTCCCCGCAAGCTGTGCTGTCCTCGCAAGCTGTGCTGTCGCTGCAAGCTGTGCTGCTCTCGCAAGCTGTGCTGTCCTTGCAAGCCGTGCTGTCCTCGCAAGCCATGCTGTCTTCGCAATCCGTGCTGTCCTCGCAAGCCGTGCTGTCCTTGCAAGCTTTGCTGTCGGTGCAAGCTTTGCTGTCGGCGCAAGCTGTGCTGTCTGCCCAAGTTGTGCGGCCCTCCCAAGTTGTGCTGTCCTCTCAAGTTGTGCTGTCCTCTCAAGTTGAGCTGTCGTCTCAGGTTGAGCTGTCCTCTCAAGTTGAGCTGTCCTCTCAAGTTGAGCTGTCCTCTCAACTTGAGCTGTCCTCTAAATTTGAGCTGTCTTCTCTAGTTGATCTGTCCTCTCTAGTTGAGCAGTCCTCTGTAGTTGAGCTGTCTTCCCTAGTTGAGCTGTCGTCTCTAGTTGAGCTGTCCTCTCTAGTTGAGCTGTTCTCTCACGTTGAGCTGTCCTCACAAGTTGAGCTGTCCTCTCAAGTTGAGCTGTCCTCGCAAGCAGTGCTGTCCTCGCAAGCTGTGCTGTCCTCGCAAGCTGTGCTGTCCTCGTAAGCTGTGCTGTCCTCGCAAGCTGTGCTTTCCTCGCAAGCTGTGCTTTCCTCGCAAGCTGTTCTGTGCTCGCAACCTGTGCTGTCCTAGAAAGCCGTGCTGTCCTGGCAAGCTGTGCTGTCCTCACAAGCGTTGCTGTCCTCGCAAGTTGTGCTTTCCTCTCAAGTAGCGCTGTCCTCTCAAGTTGGGCTGTCCTCTCACGTTGAGCTGACCTCTCAAGTTGAGCTGTCCTCTGAGGTTGAGCTGTCCTCTCAAGTTGAGCTGTCCTCTCAAGTCGAGCTGTCCTCTCAAGTTGAGCTGTCCTCGCAGGCTGTGCCGTCCACGCAAGCTGTGCCGTTTTCGCAAGGTGTGCTGTCCTCGCAAGCTGTGCTGTCCTCGCAAGCTGTGCTGTCCTTGCAAGCTGTACTGTCCTCGCAAACTGTGCTGTCCTCGCAAGCTGTGCTGTCCTCGCAAGCTGTGCTGTCCTCGCAAGCTGTGCTCACCTCGCAAGCTGTGCTGTCCTCGCAAGCTGTGCTGTCCTCACAAGCTGTGCAGTCCTCACAAGCTGTGCTGTCCTCGCAAGCTGTGCTGTCCTCGCAAGCTGTGCTGTCCTCGCAAGCTGTGCTGTCCTCGCAAGCTGTGCTGTCCTAGAAAGCCGTGCTGTCTTGGCAAGCTGTACTGTCCTCGCAAGCTTTGCTGTCCTCGCAAGTTGTGCTTTCCTCTCGAGTAGTGCTGTCCTCTCAAGTTGAGCTGTCCTCTCAAGTTAAGCTGTCCTCTCACGTTGAGCTGTCCTCTCAAGTTGAGATATCCTCTTAAGTTGGCCTCTCCTTCAAGTTGAGCTGTCCTCTGATGTTGAGCTGTCCTCTCTAGATGAGCTGTCCTCTCAAGTTGAGCTGTCCTCTCAAGTTGAGCTGTCCTCTCAAGTTAAGCTGTCCTCTCAAGTTGAGCTGTCCTCTCAAGTTGAGCTGTCCTCTCAAGTTGAGCTGTCCTCTCAAGTTGAGCTATCCTTGCAAGCGGTGCTGTCCACGCAAGCCTTGCTGTCCTTGCAAGCCGTGCTGTCCTCGCAAGCTTTGCTGTCCTCGCAAGCTTTGCTGTCCTATCAAGTTGAGCTGTCCTCTCAAGTTGAGCTTTCCTCTCAAGTAGAGCTGTCCTCGCAAGCTGTGCCGTCCACGCAAGCTGTGCCGTCCTCACAAGGTATGCCGTCCTCGAAAGCTGTGCTGTCCTCGCAAGCTGTGCTGTCCTCGAAAGCTGTGCTGTCCTCGCAAGCTGTGCTGTCCTCGCAATCTGTGCTGTCCTCGCAAGCCGTGCTGTCCTCGGAAGCCGTGCTGTCCACGCAAGCCTTGCTGTCCTCGCAAGCCATGCTGTCCTCACAAGCTTTGCTGTCCTCACAAGCTTTGCTGTCCTCGCAAGCTTTGCTGTCCTCGCAAGTTGTGCTGTCCTCGCAAGTTGAGCTGCCCTCTCAAGTTGAGCTGCCCTCTCAAGTTGAGCTGCCCTCTCAAGTTGAGCTGTCCTCTTAAGTTGAGCTGTCCTCTCAAGTTGAGCTTCCCTCTCTAGTTGAGCTGACCTCTCTAGTTGAGATGCCCTCTCTAGTTGAGCTGCCCTCTCTAGTTGAGCTGTCCTCTCAAGTTGAGCTGTCCTCTCAAGTTGAGCTGTCCTCTCAAGTTAAGCTGTCCTCTCAAGTTGAGCTGTCCTCACAAGTTGAGATGTCCTCTCAAGTTGACTTCTCCTTCAAGTTGAGCTGTCCTCTGATGTTGAGCTGTCCTCTCTAGATGAGCTGTCCTCTCTAGATGAGCTGTTCTCTCAAGGTGGGCTGTCCTCTCAAGTTTAGCTGTCCTCTCAAGTTGAGCTGTCCTCTCAAGTTGAGCTGTCCTCGCAAGCCGTGCTGTCCTCGCAAGTTGTGCTGTCATCACTAGCTGTGCTGTCCTCGAAAGCTGTGCTGTCCTCGCAAGCTGTGCTGTCCTCGCAAGCTGTGCTGTCCTCGCAAACTGTGCTGTCCTCGCAAGCCGTGCTGTCCTTGCAAGCCATGCTGTCATCGCAAGCTGTGCTGTCCTCGCAAGCTGTGCTGTCCTCACAAGCTGTGCTGTCCTCGCAAGCCGTGCTGTCCTCGGAAGCCATGCTGTCCACGCAAGCCTTGCTGTCCTCGCAAGCCGTGCTGTCCTCACAAGCTTTGCTGTCCTCACAAGCTTTGCTGTCCTCGCAAGCTTTGCTGTCCTCGCATGTTGTGCTGTCCTCGCAAGTTGTGCTGTCCTCTCAAATTGAGCTGTCCTCTCAATTTGAGCTGTCCTCTCAAGTTGAGCTGTCCTCTACAGTTGAGCTGTCCTCTACAGTTGGACTGTCCACTCAAGTTTAGCTGTCCTCTCAGGTTGAGGTGTCCTCTTAGGTTGAGATTTCCTCTCAAGTTGAGCTGTACACTCAAGTTGAGCTGTCCTCTCAAGTTGAGCTGTCCTCTCAAGTTGAGCTGTCCTCTCAAGATGAGCTGTCCTCTCTAGTTGACCTGTCCTCTCAAGTTGAGCTGTCAAATTGAGCTGTCCTGTCAAGTTGAGCTGTCCTCTCAAGTTGACCTGTCCTCTCATGTTGAGCTGTCATCTCAAGTTGAGCTGTCCTCTAAAATTGAGCTGTCCTTTCTAGTTGAGCTGTCCTTTCAGGTTGAGCTTTCCTCTCAGGTTGAGCTGTCCTCTCAAGTTGAGCTGTCCTCGTAATATGTGCTGTCCCCGCAAGGTGTGCTGTCCCCGCAAGCTGTGCTGTCCCCGCAAGCTGTGCTGTCCCCGCAAGCTGTGCTGTCCCCGCAAGCTGTGCTGTCCCCTCAAGCTGAGCTGTCCCCGCAAGCTGTGCTGTCCTCGCAAGCTGTGCTGTCGCTGCAAGCTGTGCTGCTCTCGCAAGCTGTGCTGTCCTTGCAAGCCGTGCTGTCCTCGCAAGCCGTGCTGTCGTCGCAATCCGTGCTGTCCTCGCAAGCCGTGCTGTCCTTGCAAGCTTTGCTGTCGGTGCAAGCTTTGCTGTCGGCGCAAGCTGTGCTGTCCGCCCAAGTTGTGCTGCCCTCCCAAGTTGTGCTGTCCTCTCAAGTTGTGCTGTCCTCTCAAGTTGAGCTGTCGTCTCAGGTTGAGCTGTCCTCTCAAGTTGAGCTGTCCTCTCAAGTTGAGCTGTCCTCTCAACTTGAGCTGTCCTCTAAAGTTGAGCTGTCTTCTCTAGTTGATCTGTCCTCTCTAGTTGAGCTGTCCTCTCTAGTTGAGCTGTTCTCTCACGTTGAGCTGTCCTCACAAGTTGAGCTGTCCTCTCAAGTTGAGCTGTCCTCGCAAGCAGTGCTGTCCTCGCAAGCTGTGCTGTCCTCGCAAGCTGTGCTGTCCTCGTAAGCTGTGCTGTCCTCGCAAGCTGTGCTTTCCTCGCAAGCTGTGCTTTCCTCGCAAGCTGTGCTGTGCTCGCAAGCTGTGCTGTCCTAGAAAGCCGTGCTGTCCTGGCAAGCTGTGCTGTCCTCACAAGCGTTGCTGTCCTCGCAAGTTGTGCTTTCCTCTCAAGTAGCGCTGTCCTCTCAAGTTGGGCTGTCCTCTCACATTGAGCTGACCTCTCAAGTTGAGCTGTCCTCTGAGGTTGAGCTGTCCTCTCAAGTTGAGCTGTCCTCTCAAGTTGAGCTGTCCTCTCAAGTTGAGCTGTCCTCGCAGGCTGTGCCGTCCACGCAAGTGGTGCCGTCTTCGCAAGGTGTGCTGTCCTCGCAAGCTTTGCTGTTCTCGCAAGCTGTGCTGTCCTTGCAAGCTGTACTGTCCTCGCAAGCTGTGCTGTCCTCGCAAGCTGTGCTGTCCTCGCAAGCTGTGCTGTCCTCGCAAGCTGTGCTGACCTCGCAAGCTGTGCTGTCCTCGCAAGCAGTGCTGTCGTCGCAAGCTGTGCTGTCCTCACAAGCTGTGCTGTCCTCGCAAGCTGTGCTGTCCTCGCAAGCTGTGCTGTCCTCGCAAGCTGTGCTGTCCTCGCAAGCTGTGCTGTCCTAGAAAGCCGTGTTGTCTTGGCAAGCTGTGCTGTCCTCGCAAGCTTTGCTGTCCTCGCAAGTTGTGCTTTCCTCTCAAGTAGTGCTGTCCTCTCAAGTTGAGCTGTCCTCTCAAGTTGAGATGTCCTCTCAAGTTAAGCTGTCCTCTCAGGATGATCTGTCCTCTCAAGTTGAGCTGTCCTGTCAATTTGAGCTGTCCTCTCAAGTTGTGCTGTCCTTTCAAGTTGTGCCGTCCTCTCAAGTTGAGCTATCCTCTCAAGTTGAGCTGTCCTCTCAAGTTGAGCTGTCCTCTAAGATTGAGCTGTCCTCTCAAGTTGAGCTGTCCTCTCAACTTGAGCTGTCCTCTCAACTTGAGCTGACCTCCCAAGTTGTGCCGTCCTCTCTAGTTGAGCTGTCCTCTCAACTTGACCTGTCCTCTGAAGTTGAGCTGTCCTCTCAAGTTAAGCTGTCCTCTCACGTTGAGCTGTCCTCTCAAGTTGAGATATCCTCTTAAGTTGGCCTCTCCTTCAAGTTGAGCTGTCCTCTGATGTTGAGCTGTCCTCTCTAGATGAGCTGTCCTCTCAAGTTGAGCTGTCCTCTCAAGTTGAGCTGTCCTCTCAAGTTAAGCTGTCCTCTCAAGTTGAGCTGTCCTCTCAAGTTGAGCTGTCCTCTCAAGTTGAGCTGTCCTCTCAAGTTGAGCTATCCTCGCAAGCGGTGCTGTCCACGCAAGCCTTGCTGTCCTTGCAAGCCGTGCTGTCCTCGCAAGCTTTGCTGTCCTCGCAAGCTTTGCTGTCCTATCAAGTTGAGCTGTCCTCTCAAGTTGAGCTTTCCTCTCAAGTAGAGCTGTCCTCGCAAGCTGTGCCGTCCACGCAAGCTGTGCCGTCCTCACAAGGTATGCCGTCCTCGAAAGCTGTGCTGTCCTCGCAAGCTGTGCTGTCCTCGAAAGCTGTGCTGTCCTCGCAAGCTGTGCTGTCCTCGCAATCTGTGCTGTCCTCGCAAGCCGTGCTGTCCTCGGAAGCCGTGCTGTCCACGCAAGCCTTGCTGTCCTCGCAAGCCATGCTGTCCTCACAAGCTTTGCTGTCCTCACAAGCTTTGCTGTCCTCGCAAGCTTTGCTGTCCTCGCAAGTTGTGCTGTCCTCGCAAGTTGAGCTGCCCTCTCAAGTTGAGCTGCCCTCTCAAGTTGAGCTGCCCTCTCAAGTTGAGCTGTCCTCTTAAGTTGAGCTGTCCTCTCAAGTTGAGCTTCCCTCTCTAGTTGAGCTGACCTCTCTAGTTGAGATGCCCTCTCTAGTTGAGCTGCCCTCTCTAGTTGAGCTGTCCTCTCAAGTTGAGCTGTCCTCTCAAGTTGAGCTGTCCTCTCAAGTTAAGCTGTCCTCTCAAGTTGAGCTGTCCTCACAAGTTGAGATGTCCTCTCAAGTTGACTTCTCCTTCAAGTTGAGCTGTCCTCTGATGTTGAGCTGTCCTCTCTAGATGAGCTGTCCTCTCTAGATGAGCTGTTCTCTCAAGGTGGGCTGTCCTCTCAAGTTTAGCTGTCCTCTCAAGTTGAGCTGTCCTCTCAAGTTGAGCTGTCCTCGCAAGCCGTGCTGTCCTCGCAAGTTGTGCTGTCATCACAAGCTGTGCTGTCCTCGAAAGCTGTGCTGTCCTCGCAAGCTGTGCTGTCCTCGCAAGCTGTGCTGTCCTCGCAAACTGTGCTGTCCTCGCAAGCCGTGCTGTCCTTGCAAGCCATGCTGTCATCGCAAGCTGTGCTGTCCTCGCAAGCTGTGCTGTCCTCACAAGCTGTGCTGTCCTCGCAAGCTTTGCTGTCCTCGCAAGTTGTGTTGTCCTCGCAAGTTGTGTTTTCCTCTCAAGTAGTGCTGTCCTCTCAAGTTGAGCTGCCCTCTCAAGTTGAGCTGTCATCTCAAGTTAAGCTGTCCTCTCAGGTTGAGCTGTCTTCTCAAGTTGAGCTGTCCTCTCAAGTTGAGCTGTCCTCTCAAGTTGTGCTGTCCTTTCAAGTTGTGCCGTCCTCTCAAGTTGAGCTGTCCACTCAAGATGAGCTGTCCTCTCAAGTTGAGCTGTCCTCTCAAGTTGAGCTGTCCTCTCAGGTTGAGGTGTCCTCTCAGGTTGAGATTTCCTCTCAAGTTGAGCTGTACACTCAAGTTGAGCTGCCCTCTCAAGTTGAGCTGCCCTCTCAAGTTGAGCTGCCCTCTCAAGTTGAGCTGCCCTCTCAAGTTGAGCTGCCCTCTCAAGTTGAGCTGCCCTCTCAAGTTGAGCTGTCCTCTTAAGTTGAGCTGTCCTCTCAAGTTGAGCTTCCCTCTCTAGTTGAGCTGACCTCTCTAGTTGAGATGCCCTCTCTAGTTGAGCTGCCCTCTCTAGTTGAGCTGTCCTCTCAAGTTGAGCTGTCCTCTCAAGTTGAGCTGTCCTCTCAAGTTAAGCTGTCCTCTCAAGTTGAGCTGTCCTCTCAGGTTGAGATGTCCTCTCAGGTTGACTTCTCCTTCAAGTTGAGCTGTCCTCTGATGTTGAGCTGTCCTCTCTAGATGAGCTGTCCTCTCTAGATGAGCTGTTCTCTCAAGGTGGGCTGTCCTCTCAAGTTTAGCTGTCCTCTCAAGTTGAGCTGTCCTCTCAAGTTGAGCTGTCCTCGCAAGCCGTGCTGTCCTCGCAAGTTGTGCTGTCATCACAAGCTGTGCTGTCATCGAAAGCTGTGCTGTCCTCGCAAGCTGTGGTGTCCTCGCAAGCTGTGCTGTCCTCGCAAGCTGTGCTGTCCTCGCAAGCGGTGCTGTCCTTGCAAGCCATGCTGTCATCGCAAGCTGTGCTGTTCTCGCAAGCTGTGCTGTCCTCACAAGCTGTGCTGTCCTCGCAAGCCGTGCTGTCCTCGGAAGCCATGCTGTCCACGCAAGCCTTGCTGTCCTCGCAAGCCGTGCTGTCCTCAGAAGCTTTGCTGTCCTCACAAGCTTTGCTGTCCTCGCAAGCTTTGCTGTCCTCGCAAGTTGTGCTGTCCTCGCAAGTTGTGCTGTCCTCTCAAATTGAGCTGTCCTCTCAATTTGAGCTGTCCTCTCAAGTTGAGCTGTCCTCTACAGTTGAGCTGTCCTCTACAGTTGGACTGTCCGCTCAAGTTTAGCTGTCCTCTCAGGTTGAGGTGTCCTCTTAGGTTGAGATTTCCTCTCAAGTTGAGCTGTACACTCAAGTTGAGCTGCCCTCTCAAGTTGAGCTGTCCTCTCAAGTTGAGCTGTCCTCTCAAGATGAGCTGTCCTCTCTAGTTGAGCTGTCCTCTCAAGTTGAGCTGTCAAATTGAGCTGTCCTGTCAAGTTGAGCTGTCCTCTCAAGTTGACCTGTCCCCTCAAGTTGAGCTGTCATCTCAAGTTGAGCGGTCCTCTAAAATTGAGCTGTCCTCTCTAGTTGAGCTGTCCTTTCAAATTGAGCTTTCCTCTCAGGTTGAGCTGTCCTCTCAAGTTGAGCTGTCCTCGTAATATGTGCTGTCCCCGCAAGGTGTGCTGTCCCCGCAAGCTGTGCTGTCCCCGCAAGCTGTGCTGTCCCCGCAAGCTGTGCTGTCCCCGCAAGCTGTGCTGTCCCCTCAAGCTGAGCTGTCCCCGCAAGCTGTGCTGTCCTCGCAAGCTGTGCTGTCGCTGCAAGCTGTGCTGCTCTCGCAAGCTGTGCTGTCCTTGCAAGCCGTGCTGTCCTCGCAAGCCATGCTGTCTTCGCAATCCGTGCTGTCCTCGCAAGCCGTGCTGTCCTTGCAAGCTTTGCTGTCGGTGCAAGCTTTGCTGTCGGCGCAAGCTGTGCTGTCTGCCCAAGTTGTGCTGCCCTCCCAAGTTGTGCTGTCCTCTCAAGTTGTGCTGTCCTCTCAAGTTGAGCTGTCGTCTCAGGTTGAGCTGTCCTCTCAAGTTGAGCTGTCCTCTCAAGTTGAGCTGTCCTCTCAACTTGAGCTGTCCTCTAAATTTGAGCTGTCTTCTCTAGTTGATCTGTCCTCTCTAGTTGAGCAGTCCTCTGTAGTTGAGCTGTCTTCCCTAGTTGAGCTGTCGTCTCTAGTTGAGCTGTCCTCTCTAGTTGAGCTGTTCTCTCACGTTGAGATGTCCTCACAAGTTGAGCTGTCCTCTCAAGTTGAGCTGTCCTCGCAAGCAGTGCTGTCCTCGCAAGCTGTGCTGTCCTCGCAAGCTGTGCTGTCCTCGTAAGCTGTGCTGTCCTCGCAAGCTGTGCTTTCCTCGCAAGCTGTGCTTTCCTCGCAAGCTGTTCTGTGCTCGCAAGCTGTGCTGTCCTAGAAAGCCGTGCTGTCCTGGCAAGCTGTGCTGTCCTCACAAGCGTTGCTGTCCTCGCAAGTTGTGCTTTCCTCTCAAGTAGCGCTGTCCTCTCAAGTTGGGCTGTCCTCTCACGTTGAGCTTACCTCTCAAGTTGAGCTGTCCTCTGAGGTTGAGCTGTCCTCTCAAGTTGAGCTGTCCTCTCAAGTCGAGCTGTCCTCTCAAGTTGAGCTGTCCTCGCAGGCTGTGCCGTCCACGCAAGCTGTGCCGTTTTCGCAAGGTGTGCTGTCCTCGCAAGCTGTGCTGTCCTCGCAAGCTGTGCTGTCCTTGCAAGCTGTACTGTCCTCGCAAACTGTGCTGTCCTCGCAAGCTGTGCTGTCCTCGCAAGCTGTGCTGTCCTCGCAAGCTGTGCTGACCTCGCAAGCTGTGCTGTCCTCGCAAGCTGTGCTGTCCTCACAAGCTGTGCAGTCCTCACAAGCTGTGCTGTCCTCGCAAGCTGTGCTGTCCTCGCAAGCTGTGCTGTCCTCGCAAGCTGTGCTGTCCTCGCAAGCTGTGCTGTCCTAGAAAGCCGTGCTGTCTTGGCAAGCTGTGCTGTCCTCGCAAGCTTTGCTGTCCTCGCAAGTTGTGCTTTCCTCTCGAGTAGTGCTGTCCTCTCAAGTTGAGCTGTCCTCTCAAGTTAAGCTGTCCTCTCACGTTGAGCTGTCCTCTCAAGTTGAGCTGTCCTCTCAAGTTAAGCTGTCCTCTCAAGTTGAGCTGTGCTCTCAAGTTGAGCTGTCCTCTCAAGTTGAGCTGTCCTCTCAAGTTGAGCTATCCTTGCAAGCGGTGCTGTCCACGCAAGCCTTGCTGTCCTTGCAAGCCGTGCTGTCCTCGCAAGCTTTGCTGTCCTCGCAAGCTTTGCTGTCCTATCAAGTTGAGCTGTCCTCTCAAGTTGAGCTTTCCTCTCAAGTAGAGCTGTCCTCGCAAGCTGTGCCGTCCACGCAAGCTGTGCCGTCCTCACAAGGTATGCCGTCCTCGAAAGCTGTGCTGTCCTCGCAAGCTGTGCTGTCTTCGAAAGCTGTGCTGTCCTCGCAAGCTGTGCTGTCCTCGCAATCTGTGCTGTCCTCGCAAGCCGTGCTGTCCTCGGAAGCCGTGCTGTCCACGCAAGCCTTGCTGTCCTCGCAAGCCATGCTGTCCTCACAAGCTTTGCTGTCCTCACAAGCTTTGCTGTCCTCGCAAGCTTTGCTGTCCTCGCAAGTTGTGCTGTCCTCGCAAGTTGAGCTGCCCTCTCAAGTTGAGCTGCCCTCTCAAGTTGAGCTGCCCTCTCAAGTTGAGCTGTCCTCTTAAGTTGAGCTGTCCTCTCAAGTTGAGCTTCCCTCTCTAGTTGAGCTGACCTCTCTAGTTGAGATGCCCTCTCTAGTTGAGCTGCCCTCTCTAGTTGAGCTGTCCTCTCAAGTTGAGCTGTCCTCTCAAGTTGAGCTGTCCTCTCAAGTTAAGCTGTCCTCTCAAGTTGAGCTGTCCTCACAAGTTGAGATGTCCTCTCAAGTTGACTTCTCCTTCAAGTTGAGCTGTCCTCTGATGTTGAGCTGTCCTCTCTAGATGAGCTGTCCTCTCTAGATGAGCTGTTCTCTCAAGGTGGGCTGTCCTCTCAAGTTTAGCTGTCCTCTCAAGTTGAGCTGTCCTCTCAAGTTGAGCTGTCCTCGCAAGCCGTGCTGTCCTCGCAAGTTGTGCTGTCATCACAAGCTGTGCTGTCCTCGAAAGCTGTGCTGTCCTCGCAAGCTGTGCTGTCCTCGCAAGCTGTGCTGTCCTCGCAAACTGTGCTGTCCTCGGAAGCCATGCTGTCCACGCAAGCCTTGCTGTCCTCGCAAGCCGTGCTGTCCTCACAAGCTTTGCTGTCCTCACAAGCTTTGCTGTCCTCGCAAGCTTTGCTGTCCTCGCAAGTTGTGCTGTCCTCGCAAGTTGTGCTGTCCTCTCAAATTGAGCTGTCCTCTCAATTTGAGCTGTCCTCTCAAGTTGAGCTGTCCTCTACAGTTGAGCTGTCCTCTACAGTTGGACTGTCCGCTCAAGTTTAGCTGTCCTCTCAGGTTGAGGTGTCCTCTTAGGTTGAGATTTCCTCTCAAGTTGAGCTGTACACTCAAGTTGAGCTGTCCTCTCAAGTTGAGCTGTCCTCTCAAGTTGAGCTGTCCTCTCAAGATGAGCTGTCCTCTCTAGTTGAGCTGTCCTCTCAAGTTGAGCTGTCAAATTGAGCTGTCCTGTCAAGTTGAGCTGTCCTCTCAAGTTGACCTGTCCTCTCAAGTTGAGCTGTCATCTCAAGTTGAGCTGTCCTCTAAAATTGAGCTGTCCTTTCTAGTTGAGCTGTCCTTTCAGGTTGAGCTTTCCTCTCAGGTTGAGCTGTCCTCTCAAGTTGAGCTGTCCTCGTAATATGTGCTGTCCCCGCAAGGTGTGCTGTCCCCGCAAGCTGTGCTGTCCCCGCAAGCTGTGCTGTCCCCGCAAGCTGTGCTGTCCCCGCAAGCTGTGCTGTCCCCTCAAGCTGAGCTGTCCCCGCAAGCTGTGCTGTCCTCGCAAGCTGTGCTGTCGCTGCAAGCTGTGCTGCTCTCGCAAGCTGTGCTGTCCTTGCAAGCCGTGCTGTCCTCGCAAGCCATGCTGTCGTCGCAATCCGTGCTGTCCTCGCAAGCCGTGCTGTCCTTGCAAGCTTTGCTGTCGGTGCAAGCTTTGCTGTCGGCGCAAGCTGTGCTGTCCGCCCAAGTTGTGCTGCCCTCCCAAGTTGTGCTGTCCTCTCAAGTTGTGCTGTCCTCTCAAGTTGAGCTGTCGTCTCAGGTTGAGCTGTCCTCTCAAGTTGAGCTGTCCTCTCAAGTTGAGCTGTCCTCTCAACTTGAGCTGTCCTCTAAAGTTGAGCTGTCTTCTCTAGTTGATCTGTCCTCTCTAGTTGAGCTGTCCTCTCTAGTTGAGCTGTTCTCTCACGTTGAGCTGTCCTCACAAGTTGAGCTGTCCTCTCAAGTTGAGCTGTCCTCGCAAGCAGTGCTGTCCTCGCAAGCTGTGCTGTCCTCGCAAGCTGTGCTGTCCTCGTAAGCTGTGCTGTCCTCGCAAGCTGTGCTTTCCTCGCAAGCTGTGCTTTCCTCGCAAGCTGTGCTGTGCTCGCAAGCTGTGCTGTCCTAGAAAGCCGTGCTGTCCTGGCAAGCTGTGCTGTCCTCACAAGCGTTGCTGTCCTCGCAAGTTGTGCTTTCCTCTCAAGTAGCGCTGTCCTCTCAAGTTGGGCTGTCCTCTCACATTGAGCTGACCTCTCAAGTTGAGCTGTCCTCTGAGGTTGAGCTGTCCTCTCAAGTTGAGCTGTCCTCTCAAGTTGAGCTGTCCTCTCAAGTTGAGCTGTCCTCGCAGGCTGTGCCGTCCACGCAAGTGGTGCCGTCTTCGCAAGGTGTGCTGTCCTCGCAAGCTGTGCTGTTCTCGCAAGCTGTGCTGTCCTTGCAAGCTGTACTGTCCTCGCAAGCTGTGCTGTCCTCGCAAGCTGTGCTGTCCTCGCAAGCTGTGCTGTCCTCGCAAGCTGTGCTGACCTCGCAAGCTGTGCTGTCCTCGCAAGCTGTGTTGTCGTCGCAAGCTGTGCTGTCCTCACAAGCTGTGATGTCCTCGCAAGCTGTGCTGTCCTCGCAAGCTGTGCTGTCCTCGAAAGCTGTGCTGTCCTCGCAAGCTGTGCTGTCCTAGAAAGCCGTGCTGTCTTGGCAAGCTGTGCTGTCCTCGCAAGCTCTGCTGTCCTCGCAAGTTGTGCTCTCCTCTCAAGTAGTGCTGTCCTCTCAAGTTGAGCTGTCCTCTCAAGTTGAGATGTCCTCTCAAGTTAAGCTGTCCTCTCAGGATGATCTGTCCTCTCAAGTTGAGCTGTCCTGTCAATTTGAGCTGTCCTCTCAACTTGAGCTGACCTCCCAAGTTGTGCCGTCCTCTCTAGTTGAGCTGTCCTCTCAACTTGACCTGTCCTCTGAAGTTGAGCTGTCCTCTCAAGTTAAGCTGTCCTCTCACGTTGAGCTGTCCTCTCAAGTTGAGATATCCTCTTAAGTTGGCCTCTCCTTCAAGTTGAGCTGTCCTCTGATGTTGAGCTGTCCTCTCTAGATGAGCTGTCCTCTCAAGTTGAGCTGTCCTCTCAAGTTGAGCATTCCTCTCAAGTTAAGCTGTCCTCTCAAGTTGAGCTGTCCTCTCAAGTTGAGCTGTCCTCTCAAGTTGAGCTGTCCTCTCAAGTTGAGCTATCCTCGCAAGCGGTGCTGTCCACGCAAGCCTTGCTGTCCTTGCAAGCCGTGCTGTCCTCGCAAGCTTTGCTGTCCTCGCAAGCTTTGCTGTCCTATCAAGTTGAGCTGTCCTCTCAAGTTGAGCTTTCCTCTCAAGTAGAGCTGTCCTCGCAAGCTGTGCCGTCCACGCAAGCTGTGCCGTCCTCACAAGGTATGCCGTCCTCGAAAGCTGTGCTGTCCTCGCAAGCTGTCCTGTCCTCGAAAGCTGTGCTGTCCTCCCAAGCTGTGCTGTCCTCGCAATCTGTGCTGTCCTCGCAAGCCATGCTGTCCTCGGAAGCCGTGCTGTCCACGCAAGCCTTGCTGTCCTCGCAAGCCATGCTGTCCTCACAAGCTTTGCTGTCCTCACAAGCTTTGCTGTCCTCGCAAGCTTTGCTGTCCTCGCAAGTTGTGCTGTCCTCGCAAGTTGTGCTGTCCTCTCAAATTGAGCTGTCCTCTCAATTTGAGCTGTCCTCTCAAGTTGAGCTGTCCTCTACAGTTGAGCTGTCCTCTCAAGTTGAGCTGTCCTCTCAAGTTGAGCTGTCCTCTCAAGTTAAGCTATCCTCTCAAGTTGAGCTGCCCTCTCAAGTTGAGCTGCCCTCTCAAGTTGAGCTGCCCTCTCAAGTTGAGCTGCCCTCTCAAGTTGAGCTGCCCTCTCAAGTTGAGCTGCCCTCTCAGGTTGAGATTTCCTCTCAAGTTGAGCTGTACACTCAAGTTGAGCTGCCCTCTCAAGTTGAGCTGCCCTCTCAAGTTGAGCTGCCCTCTCAAGTTGAGCTGCCCTCTCAAGTTGAGCTGCCCTCTCAAGTTGAGCTGCCCTCTCAAGTTGAGCTGCCCTCTCAAGTTGAGCTGCCCTCTCAAGTTGAGCTGTCCTCTTAAGTTGAGCTGTCCTCTCAAGTTGAGCTTCCCTCTCTAGTTGAGCTGACCTCTCTAGTTGAGATGCCCTCTCTAGTTGAGCTGCCCTCTCTAGTTGAGCTGTCCTCTCAAGTTGAGCTGTTCTCTCAAGGTGGGCTGTCCTCTCAAGTTTAGCTGTCCTCTCAAGTTGAGCTGTCCTCTCAAGTTGAGCTGTCCTCGCAAGCCGTGCTGTCCTCGCAAGTTGTGCTGTCATCACAAGCTGTGCTGTCATCGAAAGCTGTGCTGTCCTCGCAAGCTGTGCTGTCCTCGCAAGCTGTGCTGTCCTCGCAAGCTGTGCTGTCCTCGCAAGCGGTGCTGTCCTTGCAAGCCATGCTGTCATCGCAAGCTGTGCTTTCCTCGCAAGCTGTGCTGTCCTCACAAGCTGTGCTGTCCTCGCAAGCCGTGCTGTCCTCGGAAGCCATGCTGTCCACGCAAGCCTTGCTGTCCTCGCAAGCCGTGCTGTCCTCAGAAGCTTTGCTGTCCTCACAAGCTTTGCTGTCCTCGCAAGCTTTGCTGTCCTCGCAAGTTGTGCTGTCCTCGCAAGTTGTGCTGTCCTCTCAAATTGAGCTGTCCTCTCAATTTGAGCTGTCCTCTCAAGTTGAGCTGTCCTCTACAGTTGAGCTGTCCTCTACAGTTGGACTGTCCGCTCAAGTTTAGCTGTCCTCTCAGGTTGAGGTGTCCTCTTAGGTTGAGATTTCCTCTCAAGTTGAGCTGTACACTCAAGTTGAGCTGCCCTCTCAAGTTGAGCTGTCCTCTCAAGTTGAGCTGTCCTCTCAAGATGAGCTGTCCTCTCTAGTTGAGCTGTCCTCTCAAGTTGAGCTGTCAAATTGAGCTGTCCTGTCAAGTTGAGCTGTCCTCTCAAGTTGACCTGTCCCCTCAAGTTGAGCTGTCATCTCAAGTTGAGCGGTCCTCTAAAATTGAGCTGTCCTCTCTAGTTGAGCTGTCCTTTCAAATTGAGCTTTCCTCTCGGGTTGAGCTGTCCTCTCAAGTTGAGCTGTCCTCGTAATATGTGCTGTCCCCGCAAGGTGTGCTGTCCCCGCAAGCTGTGCTGTCCCCGCAAGCTGTGCTGTCCCCGCAAGCTGTGCTGTCCGCGCAAGCTGTGCTGTCCCCTCAAGCTGAGCTGTCCCCGCAAGCTGTGCTGTCCTCGCAAGCTGTGCTGTCGCTGCAAGCTGTGCTGCTCTCGCAAGCTGTGCTGTCCTTGCAAGCCGTGCTGTCCTCGCAAGCCATGCTGTCTTCGCAATCCGTGCTGTCCTCGCAAGCCGTGCTGTCCTTGCAAGCTTTGCTGTCGGTGCAAGCTTTGCTGTCGGCGCAAGCTGTGCTGTCTGCCCAAGTTGTGCTGCCCTCCCAAGTTGTGCTGTCCTCTCAAGTTGTGCTGTCCTCTCAAGTTGAGCTGTCGTCTCAGGTTGAGCTGTCCTCTCAAGTTGAGCTGTCCTCTCAAGTTGAGCTGTCCTCTCAACTTGAGCTGTCCTCTAAATTTGAGCTGTCTTCTCTAGTTGATCTGTCCTCTCTAGTTGAGCAGTCCTCTGTAGTTGAGCTGTCTTCCCTAGTTGAGCTGTCGTCTCTAGTTGAGCTGTCCTCTCTAGTTGAGCTGTTCTCTCACGTTGAGCTGTCCTCACAAGTTGAGCTGTCCTCTCAAGTTGAGCTGTCCTCGCAAGCAGTGCTGTCCTCGCAAGCTGTGCTGTCCTCGCAAGCTGTGCTGTCCTCGTAAGCTGTGCTGTCCTCGCAAGCTGTGCTTTCCTCGCAAGCTGTGCTTTCCTCGCAAGCTGTTCTGTGCTCGCAAGCTGTGCTGTCCTAGA
Source organism: Schistocerca serialis cubense (assembly GCF_023864345.2). Taxonomy (NCBI): domain Eukaryota; kingdom Metazoa; phylum Arthropoda; class Insecta; order Orthoptera; family Acrididae; genus Schistocerca; species Schistocerca serialis. The sequence continues at coordinate 537,591 of NW_026047664.1, read as the reverse complement.
AAGCCGTGCTGTCCTGGCAAGCTGTGCTGTCCTCACAAGCGTTGCTGTCCTCGCAAGTTGTGCTTTCCTCTCAAGTAGCGCTGTCCTCTCAAGTTGGGCTGTCCTCTCACGTTGAGCTTACCTCTCAAGTTGAGCTGTCCTCTGAGGTTGAGCTGTCCTCTCAAGTTGAGCTGTCCTCTCAAGTCGAGCTGTCCTCTCAAGTTGAGCTGTCCTCGCAGGCTGTGCCGTCCACGCAAGCTGTGCCGTTTTCGCAAGGTGTGCTGTCCTCGCAAGCTGTGCTGTCCTCGCAAGCTGTGCTGTCCTTGCAAGCTGTACTGTCCTCGCAAACTGTGCTGTCCTCGCAAGCTGTGCTGTCCTCACAAGCTGTGCTGTCCTCGCAAGCTGTGCTGACCTCGCAAGCTGTGCTGTCCTCGCAAGCTGTGCTGTCCTCACAAGCTGTGCAGTCCTCACAAGCTGTGCTGTCCTCGCAAGCTGTGCTGTCCTCGCAAGCTGTGCTGTCCTCGCAAGCTGTGCTGTCCTCGCAAGCTGTGCTGTCCTAGAAAGCCGTGCTGTCTTGGCAAGCTGTGCTGTCCTCGCAAGCTTTGCTGTCCTCGCAAGTTGTGCTTTCCTCTCGAGTAGTGCTGTCCTCTCAAGTTGAGCTGTCCTCTCAAGTTAAGCTGTCCTCTCACGTTGAGCTGTCCTCTCAAGTTGAGCTGTCCTCTCAAGTTAAGCTGTCCTCTCAAGTTGAGCTGTCCTCTCAAGTTGAGCTGTCCTCTCAAGTTGAGCTGTCCTCTCAAGTTGAGCTATCCTTGCAAGCGGTGCTGTCCACGCAAGCCTTGCTGTCCTTGCAAGCCGTGCTGTCCTCGCAAGCTTTGCTGTCCTCGCAAGCTTTGCTGTCCTATCAAGTTGAGCTGTCCTCTCAAGTTGAGCTTTCCTCTCAAGTAGAGCTGTCCTCGCAAGCTGTGCCGTCCACGCAAGCTGTGCCGTCCTCACAAGGTATGCCGTCCTCGAAAGCTGTGCTGTCCTCGCAAGCTGTGCTGTCTTCGAAAGCTGTGCTGTCCTCGCAAGCTGTGCTGTCCTCGCAATCTGTGCTGTCCTCGCAAGCCGTGCTGTCCTCGGAAGCCGTGCTGTCCACGCAAGCCTTGCTGTCCTCGCAAGCCATGCTGTCCTCACAAGCTTTGCTGTCCTCACAAGCTTTGCTGTCCTCGCAAGCTTTGCTGTCCTCGCAAGTTGTGCTGTCCTCGCAAGTTGAGCTGCCCTCTCAAGTTGAGCTGCCCTCTCAAGTTGAGCTGCCCTCTCAAGTTGAGCTGTCCTCTTAAGTTGAGCTGTCCTCTCAAGTTGAGCTTCCCTCTCTAGTTGAGCTGACCTCTCTAGTTGAGATGCCCTCTCTAGTTGAGCTGCCCTCTCTAGTTGAGCTGTCCTCTCAAGTTGAGCTGTCCTCTCAAGTTGAGCTGTCCTCTCAAGTTAAGCTGTCCTCTCAAGTTGAGCTGTCCTCACAAGTTGAGATGTCCTCTCAAGTTGACTTCTCCTTCAAGTTGAGCTGTCCTCTGATGTTGAGCTGTCCTCTCTAGATGAGCTGTCCTCTCTAGATGAGCTGTTCTCTCAAGGTGGGCTGTCCTCTCAAGTTTAGCTGTCCTCTCAAGTTGAGCTGTCCTCTCAAGTTGAGCTGTCCTCGCAAGCCGTGCTGTCCTCGCAAGTTGTGCTGTCATCACAAGCTGTGCTGTCCTCGAAAGCTGTGCTGTCCTCGCAAGCTGTGCTGTCCTCGCAAGCTGTGCTGTCCTCGCAAACTGTGCTGTCCTCGCAAGCCGTGCTGTCCTTGCAAGCCATGCTGTCATCGCAAGCTGTGCTGTCCTCGCAAGCTGTGCTGTCCTCACAAGCTGTGCTGTCCTCGCAAGCCGTGCTGTCCTCGGAAGCCATGCTGTCCACGCAAGCCTTGCTGTCCTCGCAAGCCGTGCTGTCCTCACAAGCTTTGCTGTCCTCACAAGCTTTGCTGTCCTCGCAAGCTTTGCTGTCCTCGCAAGTTGTGCTGTCCTCGCAAGTTGTGCTGTCCTCTCAAATTGAGCTGTCCTCTCAATTTGAGCTGTCCTCTCAAGTTGAGCTGTCCTCTACAGTTGAGCTGTCCTCTACAGTTGGACTGTCCGCTCAAGTTTAGCTGTCCTCTCAGGTTGAGGTGTCCTCTTAGGTTGAGATTTCCTCTCAAGTTGAGCTGTACACTCAAGTTGAGCTGTCCTCTCAAGTTGAGCTGTCCTCTCAAGTTGAGCTGTCCTCTCAAGATGAGCTGTCCTCTCTAGTTGAGCTGTCCTCTCAAGTTGAGCTGTCAAATTGAGCTGTCCTGTCAAGTTGAGCTGTCCTCTCAAGTTGACCTGTCCTCTCAAGTTGAGCTGTCATCTCAAGTTGAGCTGTCCTCTAAAATTGAGCTGTCCTTTCTAGTTGAGCTGTCCTTTCAGGTTGAGCTTTCCTCTCAGGTTGAGCTGTCCTCTCAAGTTGAGCTGTCCTCGTAATATGTGCTGTCCCCGCAAGGTGTGCTGTCCCCGCAAGCTGTGCTGTCCCCGCAAGCTGTGCTGTCCCCGCAAGCTGTGCTGTCCCCGCAAGCTGTGCTGTCCCCTCAAGCTGAGCTGTCCCCGCAAGCTGTGCTGTCCTCGCAAGCTGTGCTGTCGCTGCAAGCTGTGCTGCTCTCGCAAGCTGTGCTGTCCTTGCAAGCCGTGCTGTCCTCGCAAGCCATGCTGTCGTCGCAATCCGTGCTGTCCTCGCAAGCCGTGCTGTCCTTGCAAGCTTTGCTGTCGGTGCAAGCTTTGCTGTCGGCGCAAGCTGTGCTGTCCGCCCAAGTTGTGCTGCCCTCCCAAGTTGTGCTGTCCTCTCAAGTTGTGCTGTCCTCTCAAGTTGAGCTGTCGTCTCAGGTTGAGCTGTCCTCTCAAGTTGAGCTGTCCTCTCAAGTTGAGCTGTCCTCTCAACTTGAGCTGTCCTCTAAAGTTGAGCTGTCTTCTCTAGTTGATCTGTCCTCTCTAGTTGAGCTGTCCTCTCTAGTTGAGCTGTTCTCTCACGTTGAGCTGTCCTCACAAGTTGAGCTGTCCTCTCAAGTTGAGCTGTCCTCGCAAGCAGTGCTGTCCTCGCAAGCTGTGCTGTCCTCGCAAGCTGTGCTGTCCTCGTAAGCTGTGCTGTCCTCGCAAGCTGTGCTTTCCTCGCAAGCTGTGCTTTCCTCGCAAGCTGTGCTGTGCTCGCAAGCTGTGCTGTCCTAGAAAGCCGTGCTGTCCTGGCAAGCTGTGCTGTCCTCACAAGCGTTGCTGTCCTCGCAAGTTGTGCTTTCCTCTCAAGTAGCGCTGTCCTCTCAAGTTGGGCTGTCCTCTCACATTGAGCTGACCTCTCAAGTTGAGCTGTCCTCTGAGGTTGAGCTGTCCTCTCAAGTTGAGCTGTCCTCTCAAGTTGAGCTGTCCTCTCAAGTTGAGCTGTCCTCGCAGGCTGTGCCGTCCACGCAAGTGGTGCCGTCTTCGCAAGGTGTGCTGTCCTCGCAAGCTGTGCTGTTCTCGCAAGCTGTGCTGTCCTTGCAAGCTGTACTGTCCTCGCAAGCTGTGCTGTCCTCGCAAGCTGTGCTGTCCTCGCAAGCTGTGCTGTCCTCGCTAGCTGTGCTGACCTCGCAAGCTGTGCTGTCCTCGCAAGCTGTGTTGTCGTCGCAAGCTGTGCTGTCCTCACAAGCTGTGCTGTCCTCGCAAGCTGTGCTGTCCTCGCAAGCTGTGCTGTCCTCGAAAGCTGTGCTGTCCTCGCAAGCTGTGCTGTCCTAGAAAGCCGTGCTGTCTTGGCAAGCTGTGCTGTCCTCGCAAGCTTTGCTGTCCTCGCAAGTTGTGCTTTCCTCCCAAGTAGTGCTGTCCTCTCAAGTTGAGCTGTCCTCTCAAGTTGAGATGTCCTCTCAAGTTAAGCTGTCCTCTCAGGATGATCTGTCCTCTCAAGTTGAGCTGTCCTGTCAATTTGAGCTGTCCTCTCAAGTTGTGCTGTCCTTTCAAGTTGTGCCGTCCTCTCAAGTTGAGCTATCCTCTCAAGTTGAGCTGTCCTCTCAAGTTGAGCTGTCCTCTCAGATTGAGCTGTCCTCTCAAGTTGAGCTGTCCTCTCAACTTGAGCTGTCCTCTCAACTTGAGCTGACCTCCCAAGTTGTGCCGTCCTCTCTAGTTGAGCTGTCCTCTCAACTTGACCTGTCCTCTGAAGTTGAGCTGTCCTCTCAAGTTAAGCTGTCCTCTCACGTTGAGCTGTCCTCTCAAGTTGAGATATCCTCTTAAGTTGGCCTCTCCTTCAAGTTGAGCTGTCCTCTGATGTTGAGCTGTCCTCTCTAGATGAGCTGTCCTCTCAAGTTGAGCTGTCCTCTCAAGTTGAGCTGTCCTCTCAAGTTAAGCTGTCCTCTCAAGTTGAGCTGTCCTCTCAAGTTGAGCTGTCCTCTCAAGTTGAGCTGTCCTCTCAAGTTGAGCTATCCTCGCAAGCGGTGCTGTCCACGCAAGCCTTGCTGTCCTTGCAAGCCGTGCTGTCCTCGCAAGCTTTGCTGTCCTCGCAAGCTTTGCTGTCCTATCAAGTTGAGCTGTCCTCTCAAGTTGAGCTTTCCTCTCAAGTAGAGCTGTCCTCGCAAGCTGTGCCGTCCACGCAAGCTGTGCCGTCCTCACAAGGTATGCCGTCCTCGAAAGCTGTGCTGTCCTCGCAAGCTGTCCTGTCCTCGAAAGCTGTGCTGTCCTCGCAAGCTGTGCTGTCCTCGCAATCTGTGCTGTCCTCGCAAGCCGTGCTGTCCTCGGAAGCCGTGCTGTCCACGCAAGCCTTGCTGTCCTCGCAAGCCATGCTGTCCTCACAAGCTTTGCTGTCCTCACAAGCTTTGCTGTCCTCGCAAGCTTTGCTGTCCTCGCAAGTTGTGCTGTCCTCGCAAGTTGTGCTGTCCTCTCAAGTTGTGCTGTCCTCTCAAGTTGAGCTGTCCTCTCAAGTTGAGCTGTCCTCTACAGTTGAGCTGTCCTCTCAAGTTGAGCTAACCTCTCAGTTTGAGGTGTCCTCTCAGGTTGAGATTTCCTCTCAAGTTGAGCTGTACACTCAAGTTGAGCTGCCCTCTCAAGTTGAGCTGCCCTCTCAAGTTGAGCTGCCCTCTCAAGTTGAGCTGCCCTCTCAAGTTGAGCTGCCCTCTCAAGTTGAGCTGCCCTCTCAAGTTGAGCTGCCCTCTCAAGTTGAGCTGCCCTCTCAAGTTGAGCTGTCCTCTTAAGTTGAGCTGTCCTCTCAAGTTGAGCTTCCCTCTCTAGTTGAGCTGACCTCTCTAGTTGAGATGCCCTCTCTAGTTGAGCTGCCCTCTCTAGTTGAGCTGTCCTCTCAAGTTGAGCTGTCCTCTCAAGTTGAGCTGTCCTCTCAAGTTAAGCTATCCTCTCAAGTTGAGCTGCCCTCTCAAGTTGAGCTGCCCTCTCAAGTTGAGCTGCCCTCTCAAGTTGAGCTGCCCTCTCAAGTTGAGCTGCCCTCTCAAGTTGAGCTGCCCTCTCAGGTTGAGATTTCCTCTCAAGTTGAGCTGTACACTCAAGTTGAGCTGCCCTCTCAAGTTGAGCTGCCCTCTCAAGTTGAGCTGCCCTCTCAAGTTGAGCTGCCCTCTCAAGTTGAGCTGCCCTCTCAAGTTGAGCTGCCCTCTCAAGTTGAGCTGCCCTCTCAAGTTGAGCTGCCCTCTCAAGTTGAGCTGTCCTCTTAAGTTGAGCTGTCCTCTCAAGTTGAGCTTCCCTCTCTAGTTGAGCTGACCTCTCTAGTTGAGATGCCCTCTCTAGTTGAGCTGCCCTCTCTAGTTGAGCTGTCCTCTCAAGTTGAGCTGTTCTCTCAAGGTGGGCTGTCCTCTCAAGTTTAGCTGTCCTCTCAAGTTGAGCTGTCCTCTCAAGTTGAGCTGTCCTCGCAAGCCGTGCTGTCCTCGCAAGTTGTGCTGTCATCACAAGCTGTGCTGTCATCGAAAGCTGTGCTGTCCTCGCAAGCTGTGCTGTCCTCGCAAGCTGTGCTGTCCTAGCAAGCTGTGCTGTCCTCGCAAGCGGTGCTGTCCTTGCAAGCCATGCTGTCATCGCAAGCTGTGCTGTCCTCGCAAGCTGTGCTGTCCTCACAAGCTGTGCTGTCCTCGCAAGCCGTGCTGTCCTCGGAAGCCATGCTGTCCACGCAAGCCTTGCTGTCCTCGCAAGCCGTGCTGTCCTCAGAAGCTTTGCTGTCGTCACAAGCTTTGCTGTCCTCGCAAGCTTTGCTGTCCTCGCAAGTTGTGCTGTCCTCGCAAGTTGTGCTGTCCTCTCAAATTGAGCTGTCCTCTCAATTTGAGCTGTCCTCTCAAGTTGAGCTGTCCTCTACAGTTGAGCTGTCCTCTACAGTTGGACTGTCCGCTCAAGTTTAGCTGTCCTCTCAGGTTGAGGTGTCCTCTTAGGTTGAGATTTCCTCTCAAGTTGAGCTGTACACTCAAGTTGAGCTGCCCTCTCAAGTTGAGCTGTCCTCTCAAGTTGAGCTGTCCTCTCAAGATGAGCTGTCCTCTCTAGTTGAGCTGTCCTCTCAAGTTGAGCTGTCAAATTGAGCTGTCCTGTCAAGTTGAGCTGTCCTCTCAAGTTGACCTGTCCCCTCAAGTTGAGCTGTCATCTCAAGTTGAGCGGTCCTCTAAAATTGAGCTGTCCTCTCTAGTTGAGCTGTCCTTTCAGGTTGAGCTTTCCTCTCAGGTTGAGCTGTCCTCTCAAGTTGAGCTGTCCTCGTAATATGTGCTGTCCCCGCAAGCTGTGCTGTCCCCGCAAGCTGTGCTGTCCCCGCAAGCTGTGCTGTCCCCGCAAGCTGTGCTGTCCCCGCAAGCTGTGCTGTCCCCTCAAGCTGAGCTGTCCCCGCAAGCTGTGCTGTCCTCGCAAGCTGTGCTGTCGCTGCCAGCTGTGCTGCTCTCGCAAGCTGTGCTGTCCTTGCAAGCCGTGCTGTCCTCGCAAGCCATGCTGTCTTCGCAATCCGTGCTGTCCTCGCAAGCCGTGCTGTCCTTGCAAGCTTTGCTGTCGGTGCAAGCTTTGCTGTCGGCGCAAGCTGTGCTGTCTGCCCAAGTTGTGCTGCCCTCCCAAGTTGTGCTGTCCTCTCAAGTTGTGCTGTCCTCTCAAGTTGAGCTGTCGTCTCAGGTTGAGCTGTCCTCTCAAGTTGAGCTGTCCTCTCAAGTTGAGCTGTCCTCTCAACTTGAGCTGTCCTCTAAATTTGAGCTGTCTTCTCTAGTTGATCTGTCCTCTCTAGTTGAGCAGTCCTCTGTAGTTGAGCTGTCTTCCCTAGTTGAGCTGTCGTCTCTAGTTGAGCTGTCCTCTCTAGTTGAGCTGTTCTCTCACGTTGAGCTGTCCTCACAAGTTGAGCTGTCCTCTCAAGTTGAGTTGTCCTCGCAAGCAGTGCTGTCCTCGCAAGCTGTGCTGTCCTCGCAAGCTGTGCTGTCCTCGTAAGCTGTGCTGTCCTCGCAAGCTGTGCTTTCCTCGCAAGCTGTGCTTTCCTCGCAAGCTGTTCTGTGCTCGCAAGCTGTGCTGTCCTAGAAAGCCGTGCTGTCCTGGCAAGCTGTGCTGTCCTCACAAGCGTTGCTGTCCTCGCAAGTTGTGCTTTCCTCTCAAGTAGCGCTGTCCTCTCAAGTTGGGCTGTCCTCTCACGTTGAGCTGACCTCTCAAGTTGAGCTGTCCTCTGAGGTTGAGCTGTCCTCTCAAGTTGAGCTGTCCTCTCAAGTTGAGCTGTCCTCTCAAGTTGAGCTGTCCTCGCAGGCTGTGCCGTCCACGCAAGCTGTGCCGTTTTCGCAAGGTGTGCTGTCCTCGCAAGCTGTGCTGTCCTCGCAAGCTGTGCTGTCCTTGCAAGCTGTACTGTCCTCGCAAACTGTGCTGTCCTCGCAAGCTGTGCTGTCCTCGCAAGCTGTGCTGTCCTCGCAAGCTGTGCTGACCTCGCAAGCTGTGCTGTCCTCGCAAGCTGTGCTGTCCTCACAAGCTGTGCAGTCCTCACAAGCTGTGCTGTCCTCGCAAGCTGTGCTGTCCTCGCAAGCTGTGCTGTCCTCGCAAGCTGTGCTGTCCTCGCAAGCTGTGCTGTCCTAGAAAGCCGTGCTGTCTTGGCAAGCTGTGCTGTCCTCGCAAGCTTTGCTGTCCTCGCAAGTTGTGCTTTCCTCTCGAGTAGTGCTGTCCTCTCAAGTTGAGCTGTCCTCTGAAGTGGAGCTGTCCTCTCAAGTTAAGCTGTGCTCTCAGGATGATCTGTCCCCTCAAGTTGAGCTATCCTGTCAAGTTGAGCTGTCCTCTCAAGTTGTGCTGTCCTTTCAAGTTGTGCCGTCCTCTCAAGTTGAGCTATCCTCTCAAGTTGAGCTGTCCTCTCAAGTTGAGCTGTCCTCTCAGATTGAGCTGTCCTCTCAAGTTGAGCTGTCCTCTCAACTTGAGCTGTCCTCTCAACTTGAGCTGACCTCCCAAGTTGTGCCGTCCTCTCTAGTTGAGCTGTCCTCTCAACTTGAGCTGTCCTCTGAAGTTGAGCTGTCCTCTCAAGTTAAGCTGTCCTCTCACGTTGAGCTGTCCTCTCAAGTTGAGATATCCTCTTAAGTTGGCCTCTCCTTCAAGTTGAGCTGTCCTCTGATGTTGAGCTGTCCTCTCTAGATGAGCTGTCCTCTCAAGTTGAGCTGTCCTCTCAAGTTGAGCTGTCCTCTCAAGTTAAGCTGTCCTCTCAAGTTGAGCTGTCCTCTCAAGTTGAGCTGTCCTCTCAAGTTGAGCTGTCCTCTCAAGTTGAGCTATTCTCGCAAGCGGTGCTGTCCACGCAAGCCTTGCTGTCCTTGCAAGCCGTGCTGTCCTCGCAAGCTTTGCTGTCCTCGCAAGCTTTGCTGTCGTATCAAGTTGAGCTGTCCTCTCAAGTTGAGCTTTCCTCTCAAGTAGAGCTGTCCTCGCAAGCTGTGCCGTCCACGCAAGCTGTGCCGTCCTCACAAGGTATGCCGTCCTCGAAAGCTGTGCTGTCCTCGCAAGCTGTGCTGTCCTCGAAAGCTGTGCTGTCCTCGCAAGCTGTGCTGTCCTCGCAATCTGTGCTGTCCTCGCAAGCCGTGCTGTCCTCGGAAGCCGTGCTGTCCACGCAAGCCTTGCTGTCCTCGCAAGCCATGCTGTCCTCACAAGCTTTGCTGTCCTCACAAGCTTTGCTGTCCTCGCAAGCTTTGCTGTCCTCGCCAGTTGTGCTGTCCTCGCAAGTTGTGCTTTCCTCTCAGATTGAGCTGCCCTCTCAAGTTGAGCTGTCCTCTCAACTTGAGCTGTCCTCTCAACTTGAGCTGACCTCCCAAGTTGTGCCGTCCTCTCTAGTTGAGCTGTCCTCTCAACTTGAGCTGTCCTCTGAAGTTGAGCTGTCCTCTCAAGTTAAGCTGTCCTCTCACGTTGAGCTGTCCTCTCAAGTTGAGATATCCTCTTAAGTTGGCCTCTCCTTCAAGTTGAGCTGTCCTCTGATGTTGAGCTGTCCTCTCTAGATGAGCTGTCCTCTCAAGTTGAGCTGACCTCTCTAGTTGAGATGCCCTCTCTAGTTGAGCTGCCCTCTCTAGTTGAGCTGTCCTCTCAAGTTGAGCTGTCCTCTCAAGTTGAGCTGTCCTCTCAAGTTAAGCTGTCCTCTCAAGTTGAGCTGTCCTCACAAGTTGAGATGTCCTCTCAAGTTGACTTCTCCTTCAAGTTGAGCTGTCCTCTGATGTTGAGCTGTCCTCTCTAGATGAGCTGTCCTCTCTAGATGAGCTGTTCTCTCAAGGTGGGCTGTCCTCTCAAGTTTAGCTGTCCTCTCAAGTTGAGCTGTCCTCTCAAGTTGAGCTGTCCTCGCAAGCCGTGCTGTCCTCGCAAGTTGTGCTGTCATCACAAGCTGTGCTGTCATCGAAAGCTGTGCTGTCCTCGCAAGCTGTGCTGTCCTCGCAAGCTGTGCTGTCCTCGCAAGCTGTGCTGTCCTCGCAAGCGGTGCTGTCCTTGCAAGCCATGCTGTCATCGCAAGCTGTGCTGTCCTCGCAAGCTGTGCTGTCCTCACAAGCTGTGCTGTCTTCGCAAGCCGTGCTGTCCTCGGAAGCCATGCTGTCCACGCAAGCCTTGCTGTCCTCGCGAGCCGTGCTGTCCTCAGAAGCTTTGCTGTCCTCACAAGCTTTGCTGTCCTCGCAAGCTTTGCTGTCCTCGCAAGTTGTGCTGTCCTCGCAAGTTGTGCTGTCCTCTCAAATTGAGCTGTCCTCTCAATTTGAGCTGTCCTCTCAAGTTGAGCTGTCCTCTACAGTTGAGCTGTCCTCTACAGTTGGACTGTCCGCTCAAGTTTAGCTGTCCTCTCAGGTTGAGGTGTCCTCTTAGGTTGAGATTTCCTCTCAAGTTGAGCTGTACACTCAAGTTGAGCTGCCCTCTCAAGTTGAGCTGTCCTCTCAAGTTGAGCTGTCCTCTCAAGATGAGCTGTCCACTCTAGTTGAGCTGTCCTCTCAAGTTGAGCTGTCAAATTGAGCTGTCCTGTCAAGTTGAGCTGTCCTCTCAAGTTGACCTGTCCCCTCAAGTTGAGCTGTCATCTCAAGTTGAGCGGTCCTCTAAAATTGAGCTGTCCTCTCTAGTTGAGCTGTCCTTTCAGGTTGAGCTTTCCTCTCAGGTTGAGCTGTCCTCTCAAGTTGAGCTGTCCTCGTAATATGTGCTGTCCCCGCAAGGTGTGCTGTCCCCGCAAGCTGTGCTGTCCCCGCAAGCTGTGCTGTCCCCGCAAGCTGTGCTGTCCCCGCAAGCTGTGCTGTCCCCTCAAGCTGAGCTGTCCCCGCAAGCTGTGCTGTCCTCGCAAGCTGTGCTGTCGCTGCAAGCTGTGCTGCTCTCGCAAGCTGTGCTGTCCTTGCAAGCCGTGCTGTCCTCGCAAGCCATGCTGTCTTCGCAATCCGTGCTGTCCTCGCAAGCCGTGCTGTCCTTGCAAGCTCTGCTGTCGGTGCAAGCTTTGCTGTCGGCGCAAGCTGTGCTGTCTGCCCAAGTTGTGCTGCCCTCCCAAGTTGTGCTGTCCTCTCAAGTTGTGCTGTCCTCTCAAGTTGAGCTGTCGTCTCAGGTTGAGCTGTCCTCTCAAGTTGAGCTGTCCTCTCAAGTTGAGCTGTCCTCTCAACTTGAGCTGTCCTCTAAATTTGAGCTGTCTTCTCTAGTTGATCTGTCCTCTCTAGTTGAGCAGTCCTCTGTAGTTGAGCTGTCTTCCCTAGTTGAGCTGTCGTCTCTAGTTGAGCTGTCCTCTCTAGTTGAGCTGTTCTCTCAGGTTGAGCTGTCCTCTCAAGTTGAGCTGTCCTCTCAAGTTGAGCTGTCCTCTCAACTTGAGCTGTCCTCTAAATTTGAGCTGTCTTCTCTAGTTGATCTGTCCTCTCTAGTTGAGCAGTCCTCTGTAGTTGAGCTGTCTTCCCTAGTTGAGCTGTCGTCTCTAGTTGAGCTGTCCTCTCTAGTTGAGCTGTTCTCTCACGTTGAGCTGTCCTCACAAGTTGAGCTGTCCTCTCAAGTTGAGCTGTCCTCGCAAGCTGTGCTGTCCTCGCAAGCTGTGCTGTCCTCGTAAGCTGTGCTGTCCTCGCAAGCTGTGCTTTCCTCGCAAGCTGTGCTTTCCTCGCAAGCTGTTCTGTGCTCGCAAGCTGTGCTGTCCTAGAAAGCCGTGCTGTCCTGGCAAGCTGTGCTGTCCTCACAAGCGTTGCTGTCCTCGCAAGTTGTGCTTTCCTCTCAAGTAGCGCTGTCCTCTCAAGTTGGGCTGTCCTCTCACGTTGAGCTGACCTCTCAAGTTGAGCTGTCCTCTGAGGTTGAGCTGTCCTCTCAAGTTGAGCTGTCCTCTCAAGTTGAGCTGTCCTCTCAAGTTGAGCTGTCCTCGCAGGCTGTGCCGTCCACGCAAGCTGTGCCGTTTTCGCAAGGTGTGCTGTCCTCGCAAGCTGTGCTGTCCTCGCAAGCTGTGCTGTCCTTGCAAGCTGTACTGTCCTCGCAAACTGTGCTGTCCTCGCAAGCTGTGCTGTCCTCGCAAGCTGTGCTGTCCTCGCAAGCTGTGCTGACCTCGCAAGCTGTGCTGTCCTCGCAAGCTGTGCTGTCCTCACAAGCTGTGCAGTCCTCACAAGCTGTGCTGTCCTCGCAAGCTGTGCTGTCCTCGCAAGCTGTGCTGTCCTCGCAAGCTGTGCTGTCCTCGCAAGCTGTGCTGTCCTAGAAAGCCGTGAAGTCTTGGCAAGCTGTGCTGTCCTCGCAAGCTTTGCTGTAATCGCAAGTTGTGCTTTCCTCTCGAGTAGTGCTGTCCTCTCAAGTTGAGCTGTCCTCTGAAGTTGAGCTGTCCTCTCAAGTTAAGCTGTCCTCTCAGGATGATCTGTCCCCTCAAGTAGAGCTATCCTGTCAAGTTGAGCCGTCCTCTCAAGTTGTGCTGTCCTTTCAAGTTGTGCCGTCCTCTCAAGTTGAGCTATCCTCTCAAGTTGAGCTGTCCTCTCATGTTGAGCTGTCCTCTCAGATTGAGCTGTCCTCTCAAGTTGAGCTGTCCTCTCAACTTGAGCTGTCCTCTCAACTTGAGCTGACCTCCCAAGTTGTGCCGTCCTCTCTAGTTGAGCTGTCCTCTCAACTTGAGCTGTCCTCTGAAGTTGAGCTGTCCTCTCAAGTTAAGCTGTCCTCTCACGTTGAGCTGTCCTCTCAAGTTGAGATATCCTCTTAAGTTGGCCTCTCCTTCAAGTTGAGCTGTCCTCTGATGTTGAGCTGTCCTCTCTAGATGAGCTGTCCTCTCAAGTTGAGCTGTCCTCTCAAGTTGAGCTGTCCTCTCAAGTTAAGCTGTCCTCTCAAGTTGAGCTGTCCTCACAAGTTGAGATGTCCTCTCAAGTTGACTTCTCCTTCAAGTTGAGCTGTCCTCTGATGTTGAGCTGTCCTCTCTAGATGAGCTGTCCTCTGTAGATGAGCTGTTCTCTCAAGGTGGGCTGTCCTCTCAAGTTTAGCTGTCCTCTCAAGTTGAGCTGTCCTCTCAAGTTGAGCTGTCCTCGCAAGCCGTGCTGTCCTCGCAAGTTGTGCTGTCATCACAAGCTGTGCTGTCCTCGAAAGCTGTGCTGTCCTCGCAAGCTGTGCTGTCCTCGCAAGCTGTGCTGTCCTCGCAAACTGTGCTGTCCTCGCAAGCCGTGCTGTCCTTGCAAGCCATGCTGTCATCGCAAGCTGTGCTGTCCTCGCAAGCTGTGCTGTCCTCACAAGCTGTGCTGTCCTCGCAAGCCGTGCTGTCCTCGGAAGCCATGCTGTCCACGCAAGCCTTGCTGTCCTCGCAAGCCGTGCTGTCCTCACAAGCTGTGCTGTCCTCGCAAGCTTTGCTGTCCTCGCAAGTTGTGCTTTCCTCTCGAGTAGTGCTGTCCTCTCAAGTTGAGCTGTCCTCTGAAGTTGAGCTGTCCTCTCAAGTTAAGCTGTCCTCTCAGGATGATCTGTCCCCTCAAGTTGAGCTATCCTGTCAAGTTGAGCCGTCCCCTCAAGTTGTGCTGTCTTTTCAAGTTGTGCCGTCCTCTCAAGTTGAGCTATCCTCTCAAGTTGAGCTGTCCTCTCAAGTTGAGCTGTCCTCTCAGATTGAGCTGTCCTCTCAAGTTGAGCTGTCCTCTCAACTTGAGCTGTCCTCTCAAATTGAGCTGTCCTCTCAAGTTGAGCTGTCCTCTCAAGATGAGCTGTCCTCTCTAGTTGAGCTGTCCTCTCAAGTTGAGCTGTCAAATTGAGCTGTCCTGTCAAGTTGAGCTGTCCTCTCAAGTTGACCTGTCCTCTCAAGTTGAGCTGTCATCTCAAGTTGAGCTGTCCTCTAAAATTGAGCTGTCCTTTCTAGTTGAGCTGTCCTTTCAGGTTGAGCTTTCCTCTCAGGTTGAGCTGTCCTCTCAAGTTGAGCTGTCCTCGTAATATGTGCTGTCCCCGCAAGGTGGGCTGTCCCCGCAAGCTGTGCTGTCCCCGCAAGCTGTGCTGTCCCCGCAAGCTGTGCTGTCCCCGCAAGCTGTGCTGTCCCCTCAAGCTGAGCTGTCCCCGCAAGCTGTGCTGTCCTCGCAAGCTGTGCTGTCGCTGCAAGCTGTGCTGCTCTCGCAAGCTGTGCTGTCCTTGCAAGCCGTGCTGTCCTCGCAAGCCGTGCTGTCGTCGCAATCCGTGCTGTCCTCGCAAGCCGTGCTGTCCTTGCAAGCTTTGCTGTCAGTGCAAGCTTTGCTGTCGGCGCAAGCTGTGCTGTCCGCCCAAGTTGTGCTGCCCTCCCAAGTTGTGCTGTCCTCTCAAGTTGTGCTGTCCTCTCAAGTTGAGCTGTCGTCTCAGGTTGAGCTGTCCTCTCAAGTTGAGCTGTCCTCTCAAGTTGAGCTGTCCTCTCAACTTGAGCTGTCCTCTAAAGTTGAGCTGTCTTCTCTAGTTGATCTGTCCTCTCTAGTTGAGCTGTCCTCTCTAGTTGAGCTGTTCTCTCACGTTGAGCTGTCCTCACAAGTTGAGCTGTCCTCTCAAGTTGAGCTGTCCTCGCAAGCAGTGCTGTCCTCGCAAGCTGTGCTGTCCTCGCAAGCTGTGCTGTCCTCGTAAGCTGTGCTGTCCTCGCAAGCTGTGCTTTCCTCGCAAGCTGTGCTTTCCTCGCAAGCTGTGCTGTGCTCGCAAGCTGTGCTGTCCTAGAAAGCCGTGCTGTCCTGGCAAGCTGTGCTGTCCTCACAAGCGTTGCTGTCCTCGCAAGTTGTGCTTTCCTCTCAAGTAGCGCTGTCCTCTCAAGTTGGGCTGTCCTCTCACATTGAGCTGACCTCTCAAGTTGAGCTGTCCTCTGAGGTTGAGCTGTCCTCTCAAGTTGAGCTGTCCTCTCAAGTTGAGCTGTCCTCTCAAGTTGAGCTGTCCTCGCAGGCTGTGCCGTCCACGCAAGTGGTGCCGTCTTCGCAAGGTGTGCTGTCCTCGCAAGCTGTGCTGTCCTCGCAAGCTGAGCTGTCCTTGCAAGCTGTACTGTCCTCGCAAGCTGTGCTGTCCTCGCAAGCTGTGCTCTCCTCGCAAGCTGTGCTGTCCTCGCAAGCTGTGCTGACCTCGCAAGCTGTGCTGTCCTCGCAAGCTGTGCTGTCGTCGCAAGCTGTGCTGTCCTCACAAGCTGTGCTGTCCTCGCAAGCTGTGCTGTCCTCGCAAGCTGTGCTGTCCTCGCAAGCTGTGCTGTCCTCGCAAGCTGTGCTGTCCTAGAAAGCCGTGCTGTCTTGGCAAGCTGTGCTGTCCTCGCAAGCTTTGCTGTCCTCGCAAGTTGTGCTTTCCTCTCAAGTAGTGCTGCCCTCTCAAGTTGAGCTGTCCTCTCAAGTTGAGCTGTCCTCTCAAGTTAAGCTGTCCTCTCAGGATGATCTGTCCTCTCAAGTTGAGCTGTCCTGTCAATTTGAGCAGTCCTCTCAAGTTGTGCTGTCCTTTCAAGTTGTGCCGTCCTCTCAAGTTGAGCTATCCTCTCAAGTTGAGTTGTCCTCTCAAGTTGAGCTGTCCTCTCAGATTGAGCTGTCCTCTCAAGTTGAGCTGTCCTCTCAACTTGAGCTGTCCTCTCAACTTAAGCTGACCTCCCAAGTTGTGCCGTCCTCTCTAGTTGAGCTGTCCTCTCAACTTGACCTGTCCTCTGAAGTTGAGCTGTCCTCTCAAGTTAAGCTGTCCTCTCACGTTGAGCTGTCCTCTCAAGTTGAGATATCCTCTTAAGTTGGCCTCTCCTTCAAGTTGAGCTGTCCTCTGATGTTGAGCTGTCCTCTCTAGATGAGCTGTCCTCTCAAGTTGAGCTGTCCTCTCAAGTTGAGCTGTCCTCTCAAGTTAAGCTGTCCTCTCAAGTTGAGCTGTCCTCTCAAGTTGAGCTGTCCTCTCAAGTTGAGCTGTCCTCTCAAGTTGAGCTATCCTCGCAAGCGGTGCTGTCCACGCAAGCCTTGCTGTCCTTGCAAGCCATGCTGTCCTCGCAAGCTTTGCTGTCCTCGCAAGCTTTGCTGTCCTATCAAGTTGAGCTGTCCTCTCAAGTTGAGCTTTCCTCTCAAGTAGAGCTGTCCTCGCAAGCTGTGCCGTCCACGCAAGCTGTGCCGTCCTCACAAGGTATGCCGTCCTCGAAAGCTGTGCTGTCCTCGCAAGCTGTCCTGTCCTCGAAAGCTGTGCTGTCCTCGCAAGCTGTGCTGTCCTCGCATCTGTGCTGTCCTGGCAAGCCGTGCTGTCCTCGGAAGCCGTGCTGTCCACGCAAGCCTTGCTGTCCTCGCAAGCCATGCTGTCCTCACAAGCTTTGCTGTCCTCACAAGCTTTGCTGTCCTCGCAAGCTTTGCTGTCCTCGCAAGTTGTGCTGTCCTCGCAAGTTGTGCTGTCCTCTCAAGTTGTGCTGTCCTCTCAAGTTGAGCTGTCCTCTCAAGTTGAGCTGTCCTCTACAGTTGAGCTGTCCTCTCAAGTTGAGCTAACCTCTCAGTTTGAGGTGTCCTCTCAGGTTGAGATTTCCTCTCAAGTTGAGCTGTACACTCAAGTTGAGCTGCCCTCTCATGTTGAGCTGCCCTCTCAAGTTGAGCTGCCCTCTCAGGTTGAGCTGCCCTCTCAAGTTGAGCTGCCCTCTCAAGTTGAGCTGCCCTCTCAAGTTGAGCTGCCCTCTCAAGTTGAGCTGCCCTCTGAAGTTGAGCTGCCCTCTGAAGTTGAGCTGCCCTCGCAAGTTGAGCTGTCCTCTCAAGTTGAGCTGTCCTCTCAAGTTGAGCTGTCCTCTCAAGATGAGCTGTCCTCTCTAGTTGAGTTGTCCTCTCAAGTTGAGCTGTCCTCTCAAGTTGAGCTGTCCTCTCAAGTTGAGCTGTCCTCTCAATTTGACCTGCCCTCTCAAGTTGAGCTGTCCTCTCAAGTTGAGCTGTCCTCTCAAGTTTAGCGGTCCTCTCAAGTTGAGCTGTCCTCTAAAGTTAAGCTGTCGTCTCAAGTTGACCTCTCCTTCAAGTTGAGCTGTCCTCTCAAGTTGAGCTGTCCTCTCAAGTTGAGCTATCCTCGCAAGCGGTGCTGTCCTCGCAAGCTGTGCTGTCCTCGCAAGCTGTGCTGTCCTCGCAAGCTGTGCTGTCCTCGCAAGCTGTGCTCTCCTCGCAAGCTGTGCTGTCCTCGCATGCTGTGCTGTCCTCGCAAGCTGTGCTGTCCTCGCAAGCTGTGCTGTCCTCACAAGCTGTGCTGTCCTCGCAAGCTGTGCTGTCCTCGCAAGCAGTGCTGTCCTCGCAAGCTGTGCTGTCCTCGCAAGCTGTGCTGTCCTAGAAAGCCGTGCTGTCCTGGCAAGCCATGCTGTCCACGCAAGCTTTGCTGTCCTCGCAAGTTGTGCTTTCCTCTCAAGTACTGCTGTCCTCTAAAGTTGAGATGTCCTCTCAAGATGACCTCTCCTTCAAGTTGAGCTGTCCTCTGATGTTGAGCTGTCCTCTCTAGATGAGCTGTCCTCTCTAGATGAGCTGTTCTCTCAAGTTGAGCTGCCCTCTCAAGTTGAGCTGTCCTTTCAGGTTAAGCTGTCCTCTCAAGTTGAGCTGTCCTCTCAAGTTGAGCTGTCCTCTCAAGTTGAGCTGTCCTCTCAAGTTGAGCTGTCCTCTCAAGTTGAGCTGTCATCACAAGCTGTGCTGTCCTCGAAAGCCGTGCTGCTCTCGCAAGCTGTGCTGTCCTCGCAAGCCGTTCTGTCTTCGCAAGCCGTGCTGTAGTCGCAATCCGTGCTGTCCTAGCAAGCCATGCTGTCCTTGCAAGCTTTGCTGTCGGTGCAAGCTTTCCTGTCGGCGCAAGCTGTGCTGTCCGCCCAAGTTGTGCTGTCCTCACAAGCTGAGCTGTCCTCTCAAGTTGAGCTGTCGTCTCAGGTTGAGCTGTCCTCTCAAGTTGAGCTGTCCTCTCAAGTTGAGCTGTCCTCTCAAGTTGAGCTGTCCTCTAAAGTTAAGCTGTCCTCTCAAGTTGAGCTGTCTTCTCTAGTTGATCTGTCCTCTCTAGTTGAGCTGTTCTCTCTAGTTGAGCTGTCTTCCCTAGTTGAGCTATCCTCTCTAGTTGAGCTGTCTTCCCTAGTTGAGCTGTCCTCTCTAGTTGAGCTGTCCTCTCTAGTTGAGCTGTCCTCTCTAGTTGAGCTGTTCTCTCACGTTGAGCTGTCCTCACAAGTTGAGCTGTCCTCTCAAGTTGAGCTGTTCTCGCAAGCAGTGCTGTCCTCGCAAGCTGTGCTGTCCTCGCAAGCTGTGCTGTCCTCGCAAGCTGTGCTGTCCTCACAAGCTGTGCTGTACTCGCAAGCTGTGCTGTCCTAGAAAGCCGTGCTGTCCTGGCAAGCTGTGCTGTCCTCGCAAGCGTTGCTGTCCTCACAAGTTGTGCTTTCCTCTCAAGTAGTGCTGTCCTCTCAAGTTGGGCTGTCCTCTCAAGTTGAGCTGTCCTCTCAAGTTGAGCTGTCCTCTCAGGTTGAGCTGTCCTCTCAAGTTGAGCTGTCCTCTCAAGATGAGCTGTCCTCTCAAGTTGATCTGTCTTCGCAAGCTGTGCCGTCCACGCAAGCTGTGCCGTCCTCGCAAGGTGTGCTGTCCTCGCAAGCTGTGCTGTCCTCGCAAGCTGTGCTGTCCTCGCAAGGTGTGCTGTCCTCGCAAGGTGTGCTTTCCTCGCAAGCTGTGCTGTCCTCACAAGCTGTGCTGTGCTCGCAAGCTGTGCTGTCCTAGAAAGCCGTGCTGTCCTGGCAAGCTGTGCTGTCCTCACAAGCGTTGCTGTCCTCGCAAGTTGTGCTTTCCTCTCAAGTAGCGCTGTCCTCTCAAGTTGGGCTGTCCTCTCACATTGAGCTGACCTCTCAAGTTGAGCTGTCCTCTGAGGTTGAGCTGTCCTCTCAAGTTGAGCTGTCCTCTCAAGTTGAGCTGTCCTCTCAAGTTGAGCTGTCCTCGCAGGCTGTGCCGTCCACGCAAGTGGTGCCGTCTTCGCAAGGTGTGCTGTCCTCGCAAGCTGTGCTGTCCTCGCAAGCTGTGCTGTCCTTGCAAGCTGTACTGTCCTCGCAAGCTGTGCTGTCCTCGCAAGCTGTGCTGTCCTCGCAAGCTGTGCTGTCCTCGCAAGCTGTGCTGACCTCGCAAGCTGTGCTGTCCTCGCAAGCTGTGCTGTCGTCGCAAGCTGTGCTGTCCTCACAAGCTGTGCTGTCCTCGCAAGCTGTGCTGTCCTCGCAAGCTGTGCTGTCCTCGCAAGCTGTGCTGTCCTCGCAAGCTGTGCTGTCCTAGAAAGCCGTGCTGTCTTGGCAAGCTGTGCTGTCCTCGCAAGCTTTGCTGTCCTCGCAAGTTGTGCTTTCCTCTCAAGTAGTGCTGTCCTCTCAAGTTGAGCTGTCCTCTCAAGTTGAGCTGTCCTCTCAAGTTAAGCTGTCCTCTCAGGATGATCTGTCCTCTCAAGTTGAGCTGTCCTGTCAATTTGAGCAGTCCTCTCAAGTTGTGCTGTCCTTTCAAGTTGTGCCGTCCTCTCAAGTTGAGCTATCCTCTCAAGTTGAGTTGTCCTCTCAAGTTGAGCTGTCCTCTCAGATTGAGCTGTCCTCTCAAGTTGAGCTGTCCTCTCAACTTGAGCTGTCCTCTCAACTTAAGCTGACCTCCCAAGTTGTGCCGTCCTCTCTAGTTGAGCTGTCCTCTCAACTTGACCTGTCCTCTGAAGTTGAGCTGTCCTCTCAAGTTAAGCTGTCCTCTCACGTTGAGCTGTCCTCTCAAGTTGAGATATCCTCTTAAGTTGGCCTCTCCTTCAAGTTGAGCTGTCCTCTGATGTTGAGCTGTCCTCTCTAGATGAGCTGTCCTCTCAAGTTGAGCTGTCCTCTCAAGTTGAGCTGTCCTCTCAAGTTAAGCTGTCCTCTCAAGTTGAGCTGTCCTCTCAAGTTGAGCTGTCCTCTCAAGTTGAGCTGTCCTCTCAAGTTGAGCTATCCTCGCAAGCGGTGCTGTCCACGCAAGCCTTGCTGTCCTTGCAAGCCATGCTGTCCTCGCAAGCTTTGCTGTCCTCGCAAGCTTTGCTGTCCTATCAAGTTGAGCTGTCCTCTCAAGTTGAGCTTTCCTCTCAAGTAGAGCTGTCCTCGCAAGCTGTGCCGTCCACGCAAGCTGTGCCGTCCTCACAAGGTATGCCGTCCTCGAAAGCTGTGCTGTCCTCGCAAGCTGTCCTGTCCTCGAAAGCTGTGCTGTCCTCGCAAGCTGTGCTGTCCTCGCATCTGTGCTGTCCTCGCAAGCCGTGCTGTCCTCGGAAGCCGTGCTGTCCACGCAAGCCTTGCTGTCCTCGCAAGCCATGCTGTCCTCACAAGCTTTGCTGTCCTCACAAGCTTTGCTGTCCTCGCAAGCTTTGCTGTCCTCGCAAGTTGTGCTGTCCTCGCAAGTTGTGCTGTCCTCTCAAGTTGTGCTGTCCTCTCAAGTTGAGCTGTCCTCTCAAGTTGAGCTGTCCTCTACAGTTGAGCTGTCCTCTCAAGTTGAGCTAACCTCTCAGTTTGAGGTGTCCTCTCAGGTTGAGATTTCCTCTCAAGTTGAGCTGTACACTCAAGTTGAGCTGCCCTCTCATGTTGAGCTGCCCTCTCAAGTTGAGCTGCCCTCTCAAGTTGAGCTGCCCTCTCAAGTTGAGCTGCCCTCTCAAGTTGAGCTGCCCTCTCAAGTTGAGCTGCCCTCTCAAGTTGAGCTGCCCCCTGAAGTTGAGCTGCCCTCTGAAGTTGAGCTGCCCTCGCAAGTTGAGCTGTCCTCTCAAGTTGAGCTGTCCTCTCAAGTTGAGCTGTCCTCTCAAGATGAGCTGTCCTCTCTAGTTGAGTTGTCCTCTCAAGTTGAGCTGTCCTCTCAAGTTGAGCTGTCCTCTCAAGTTGAGCTGTCCTCTCAATTTGACCTGCCCTCTCAAGTTGAGCTGTCCTCTCAAGTTGAGCTGTCCTCTCAAGTTTAGCGGTCCTCTCAAGTTGAGCTGTCCTCTAAAGTTAAGCTGTCGTCTCAAGTTGACCTCTCCTTCAAGTTGAGCTGTCCTCTCAAGTTGAGCTGTCCTCTCAAGTTGAGCTATCCTCGCAAGCGGTGCTGTCCTCGCAAGCTGTGCTGTCCTCGCAAGCTGTGCTGTCCTCGCAAGCTGTGCTGTCCTCGCAAGCTGTGCTCTCCTCGCAAGCTGTGCTGTCCTCGCATGCTGTGCTGTCCTCGCAAGCTGTGCTGTCCTCGCAAGCTGTGCTGTCCTCACAAGCTGTGCTGTCCTCGCAAGCTGTGCTTTCCTCGCAAGCAGTGCTGTCCTCGCAAGCTGTGCTGTCCTCGCAAGCTGTGCTGTCCTAGAAAGCCGTGCTGTCCTGGCAAGCCATGCTGTCCACGCAAGCTTTGCTGTCCTCGCAAGTTGTGCTTTCCTCTCAAGTACTGCTGTCCTCTAAAGTTGAGATGTCCTCTCAAGATGACCTCTCCTTCAAGTTGAGCTGTCCTCTGATGTTGAGCTGTCCTCTCTAGATGAGCTGTCCTCTCTAGATGAGCTGTTCTCTCAAGTTGAGCTGCCCTCTCAAGTTGAGCTGTCCTTTCAGGTTAAGCTGTCCTCTCAAGTTGAGCTGTCCTCTCAAGTTGAGCTGTCCTCTCAAGTTGAGCTGTCCTCTCAAGTTGAGCTGTCCTCTCAAGTTGAGCTGTCGTCGCAAGCCGTGCTGTCCTCGCAAGTTGTGCTGTCATCACAAGCTGTGCTGTCCTCGAAAGCCGTGCTGCTCTCGCAAGCTGTGCTGTCCTCGCAAGCCGTTCTGTCTTCGCAAGCCGTGCTGTAGTCGCAATCCGTGCTGTCCTAGCAAGCCATGCTGTCCTTGCAAGCTTTGCTGTCGGTGCAAGCTTTCCTGTCGGCGCAAGCTGTGCTGTCCGCCCAAGTTGTGCTGTCCTCACAAGCTGAGCTGTCCTCTCAAGTTGAGCTGTCGTCTCAGGTTGAGCTGTCCTCTCAAGTTGAGCTGTCCTCTCAAGTTGAGCTGTCCTCTCAAGTTGAGCTGTCCTCTAAAGTTAAGCTGTCCTCTCAAGTTGAGCTGTCTTCTCTAGTTGATCTGTCCTCTCTAGTTGAGCTGTTCTCTCTAGTTGAGCTGTCTTCCCTAGTTGAGCTATCCTCTCTAGTTGAGCTGTCTTCCCTAGTTGAGCTGTCCTCTCTAGTTGAGCTGTCCTCTCTAGTTGAGCTGTCCTCTCTAGTTGAGCTGTTCTCTCACGTTGAGCTGTCCTCACAAGTTGAGCTGTCCTCTCAAGTTGAGCTGTCCTCGCAAGCAGTGCTGTCCTCGCAAGCTGTGCTGTCCTCGCAAGCTGTGCTGTCCTCGCAAGCTGTGCTGTCCTCACAAGCTGTGCTGTACTCGCAAGCTGTGCTGTCCTAGAAAGCCGTGCTGTCCTGGCAAGCTGTGCTGTCCTCGCAAGCGTTGCTGTCCTCACAAGTTGTGCTTTCCTCTCAAGTAGTGCTGTCCTCTCAAGTTGGGCTGTCCTCTCAAGTTGAGCTGTCCTCTCAAGTTGAGCTGTCCTCTCAGGTTGAGCTGTCCTCTCAAGTTGAGCTGTCCTCTCAAGATGAGCTGTCCTCTCAAGTTGATCTGTCTTCGCAAGCTGTGCCGTCCACGCAAGCTGTGCCGTCCTCGCAAGGTGTGCTGTCCTCGCAAGCTGTGCTGTCCTCGCAAGCTGTGCTGTCCTCGCAAGGTGTGCTGTCCTCGCAAGGTGTGCTTTCCTCGCAAGCTGTGCTGTCCTCGCAAGCTGTGCTGTCCTCGCAAGCTGTGCTGTCCTCGCAAGCTGTGCTGTCCTCGCATGCTGTGCTGTCCTCGCAAGCTGTGCTGTCCTCGCAAGCTGTGCTGTCCTCACAAGCTGTACTGTCCTCGCAAGCTGTGCTGTCCTCGCAAGCTGTGCTGTCCTCGCAAGCTGTGCTGTCCTCGCAAGCTGTGCTGTCCTAGAAAGCCGTGCTGTCCTGGCGAGCCGTGCTGTCCTCGCAAGTTGTGCTTTCCTCTCAAGTAGTGCTGTCCTCTGAAGTTGAGCTGCCCTCTGAAGTTGAGCTGCCCTCGCAAGTTGAGCTGTCCTCTCAAGTTGAGCTGTCCTCTCAAGTTGAGCTGTCCTCTCAAGATGAGCTGTCCTCTCTAGTTGAGCTGTCCTCTCAAGTTGAGCTGTCCTCTCAAGTTGAGCTGTCCTCTCAAGTTGAGCTGTCCTCTCAAGTTGAGCTGTCCTCTCAAGTTGAGCTGTCCTCTCAAGTTTAGCGGTCCTCTCAAGTTGAGCTGTCCTCTAAAGTTAAGCTGTCGTCTCAAGTTGAGCTGTCTTCTCTAGTTGATCTGTCCTCTCTAGTTGAGCTGTTCTCTCTAGTTGAGCTGTCTTCCCTAGTTGAGCTGTCCTCTCTAGTTGAGCTGTCTTCCCTAGTTGAGCTGTCCTCTCTAGTTGAGCTGTCCTCTCTAGTTGAGCTGTCCTCTCTAGTTGAGCTGTTCTCTCACGTTGAGCTGTCCTCACAAGTTGAGCTGTCCTCTCAAGTTGAGCTGTCCTCGCAAGCAGTGCTGTCCTCGCAAGCTGTGCTGTCCTCGCAAGCTGTGCTGTCCTCGCAAGCTGTGCTGTCCTCACAAGCTGTGCTGTACTCGCAAGCTGTGCTGTCCTAGAAAGCCGTGCTGTCCTGGCAAGCTGTGCTGTCCTCGCAAGCGTTGCTGTCCTCACAAGTTGTGCTTTCCTCTCAAGTAGTGCTGTCCTCTCAAGTTGGGCTGTCCTCTCAAGTTGAGCTGTCCTCTCAAGTTGAGCTGTCCTCTCAGGTTGAGCTGTCCTCTCAAGTTGAGCTGTCCTCTCAAGATGAGCTGTCCTCTCAAGTTGATCTGTCTTCGCAAGCTCTGTTGTCCACGCAAGCTGTGCCGTCCTCGCAAGGTGTGCTGTCCTCGCAAGCTGTGCTGTCCTCGCAAGCTGTGCTGTCCTCGCAAGGTGTGCTTTCCTCGCAAGCTGTGCTGTCCTCGCAAGCTGTGCTGTCCTCGCAAGCTGTGCTGTCCTCGCAAGTTGTGCTGTCCTCGCATGCTGTGCTGTCCTCGCAAGCTGTGCTGTCCTCGCAAGCTGTGCTGTCCTCACAAGCTGTGCTGTCCTCGCAAGCTGTGCTGTCCTCGCAAGCTGTGCTGTCCTCGCAAGCTGTGCTGTCCTCGCAAGCTGTGCTGTCCTAGAAAGCCGTGCTGTCCTGGCGAGCCGTGCTGTCCTCGCAAGTTGTGCTTTCCTCTCAAGTAGTGCTGTCCTCTGAAGTTGAGCTGCCCTCTGAAGTTGAGCTGCCCTCGCAAGTTGAGCTGTCCTCTCAAGTTGAGCTGTCCTCTCAAGTTGAGCTGTCCTCTCAAGATGAGCTGTCCTCTCTAGTTGAGCTGTCCTCTCAAGTTGAGCTGTCCTCTCAAGTTGAGCTGTCCTCTCAAGTTGAGCTGTCCTCTCAAGTTGAGCTGTCCTCTCAAGTTGAGCTGTCTTCTCAAGTTTAGCGGTCCTCTCAAGTTGAGCTGTCCTCTAAAGTTAAGCTGTCGTCTCAAGTTGAGCTGTCTTCTCTAGTTGATCTGTCCTCTCTAGATGAGCTGTTCTCTCTAGTTGAGCTGTCTTCCCTAGTTGAGCTGTCCTCTCTAGTTGAGCTGTCTTCCCTAGTTGAGCTGTCCTCTCTAGTTGAGCTGTCCTCTCTAGTTGAGCTGTCCTCTCTAGTTGAGCTGTTCTCTCACGTTGAGCTGTCCTCACAAGTTGAGCTGTCCTCTCAAGTTGAGTTGTCCTCGCAAGCAGTGCTGTCCTCGCAAGCTGTGCTGTCCTCGCAAGCTGTGCTGTCCTCGCAAGCTGTGCTGTCCTCACAAGCTGTGCTGTACTCGCAAGCCGTGCTGTCCTAGAAAGCCGTGCTGTCCTGGCAAGCTGTGCTGTCCTCGCAAGCGTTGCTGTCCTCACAAGTTGCGCTTTCCTCTCAAGTAGTGCTGTCCTCTCAAGTAGTGCTGTCCTCTGAAGTTGAGCTGCCCTCTGAAGTTGGGCTGCCCTCGCAAGTTGAGCTGTCCTCTCAGGTTGAGCTGTCCTCTCAAGTTGAGCTGTCCTCTCAAGATGAGCTGTCCTCTCAAGTTGAGCTGTCTTCGCAAGCTGTGCCGTCCACGCAAGCTGTGCCGTCCTCGCAAGGTGTGCTGTCCTCGCAAGCTGTGCTGTCCTCGCAAGCTGTGCTGTCCTCGCAAGGTGTGCTGTCCTCGCAAGCTGTGCTGTCCTCGCAAGCTGTGCTGTCCTCGCAAGCTGTGCTGTCCTCGCAAGCTGTGCTCTCCTCGCAAGCTGTGCTGTCCTCGCATGCTGTGCTGTCCTCGCAAGCTGTGCTGTCCTCGCAAGCTGTGCTGTCCTCACAAGCTGTGCTGTCCTCGCAAGCTGCGCTGTCCTCGCAAGCAGTGCTGTCCTCGCAAGCTGTGCTGTCCTCGCAAGCTGTGCAGTCCTAGAAAGCCGTGCTGTCCTGGCAAGCCGTGCTGTCCTCGCAAGCTTTGCTGTCCTCGCAAGTTGTGCTTTCCTCTCAAGTAGTGCTGTCCTTTCAAGTTGAGCTGTCCTCTCAAGTTGAGCTGTCCTCTCAAGTTGACCTCTCCTTCAAGTTGAGCTGTCCTCTGATGTTGGGCTGTCCTCTCTAGATGAGCTGTCCTCTCTAGATGAGCTGTCCTCTCAAGTTGAGCTGCCCTCTCAAGTTGAGCTGCCCTCTCTAGTTGAGCTGTCCTCTCAAGTTGAGCTGTCCTCTCAAGTTGAGCTGTCCTCTCACGTTGAGCTGTCCTCTCAAGTTAAGCTGTCCTCTCAAGTTGAGCTGTCCTCTCAAGTTGACATGTCCTCTCAAGTTGACCTCTCCTTCAAGTTGAGCTGTCCTCTGATGTTGAGCTGTCCTCTCTAGATGAGCTGTCCTCTCTAGATGAGCTGTTCTCTCAAGTTGAGCTGCCCTCTCAAGTTGAGCTGTCCTTTCAGGTTAAGCTGTCCTCTCAAGTTGAGCTGTCCGCTCAAGTTGAGCTGTCCTCTCAAGTTGAGCTGTCCTCTCAAGTTGAGCTGTCCTCTCAAGTTGAGCTGTCGTCGCAAGCTGTGCTGTCCTCGCAAGTTGTGCTGTCATCACAAGCTGTGCTGTCCTCGAAAGCCGTGCTGCTCTCGCAAGCTGTGCTGTCCTCGCAAGCCGTGCTGCCTTCGCAAGCCGTGCTGTAGTCGCAATCCGTGCTGTCCTAGCAAGCGGTGCTGTCCTTGCAAGCTTTGCTGTCAGTGCAAGCTTTCCTGTCGGAGCAAGCTGTGCTGTCCGCCCAAGTTGTGCTGTCCTCGCAAGCTGAGCTGTCCTCTCAAGTTGAGCTGTCGTCTCAGGTTGAGCTGTCCTCTCAAGTTGAGCTGTCCTCTCAAGTTGAGCTGTCCTCTCAAGTTGAGCTCTCCTCTAAAGTTAAGCTGTCCTCTCAAGTTAAACTGTCTTCTCTAGTTGATCTGTCCTCTCTAGTTGAGCTGTCCTCTCTAGTTGAGCTGTCTTCCATAGTTGAGCTGTCCTTCCTAGTTGAACTGTCCTCTCTAGTTGAGCTGTTCTCACACGTTGAGCTGTCCTCACAAGTTGAGTTGTCCTCTCAAGTTGAGCTGTCCTCGCAAGCAGTGCTGTCCTCGCAAGCTGTGCTGTCCTCGCAAGCTGTGCTGTCCTCGCAAGCTGTGCTGTCCTCGCGAGCTGTGCTGACCTCGCAAGCTGTGCTGTCCTCGCAAGCTGTGCTGTCCTCGCAAGCTGTGCTGGCCTCGCAAGCTGTGCTGTACTCGCAAGCTGTGCTGTCCTCGCAAGCTGTGCTGCCCTCGCAAGCTGTGCTGTCCTCGCAAGCTGAGCTGTCCTCGCAAGCTGTGCTGTCCTCCCAAGCTGTGCTGTCCTAGAAAGCCGTGCT
Organism: Schistocerca serialis cubense; assembly: GCF_023864345.2. Classification (NCBI taxonomy): domain Eukaryota; kingdom Metazoa; phylum Arthropoda; class Insecta; order Orthoptera; family Acrididae; genus Schistocerca; species Schistocerca serialis. The sequence goes on along the minus strand of NW_026047664.1, from coordinate 511,032 downwards.
GTACTGGCAAGCTGTGCTGTCCTCGCAAGCGTTGCTGTCCTTGCATGTTGTGCTTTCCTCTCAAGTAGTGCTGTCCTCTCACGTTGGGCTGTCCTCTCAAGTTGAGCTGTCCTCTCAAGTGGAGCTGTCCTCTCAAGTTGAGCTGTCCTCTAAAGTTAAGCTGTCCTCTCTAGTTGAGCTGTCCTCTCTAGTTGAGCTGTCCTCTCTAGTTGAGCTGTTCTCTCACGTTGAGCTGTCCTCACAAGTTGAGCTGTCCTCTCAAGTTGAGCTGTCCTCGCAAGCTGTGCTGTCCTCACAAGCTGTGCTGTCCTCGCAAGCTGTGCTGTCCTAGAAAGCCGTGCTGTCCTGGCATGCCGTGCTGCCCTCGCAAGCTTTGCTGTCCTCGCAAGTTGTGCTTTCCTCTCAAGTAGTGCTGTCCTCTCAAGTTGAGCTGTCCTCTCAAGTTGAGCTGTCCTCTCAAGTTGACCTCTCCCTCAAGTTGAGCTGTCCTCTGATGTTGGGCTGTCCTCTCTAGATGAGCTGTCCTCTCTAGATGAGCTGTCCACTCAAGTTGAGCTGTCCTCTCACGTTGAGCTGTCCTCTCACGTTGAGCTGTCCTCTCAAGTTAAGCTGTCCTCTCAAGTTGAGCTGTCCTCTCAAGTTGAGATGTCCTCTCAAGTTGACCTCTCCTTCAAGTTGAGCTGTCCTCTGATGTTGAGCTGTCCTCTCTAGATGAGCTGTCCTCTCTAGATGAGCTGTTCTCTCAAGTTGAGCTGCCCTCTCAAGTTGAGCTGTCCTTTCAGGTTAAGCTGTCCTCTCAAGTTGAGCTGTCCTCTCAAGTTGAGCTGTCCTCTCAAGTTGAGCTGTCCTCTCAAGTTGAGCTGTCCTCTCAAGTTGAGCTGTCGTCGCAAGCTGTGCTGTCCTCGCAAGTTGTGCTGTCATCACAAGCTGTGCTGTCCTCGAAAGCCGTGCTGCTCTCGCAAGCTGTGCTGTCCTCGCAAGCCGTGCTGTCTTCGCAAGCCGTGCTGTAGTCGCAATCCGTGATGTCCTAGCAAGCCGTGCTGTCCTTGCAAGCTTTACTGTCGGTGCAAGCTTTCCTGTCGGCGCAAGCAGTGCTGTCCGCCCAAGTTGTGCTGTCCTCGCAAGCTGAGCTGTCCTCTCAAGTTGAGCTGTCGTCTCAGGTTGAGCTGTCCTCTCAAGTTGAGCTGTCCTCTCAAGTTGAGCTGTCCTCTCAAGTTGAGCTCTCCTCTAAAGTTAAGCTGTCCTCTCAAGTTAAACTGTCTTCTCTAGTTGATCTGTCCTCTCTAGTTGAGCTGTCCTCTCTAGTTGAGCTGTCTTCCATAGTTGAGCTGTCCTTTCTAGTTGAGCTGTCCTCTCTAGTTGAGCTGTTCTCTCACGTTGAGCTGTCCTCACAAGTTGGGTTGTCCTCTCAAGTTGAGCTGTCCTCGCAAGCAGTGCTGCCCTCGCAAGCTGTGCGGTCCTCGCAAGCTGTGCTGTCCTCGCAAGCTGTGCTGTCCTCGCAAGCTGTGCTGTCCTCGCAAGCTGTGCTGACCTCGCAAGCTGTGCTGTCCTCGCAAGCTGTGCTGTCCTCGCAAGCTGTGCTGGCCTCGCAAGCTGTGCTGTACTCGAAAGCTGTGCTGTCCTCGCAAGCTGTGCAGTCCTCGCAAGCTGTGCTGTCCTCGCAAGCTGAGCTGTCCTCGCAAGCTGTGCTGTCCTCCCAAGCTGTGCTGTCCTAGAAAGCCGTGCTGTACTGGCAAGCTGTGCTGTCCTCGCAAGCGTTGCTGTCCTTGCAAGTTGTGCTTTCCTCTCAAGTAGTGCTGTCCTCTCACGTTGGGCTGTCCTCTCAAGTTGAGCTGTCCTCTCAAGTTGAGCTGTCCTCTCAAGTTGAGCTGTCCTCTAAAGTTAAGCTGTCCTCTCTAGTTGAGCTGTCCTCTCTAGTTGAGCTGTCCTCTCTAGTTGAGCTGTTCTCTCACGTTGAGCTGTCCTCACAAGTTGAGCTGTCCTCTCAAGTTGAGTTGTCCTCGCAAGCAGTGCTGTCCTCGCAAGCTGTGCTGTCCTCGCAAGCTGTGCTGTCCTCACAAGCTGTGCTGTCCTCGCAAGCTGTGCTGTCCTCGCAAGCTGTGCTCTCCTCGCAAGCTGTGCTGTCCTCGCAAGCTGTGCTGACCTCGCAAGCTCTGCTGTCCTCGCAAGCTGTGCTGTCCTCGCAAGCTGTGCTGTCCTCGCAAGCTGTGCTGTCCTCGCAAGCTGTGCTGACCTCGCAAGCTGTGCTGTCCTCGCAAGCTGTGCTGTCCTCGCAAGCTGTGCTGTCCTCGCAAGCTGTGCTGTCCTCGCAAGCTGTGGTGTCCTCGCAAGCTGTGCTGTCCTCGCAAGCTGTGCTGACCTCACAAGCTGTGCTGTCCTCGCAAGCTGTGCTGTCCTCGCAAGCTGTGCTGTCCTCGCAAGCTGTGCTGTCCTCGCTAGCTGTGCTGTCCTCGCAAGCTTTGCTGTCCTCGCAAGCTTTGCTGTCCTCGCAAGCTTTGCTAACCTCGCAATTTGTGCTGCCTTCGCAAGTTGTGCTGTCCTCTCAAGTTGAGCAGTCCTCTCAAGTTGAGCTGTCCTCTACAGTTGAGCTGTCCTCTCAACTTGAGCTGTCCTCTAAAGTTGAGCTGTCTTCTCTAGTTGATCTGTCCTCTCTAGTTGAGCTGTCCTCTCTAGTTGAGCTGTTCTCTCACGTTGAGCTGTCCTCACAAGTTGAGCTGTCCTCTCAAGTTGAGCTGTCCTCGCAAGCAGTGCTGTCCTCGCAAGCTGTGCTGTCCTCGCAAGCTGTGCTGTCCTCGTAAGCTGTGCTGTCCTCGCAAGCTGTGCTTTCCTCGCAAGCTGTGCTTTCCTCGCAAGCTGTGCTGTGCTCGCAAGCTGTGCTGTCCTAGAAAGCCGTGCTGTCCTGGCAAGCTGTGCTGTCCTCACAAGCGTTGCTGTCCTCGCAAGTTGTGCTTTCCTCTCAAGTAGCGCTGTCCTCTCAAGTTGGGCTGTCCTCTCACATTGAGCTGACCTCTCAAGTTGAGCTGTCCTCTGAGGTTGAGCTGTCCTCTCAAGTTGAGCTGTCCTCTCAAGTTGAGCTGTCCTCTCAAGTTGAGCTGTCCTCGCAGGCTGTGCCGTCCACGCAAGTGGTGCCGTCTTCGCAAGGTGTGCTGTCCTCGCAAGCTGTGCTGTCCTCGCAAGCTGTGCTGTCCTTGCAAGCTGTACTGTCCTCGCAAGCTGTGCTGTCCTCGCAAGCTGTGCTGTCCTCGCAAGCTGTGCTGTCCTCGCAAGCTGTGCTGACCTCGCAAGCTGTGCTGTCCTCGCAAGCTGTGCTGTCGTCGCAAGCTGTGCTGTCCTCACAAGCTGTGCTGTCCTCGCAAGCTGTGCTGTCCTCGCAAGCTGTGCTGTCCTCGCAAGCTGTGCTGTCCTCGCAAGCTGTGCTGTCCTAGAAAGCCGTGCTGTCTTGGCAAGCTGTGCTGTCCTCGCAAGCTTTGCTGTCCTCGCAAGTTGTGCTTTCCTCTCAAGTAGTGCTGTCCTCTCAAGTTGAGCTGTCCTCTCAAGTTGAGCTGTCCTCTCAAGTTAAGCTGTCCTCTCAGGATGATCTGTCCTCTCAAGTTGAGCTGTCCTGTCAATTTGAGCAGTCCTCTCAAGTTGTGCTGTCCTTTCAAGTTGTGCCGTCCTCTCAAGTTGAGCTATCCTCTCAAGTTGAGTTGTCCTCTCAAGTTGAGCTGTCCTCTCAACTTAAGCTGACCTCCCAAGTTGTGCCGTCCTCTCTAGTTGAGCTGTCCTCTCAACTTGACCTGTCCTCTGAAGTTGAGCTGTCCTCTCAAGTTAAGCTGTCCTCTCACGTTGAGCTGTCCTCTCAAGTTGAGATATCCTCTTAAGTTGGCCTCTCCTTCAAGTTGAGCTGTCCTCTGATGTTGAGCTGTCCTCTCTAGATGAGCTGTCCTCTCAAGTTGAGCTGTCCTCTCAAGTTGAGCTGTCCTCTCAAGTTAAGCTGTCCTCTCAAGTTGAGCTGTCCTCTCAAGTTGAGCTGTCCTCTCAAGTTGAGCTGTCCTCTCAAGTTGAGCTATCCTCGCAAGCGGTGCTGTCCACGCAAGCCTTGCTGTCCTTGCAAGCCATGCTGTCCTCGCAAGCTTTGCTGTCCTCGCAAGCTTTGCTGTCCTATCAAGTTGAGCTGTCCTCTCAAGTTGAGCTTTCCTCTCAAGTAGAGCTGTCCTCGCAAGCTGTGCCGTCCACGCAAGCTGTGCCGTCCTCACAAGGTATGCCGTCCTCGAAAGCTGTGCTGTCCTCGCAAGCTGTCCTGTCCTCGAAAGCTGTGCTGTCCTCGCAAGCTGTGCTGTCCTCGCATCTGTGCTGTCCTCGCAAGCCGTGCTGTCCTCGGAAGCCGTGCTGTCCACGCAAGCCTTGCTGTCCTCGCAAGCCATGCTGTCCTCACAAGCTTTGCTGTCCTCACAAGCTTTGCTGTCCTCGCAAGCTTTGCTGTCCTCGCAAGTTGTGCTGTCCTCGCAAGTTGTGCTGTCCTCTCAAGTTGTGCTGTCCTCTCAAGTTGAGCTGTCCTCTCAAGTTGAGCTGTCCTCTACAGTTGAGCTGTCCTCTCAAGTTGAGCTAACCTCTCAGTTTGAGGTGTCCTCTCAGGTTGAGATTTCCTCTCAAGTTGAGCTGTACACTCAAGTTGAGCTGCCCTCTCATGTTGAGCTGCCCTCTCAAGTTGAGCTGCCCTCTCAAGTTGAGCTGCCCTCTCAAGTTGAGCTGCCCTCTCAAGTTGAGCTGCCCTCTCAAGTTGAGCTGCCCTCTCAAGTTGAGCTGTCCTCTCAAGTTGAGCTGTCCTCTCAAGTTGAGCTGTCCTCTCAAGATGAGCTGTCCTCTCTAGTTGAGTTGTCCTCTCAAGTTGAGCTGTCCTCTCAAGTTGAGCTGTCCTCTCAAGTTGAGCTGTCCTCTCAATTTGACCTGCCCTCTCAAGTTGAGCTGTCCTCTCAAGTTGAGCTGTCCTCTCAAGTTTAGCGGTCCTCTCAAGTTGAGCTGTCCTCTAAAGTTAAGCTGTCGTCTCAAGTTGACCTCTCCTTCAAGTTGAGCTGTCCTCTCAAGTTGAGCTGTCCTCTCAAGTTGAGCTATCCTCGCAAGCGGTGCTGTCCTCGCAAGCTGTGCTGTCCTCGCAAGCTGTGCTGTCCTCGCAAGCTGTGCTGTCCTCGCAAGCTGTGCTCTCCTCGCAAGCTGTGCTGTCCTCGCATGCTGTGCTGTCCTCGCAAGCTGTGCTGTCCTCGCAAGCTGTGCTGTCCTCACAAGCTGTGCTGTCCTCGCAAGCTGTGCTGTCCTCGCAAGCAGTGCTGTCCTCACAAGCTGTGCTGTCCTCGCAAGCTGTGCTGTCCTAGAAAGCCGTGCTGTCCTGGCAAGCCATGCTGTCCACGCAAGCTTTGCTGTCCTCGCAAGTTGTGCTTTCCTCTCAAGTACTGCTGTCCTCTAAAGTTGAGATGTCCTCTCAAGATGACCTCTCCTTCAAGTTGAGCTGTCCTCTGATGTTGAGCTGTCCTCTCTAGATGAGCTGTCCTCTCTAGATGAGCTGTTCTCTCAAGTTGAGCTGCCCTCTCAAGTTGAGCTGTCCTTTCAGGTTAAGCTGTCCTCTCAAGTTGAGCTGTCCTCTCAAGTTGAGCTGTCCTCTCAAGTTGAGCTGTCCTCTCAAGTTGAGCTGTCCTCTCAAGTTGAGCTGTCGTCGCAAGCCGTGCTGTCCTCGCAAGTTGTGCTGTCATCACAAGCTGTGCTGTCCTCGAAAGCCGTGCTGCTCTCGCAAGCTGTGCTGTCCTCGCAAGCCGTTCTGTCTTCGCAAGCCGTGCTGTAGTCGCAATCCGTGCTGTCCTAGCAAGCCATGCTGTCCTTGCAAGCTTTGCTGTCGGTGCAAGCTTTCCTGTCGGCGCAAGCTGTGCTGTCCGCCCAAGTTGTGCTGTCCTCACAAGCTGAGCTGTCCTCTCAAGTTGAGCTGTCGTCTCAGGTTGAGCTGTCCTCTCAAGTTGAGCTGTCCTCTCAAGTTGAGCTGTCCTCTCAAGTTGAGCTGTCCTCTAAAGTTAAGCTGTCCTCTCAAGTTGAGCTGTCTTCTCTAGTTGATCTGTCCTCTCTAGTTGAGCTGTTCTCTCTAGTTGAGCTGTCTTCCCTAGTTGAGCTATCCTCTCTAGTTGAGCTGTCTTCCCTAGTTGAGCTGTCCTCTCTAGTTGAGCTGTCCTCTCTAGTTGAGCTGTCCTCTCTAGTTGAGCTGTTCTCTCACGTTGAGCTGTCCTCACAAGTTGAGCTGTCCTCTCAAGTTGAGCTGTCCTCGCAAGCAGTGCTGTCCTCGCAAGCTGTGCTGTCCTCGCAAGCTGTGCTGTCCTCGCAAGCTGTGCTGTCCTCACAAGCTGTGCTGTACTCGCAAGCTGTGCTGTCCTAGAAAGCCGTGCTGTCCTGGCAAGCTGTGCTGTCCTCGCAAGCGTTGCTGTCCTCACAAGTTGTGCTTTCCTCTCAAGTAGTGCTGTCCTCTCAAGTTGGGCTGTCCTCTCAAGTTGAGCTGTCCTCTCAAGTTGAGCTGTCCTCTCAGGTTGAGCTGTCCTCTCAAGTTGAGCTGTCCTCTCAAGATGAGCTGTCCTCTCAAGTTGATCTGTCTTCGCAAGCTGTGCCGTCCACGCAAGCTGTGCCGTCCTCGCAAGGTGTGCTGTCCTCGCAAGCTGTGCTGTCCTCGCAAGCTGTGCTGTCCTCGCAAGGTGTGCTGTCCTCGCAAGGTGTGCTTTCCTCGCAAGCTGTGCTGTCCTCACAAGCTGTGCTGTGCTCGCAAGCTGTGCTGTCCTAGAAAGCCGTGCTGTCCTGGCAAGCTGTGCTGTCCTCACAAGCGTTGCTGTCCTCGCAAGTTGTGCTTTCCTCTCAAGTAGCGCTGTCCTCTCAAGTTGGGCTGTCCTCTCACATTGAGCTGACCTCTCAAGTTGAGCTGTCCTCTGAGGTTGAGCTGTCCTCTCAAGTTGAGCTGTCCTCTCAAGTTGAGCTGTCCTCTCAAGTTGAGCTGTCCTCGCAGGCTGTGCCGTCCACGCAAGTGGTGCCGTCTTCGCAAGGTGTGCTGTCCTCGCAAGCTGTGCTGTCCTCGCAAGCTGTGCTGTCCTTGCAAGCTGTACTGTCCTCGCAAGCTGTGCTGTCCTCGCAAGCTGTGCTGTCCTCGCAAGCTGTGCTGTCCTCGCAAGCTGTGCTGACCTCGCAAGCTGTGCTGTCCTCGCAAGCTGTGCTGTCGTCGCAAGCTGTGCTGTCCTCACAAGCTGTGCTGTCCTCGCAAGCTGTGCTGTCCTCGCAAGCTGTGCTGTCCTCGCAAGCTGTGCTGTCCTCGCAAGCTGTGCTGTCCTAGAAAGCCGTGCTGTCTTGGCAAGCTGTGCTGTCCTCGCAAGCTTTGCTGTCCTCGCAAGTTGTGCTTTCCTCTCAAGTAGTGCTGTCCTCTCAAGTTGAGCTGTCCTCTCAAGTTGAGCTGTCCTCTCAAGTTAAGCTGTCCTCTCAGGATGATCTGTCCTCTCAAGTTGAGCTGTCCTGTCAATCTGAGCAGTCCTCTCAAGTTGTGCTGTCCTTTCAAGTTGTGCCGTCCTCTCAAGTTGAGCTATCCTCTCAAGTTGAGTTGTCCTCTCAAGTTGAGCTGTCCTCTCAGATTGAGCTGTCCTCTCAAGTTGAGCTGTCCTCTCAACTTGAGCTGTCCTCTCAACTTAAGCTGACCTCCCAAGTTGTGCCGTCCTCTCTAGTTGAGCTGTCCTCTCAACTTGACCTGTCCTCTGAAGTTGAGCTGTCCTCTCAAGTTAAGCTGTCCTCTCACGTTGAGCTGTCCTCTCAAGTTGAGATATCCTCTTAAGTTGGCCTCTCCTTCAAGTTGAGCTGTCCTCTGATGTTGAGCTGTCCTCTCTAGATGAGCTGTCCTCTCAAGTTGAGCTGTCCTCTCAAGTTGAGCTGTCCTCTCAAGTTAAGCTGTCCTCTCAAGTTGAGCTGTCCTCTCAAGTTGAGCTGTCCTCTCAAGTTGAGCTGTCCTCTCAAGTTGAGCTATCCTCGCAAGCGGTGCTGTCCACGCAAGCCTTGCTGTCCTTGCAAGCCATGCTGTCCTCGCAAGCTTTGCTGTCCTCGCAAGCTTTGCTGTCCTATCAAGTTGAGCTGTCCTCTCAAGTTGAGCTTTCCTCTCAAGTAGAGCTGTCCTCGCAAGCTGTGCCGTCCACGCAAGCTGTGCCGTCCTCACAAGGTATGCCGTCCTCGAAAGCTGTGCTGTCCTCGCAAGCTGTCCTGTCCTCGGAAGCCGTGCTGTCCACGCAAGCCTTGCTGTCCTCGCAAGCCATGCTGTCCTCACAAGCTTTGCTGTCCTCACAAGCTTTGCTGTCCTCGCAAGCTTTGCTGTCCTCGCAAGTTGTGCTGTCCTCGCAAGTTGTGCTGTCCTCTCAAGTTGTGCTGTCCTCTCAAGTTGAGCTGTCCTCTCAAGTTGAGCTGTCCTCTACAGTTGAGCTGTCCTCTCAAGTTGAGCTAACCTCTCAGTTTGAGGTGTCCTCTCAGGTTGAGATTTCCTCTCAAGTTGAGCTGTACACTCAAGTTGAGCTGCCCTCTCATGTTGAGCTGCCCTCTCAAGTTGAGCTGCCCTCTCAAGTTGAGCTGCCCTCTCAAGTTGAGCTGCCCTCTCAAGTTGAGCTGCCCTCTCAAGTTGAGCTGCCCTCTCAAGTTGAGCTGCCCTCTGAAGTTGAGCTGCCCTCTGAAGTTGAGCTGCCCTCGCAAGTTGAGCTGTCCTCTCAAGTTGAGCTGTCCTCTCAAGTTGAGCTGTCCTCTCAAGATGAGCTGTCCTCTCTAGTTGAGTTGTCCTCTCAAGTTGAGCTGTCCTCTCAAGTTGAGCTGTCCTCTCAAGTTGAGCTGTCCTCTCAATTTGACCTGCCCTCTCAAGTTGAGCTGTCCTCTCAAGTTGAGCTGTCCTCTCAAGTTTAGCGGTCCTCTCAAGTTGAGCTGTCCTCTAAAGTTAAGCTGTCGTCTCAAGTTGACCTCTCCTTCAAGTTGAGCTGTCCTCTCAAGTTGAGCTGTCCTCTCAAGTTGAGCTATCCTCGCAAGCGGTGCTGTCCTCGCAAGCTGTGCTGTCCTCGCAAGCTGTGCTGTCCTCGCAAGCTGTGCTGTCCTCGCAAGCTGTGCTCTCCTCGCAAGCTGTGCTGTCCTCGCATGCTGTGCTGTCCTCGCAAGCTGTGCTGTCCTCGCAAGCTGTGCTGTCCTCACAAGCTGTGCTGTCCTCGCAAGCTGTGCTGTCCTCGCAAGCAGTGCTGTCCTCGCAAGCTGTGCTGTCCTCGCAAGCTGTGCTCTCCTAGAAAGCCGTGCTGTCCTGGCAAGCCATGCTGTCCACGCAAGCTTTGCTGTCCTCGCAAGTTGTGCTTTCCTCTCAAGTACTGCTGTCCTCTAAAGTTGAGATGTCCTCTCAAGATGACCTCTCCTTCAAGTTGAGCTGTCCTCTGATGTTGAGCTGTCCTCTCTAGATGAGCTGTCCTCTCTAGATGAGCTGTTCTCTCAAGTTGAGCTGCCCTCTCAAGTTGAGCTGTCCTTTCAGGTTAAGCTGTCCTCTCAAGTTGAGCTGTCCTCTCAAGTTGAGCTGTCCTCTCAAGTTGAGCTGTCCTCTCAAGTTGAGCTGTCCTCTCAAGTTGAGCTGTCGTCGCAAGCCGTGCTGTCCTCGCAAGTTGTGCTGTCATCACAAGCTGTGCTGTCCTCGAAAGCCGTGCTGCTCTCGCAAGCTGTGCTGTCCTCGCAAGCCGTTCTGTCTTCGCAAGCCGTGCTGTAGTCGCAATCCGTGCTGTCCTAGCAAGCCATGCTGTCCTTGCAAGCTTTGCTGTCGGTGCAAGCTTTCCTGTCGGCGCAAGCTGTGCTGTCCGCCCAAGTTGTGCTGTCCTCACAAGCTGAGCTGTCCTCTCAAGTTGAGCTGTCGTCTCAGGTTGAGCTGTCCTCTCAAGTTGAGCTGTCCTCTCAAGTTGAGCTGTCCTCTCAAGTTGAGCTGTCCTCTAAAGTTAAGCTGTCCTCTCAAGTTGAGCTCTCTTCTCTAGTTGATCTGTCCTCTCTAGTTGAGCTGTTCTCTCTAGTTGAGCTGTCTTCCCTAGTTGAGCTATCCTCTCTAGTTGAGCTGTCTTCCCTAGTTGAGCTGTCCTCTCTAGTTGAGCTGTCCTCTCTAGTTGAGCTGTCCTCTCTAGTTGAGCTGTTCTCTCACGTTGAGCTGTCCTCACAAGTTGAGCTGTCCTCTCAAGTTGAGCTGTCCTCGCAAGCAGTGCTGTCCTCGCAAGCTGTGCTGTCCTCGCAAGCTGTGCTGTCCTCGCAAGCTGTGCTGTCCTCACAAGCTGTGCTGTACTCGCAAGCTGTGCTGTCCTAGAAAGCCGTGCTGTCCTGGCAAGCTGTGCTGTCCTCGCAAGCGTTGCTGTCCTCACAAGTTGTGCTTTCCTCTCAAGTAGTGCTGTCCTCTCAAGTTGGGCTGTCCTCTCAAGTTGAGCTGTCCTCTCAACTTGAGCTGTCCTCTCAGGTTGAGCTGTCCTCTCAAGTTGAGCTGTCCTCTCAAGATGAGCTGTCCTCTCAAGTTGATCTGTCTTCGCAAGCTGTGCCGTCCACGCAAGCTGTGCCGTCCTCGCAAGGTGTGCTGTCCTCGCAAGCTGTGCTGTCCTCGCAAGCTGTGCTGTCCTCGCAAGGTGTGCTGTCCTCGCAAGGTGTGCTTTCCTCGCAAGCTGTGCTGTCCTCGCAAGCTGTGCTGTCCTCGCAAGCTGTGCTGTCCTCGCAAGCTGTGCTGTCCTCGCATGCTGTGCTGTCCTCGCAAGCTGTGCTGTCCTCGCAAGCTGTGCTGTCCTCACAAGCTGTGCTGTCCTCGCAAGCTGTGCTGTCCTCGCAAGCTGTGCTGTCCTCGCAAGCTGTGCTGTCCTCGCAAGCTGTGCTGTCCTAGAAAGCCGTGCTGTCCTGGCGAGCCGTGCTGTCCTCGCAAGTTGTGCTTTCCTCTCAAGTAGTGCTGTCCTCTGAAGTTGAGCTGCCCTCTGAAGTTGAGCTGCCCTCGCAAGTTGAGCTGTCCTCTCAAGTTGAGCTGTCCTCTCAAGTTGAGCTGTCCTCTCAAGATGAGCTGTCCTCTCTAGTTGAGCTGTCCTCTCAAGTTGAGCTGTCCTCTCAAGTTGAGCTGTCCTCTCAAGTTGAGCTGTCCTCTCAAGTTGAGCTGTCCTCTCAAGTTGAGCTGTCCTCTCAAGTTTAGCGGTCCTCTCAAGTTGAGCTGTCCTCTAAAGTTAAGCTGTCGTCTCAAGTTGAGCTGTCTTCTCTAGTTGATCTGTCCTCTCTAGTTGAGCTGTTCTCTCTAGTTGAGCTGTCTTCCCTAGTTGAGCTGTCCTCTCTAGTTGAGCTGTCTTCCCTAGTTGAGCTGTCCTCTCTAGTTGAGCTGTCCTCTCTAGTTGAGCTGTCCTCTCTAGTTGAGCTGTTCTCTCACGTTGAGCTGTCCTCACAAGTTGAGCTGTCCTCTCAAGTTGAGCTGTCCTCGCAAGCAGTGCTGTCCTCGCAAGCTGTGCTGTCCTCGCAAGCTGTGCTGTCCTCGCAAGCTGTGCTGTCCTCACAAGCTGTGCTGTACTCGCAAGCTGTGCTGTCCTAGAAAGCCGTGCTGTCCTGGCAAGCTGTGCTGTCCTCGCAAGCGTTGCTGTCCTCACAAGTTGTGCTTTCCTCTCAAGTAGTGCTGTCCTCTCAAGTTGGGCTGTCCTCTCAAGTTGAGCTGTCCTCTCAAGTTGAGCTGTCCTCTCAGGTTGAGCTGTCCTCTCAAGTTGAGCTGTCCTCTCAAGATGAGCTGTCCTCTCAAGTTGATCTGTCTTCGCAAGCTCTGTTGTCCACGCAAGCTGTGCCGTCCTCGCAAGGTGTGCTGTCCTCGCAAGCTGTGCTGTCCTCGCAAGCTGTGCTGTCCTCGCAAGGTGTGCTTTCCTCGCAAGCTGTGCTGTCCTCGCAAGCTGTGCTGTCCTCGCAAGCTGTGCTGTCCTCGCAAGTTGTGCTGTCCTCGCATGCTGTGCTGTCCTCGCAAGCTGTGCTGTCCTCGCAAGCTGTGCTGTCCTCACAAGCTGTGCTGTCCTCGCAAGCTGTGCTGTCCTCGCAAGCTGTGCTGTCCTCGCAAGCTGTGCTGTCCTCGCAAGCTGTGCTGTCCTAGAAAGCCGTGCTGTCCTGGCGAGCCGTGCTGTCCTCGCAAGTTGTGCTTTCCTCTCAAGTAGTGCTGTCCTCTGAAGTTGAGCTGCCCTCTGAAGTTGAGCTGCCCTCGCAAGTTGAGCTGTCCTCTCAAGTTGAGCTGTCCTCTCAAGTTGAGCTGTCCTCTCAAGATGAGCTGTCCTCTCTAGTTGAGCTGTCCTCTCAAGTTGAGCTGTCCTCTCAAGTTGAGCTGTCCTCTCAAGTTGAGCTGTCCTCTCAAGTTGAGCTGTCCTCTCAAGTTGAGCTGTCTTCTCAAGTTTAGCGGTCCTCTCAAGTTGAGCTGTCCTCTAAAGTTAAGCTGTCGTCTCAAGTTGAGCTGTCTTCTCTAGTTGATCTGTCCTCTCTAGATGAGCTGTTCTCTCTAGTTGAGCTGTCTTCCCTAGTTGAGCTGTCCTCTCTAGTTGAGCTGTCTTCCCTAGTTGAGCTGTCCTCTCTAGTTGAGCTGTCCTCTCTAGTTGAGCTGTCCTCTCTAGTTGAGCTGTTCTCTCACGTTGAGCTGTCCTCACAAGTTGAGCTGTCCTCTCAAGTTGAGTTGTCCTCGCAAGCAGTGCTGTCCTCGCAAGCTGTGCTGTCCTCGCAAGCTGTGCTGTCCTCGCAAGCTGTGCTGTCCTCACAAGCTGTGCTGTACTCGCAAGCCGTGCTGTCCTAGAAAGCCGTGCTGTCCTGGCAAGCTGTGCTGTCCTCGCAAGCGTTGCTGTCCTCACAAGTTGTGCTTTCCTCTCAAGTAGTGCTGTCCTCTCAAGTAGTGCTGTCCTCTGAAGTTGAGCTGCCCTCTGAAGTTGGGCTGCCCTCGCAAGTTGAGCTGTCCTCTCAGGTTGAGCTGTCCTCTCAAGTTGAGCTGTCCTCTCAAGATGAGCTGTCCTCTCAAGTTGAGCTGTCTTCGCAAGCTGTGCCGTCCACGCAAGCTGTGCCGTCCTCGCAAGGTGTGCTGTCCTCGCAAGCTGTGCTGTCCTCGCAAGCTGTGCTGTCCTCGCAAGGTGTGCTGTCCTCGCAAGCTGTGCTGTCCTCGCAAGCTGTGCTGTCCTCGCAAGCTGTGCTGTCCTCGCAAGCTGTGCTCTCCTCGCAAGCTGTGCTGTCCTCGCATGCTGTGCTGTCCTCGCAAGCTGTGCTGTCCTCGCAAGCTGTGCTGTCCTCACAAGCTGTGCTGTCCTCGCAAGCTGCGCTGTCCTCGCAAGCAGTGCTGTCCTCGCAAGCTTCGCTGTCCTCGCAAGCTGTGCAGTCCTAGAAAGCCGTGCTGTCCTGGCAAGCCGTGCTGTCCTCGCAAGCTTTGCTGTCCTCGCAAGTTGTGCTTTCCTCTCAAGTAGTGCTGTCCTTTCAAGTTGAGCTGTCCTCTCAAGTTGAGCTGTCCTCTCAAGTTGACCTCTCCTTCAAGTTGAGCTGTCCTCTGATGTTGGGCTGTCCTCTCTAGATGAGCTGTCCTCTCTAGATGAGCTGTCCTCTCAAGTTGAGCTGCCCTCTCAAGTTGAGCTGCCCTCTCTAGTTGAGCTGTCCTCTCAAGTTGAGCTGTCCTCTCAAGTTGAGCTGTCCTCTCACGTTGAGCTGTCCTCTCAAGTTAAGCTGTCCTCTCAAGTTGAGCTGTCCTCTCAAGTTGACATGTCCTCTCAAGTTGACCTCTCCTTCAAGTTGAGCTGTCCTCTGATGTTGAGCTGTCCTCTCTAGATGAGCTGTCCTCTCTAGATGAGCTGTTCTCTCAAGTTGAGCTGCCCTCTCAAGTTGAGCTGTCCTTTCAGGTTAAGCTGTCCTCTCAAGTTGAGCTGTCCGCTCAAGTTGAGCTGTCCTCTCAAGTTGAGCTGTCCTCTCAAGTTGAGCTGTCCTCTCAAGTTGAGCTGTCGTCGCAAGCTGTGCTGTCCTCGCAAGTTGTGCTGTCATCACAAGCTGTGCTGTCCTCGAAAGCCGTGCTGCTCTCGCAAGCTGTGCTGTCCTCGCAAGCCGTGCTGCCTTCGCAAGCCGTGCTGTAGTCGCAATCCGTGCTGTCCTAGCAAGCCGTGCTGTCCTTGCAAGCTTTGCTGTCAGTGCAAGCTTTCCTGTCGGAGCAAGCTGTGCTGTCCGCCCAAGTTGTGCTGTCCTCGCAAGCTGAGCTGTCCTCTCAAGTTGAGCTGTCGTCTCAGGTTGAGCTGTCCTCTCAAGTTGAGCTGTCCTCTCAAGTTGAGCTGTCCTCTCAAGTTGAGCTCTCCTCTAAAGTTAAGCTGTCCTCTCAAGTTAAACTGTCTTCTCTAGTTGATCTGTCCTCTCTAGTTGAGCTGTCCTCTCTAGTTGAGCTGTCTTCCATAGTTGAGCTGTCCTTTCTAGTTGAACTGTCCTCTCTAGTTGAGCTGTTCTCACACGTTGAGCTGTCCTCACAAGTTGAGTTGTCCTCTCAAGTTGAGCTGTCCTCGCAAGCAGTGCTGTCCTCGCAAGCTGTGCTGTCCTCGCAAGCTGTGCTGTCCTCGCAAGCTGTGCTGTCCTCGCGAGCTGTGCTGACCTCGCAAGCTGTGCTGTCCTCGCAAGCTGTGCTGTCCTCGCAAGCTGTGCTGGCCTCGCAAGCTGTGCTGTACTCGCAAGCTGTGCTGTCCTCGCAAGCTGTGCTGTCCTCGCAAGCTGTGCTGTCCTCGCAAGCTGAGCTGTCCTCGCAAGCTGTGCTGTCCTCCCAAGCTGTGCTGTCCTAGAAAGCCGTGCTGTACTGGCAAGCTGTGCTGTCCTCGCAAGCGTTGCTGTCCTTGCATGTTGTGCTTTCCTCTCAAGTAGTGCTGTCCTCTCACGTTGGGCTGTCCTCTCAAGTTGAGCTGTCCTCTCAAGTGGAGCTGTCCTCTCAAGTTGAGCTGTCCTCTAAAGTTAAGCTGTCCTCTCTAGTTGAGCTGTCCTCTCTAGTTGAGCTGTCCTCTCTAGTTGAGCTGTTCTCTCACGTTGAGCTGTCCTCACAAGTTGAGCTGTCCTCTCAAGTTGAGCTGTCCTCGCAAGCTGTGCTGTCCTCACAAGCTGTGCTGTCCTCGCAAGCTGTGCTGTCCTAGAAAGCCGTGCTGTCCTGGCATGCCGTGCTGCCCTCGCAAGCTTTGCTGTCCTCGCAAGTTGTGCTTTCCTCTCAAGTAGTGCTGTCCTCTCAAGTTGAGCTGTCCTCTCAAGTTGAGCTGTCCTCTCAAGTTGACCTCTCCCTCAAGTTGAGCTGTCCTCTGATGTTGGGCTGTCCTCTCTAGATGAGCTGTCCTCTCTAGATGAGCTGTCCACTCAAGTTGAGCTGTCCTCTCACGTTGAGCTGTCCTCTCACGTTGAGCTGTCCTCTCAAGTTAAGCTGTCCTCTCAAGTTGAGCTGTCCTCTCAAGTTGAGATGTCCTCTCAAGTTGACCTCTCCTTCAAGTTGAGCTGTCCTCTGATGTTGAGCTGTCCTCTCTAGATGAGCTGTCCTCTCTAGATGAGCTGTTCTCTCAAGTTGAGCTGCCCTCTCAAGTTGAGCTGTCCTTTCAGGTTAAGCTGTCCTCTCAAGTTGAGCTGTCCTCTCAAGTTGAGCTGTCCTCTCAAGTTGAGCTGTCCTCTCAAGTTGAGCTGTCCTCTCAAGTTGAGCTGTCGTCGCAAGCTGTGCTGTCCTCGCAAGTTGTGCTGTCATCACAGGCTGTGCTGTCCTCGAAAGCCGTGCTGCTCTCGCAAGCTGTGCTGTCCTCGCAAGCCGTGCTGTCTTCGCAAGCCGTGCTGTAGTCGCAATCCGTGATGTCCTAGCAAGCCGTGCTGTCCTTGCAAGCTTTACTGTCGGTGCAAGCTTTCCTGTCGGCGCAAGCAGTGCTGTCCGCCCAAGTTGTGCTGTCCTCGCAAGCTGAGCTGTCCTCTCAAGTTGAGCTGTCGTCTCAGGTTGAGCTGTCCTCTCAAGTTGAGCTGTCCTCTCAAGTTGAGCTGTCCTCTCAAGTTGAGCTCTCCTCTAAAGTTAAGCTGTCCTCTCAAGTTAAACTGTCTTCTCTAGTTGATCTGTCCTCTCTAGTTGAGCTGTCCTCTCTAGTTGAGCTGTCTTCCATAGTTGAGCTGTCCTTTCTAGTTGAGCTGTCCTCTCTAGTTGAGCTGTTCTCTCACGTTGAGCTGTCCTCACAAGTTGGGTTGTCCTCTCAAGTTGAGCTGTCCTCGCAAGCAGTGCTGCCCTCGCAAGCTGTGCGGTCCTCGCAAGCTGTGCTGTCCTCGCAAGCTGTGCTGTCCTCGCAAGCTGTGCTGTCCTCGCAAGCTGTGCTGACCTCGCAAGCTGTGCTGTCCTCGCAAGCTGTGCTGTCCTCGCAAGCTGTGCTGGCCTCGCAAGCTGTGCTGTACTCGAAAGCTGTGCTGTCCTCGCAAGCTGTGCAGTCCTCGCAAGCTGTGCTGTCCTCGCAAGCTGAGCTGTCCTCGCAAGCTGTGCTGTCCTCCCAAGCTGTGCTGTCCTAGAAAGCCGTGCTGTACTGGCAAGCTGTGCTGTCCTCGCAAGCGTTGCTGTCCTTGCAAGTTGTGCTTTCCTCTCAAGTAGTGCTGTCCTCTCACGTTGGGCTGTCCTCTCAAGTTGAGCTGTCCTCTCAAGTTGAGCTGTCCTCTCAAGTTGAGCTGTCCTCTAAAGTTAAGCTGTCCTCTCTAGTTGAGCTGTCCTCTCTAGTTGAGCTGTCCTCTCTAGTTGAGCTGTTCTCTCACGTTGAGCTGTCCTCACAAGTTGAGCTGTCCTCTCAAGTTGAGTTGTCCTCGCAAGCTGTGCTGTCCTCGCAAGCTGTGCTGTCCTCACAAGCTGTGCTGTCCTCGCAAGCTGTGCTGTCCTCGCAAGCTGTGCTCTCCTCGCAAGCTGTGCTGTCCTCGCAAGCTGTGCTGACCTCGCAAGCTCTGCTGTCCTCGCAAGCTGTGCTGTCCTCGCAAGCTGTGCTGTCCTCGCAAGCTGTGCTGTCCTCGCAAGCTGTGCTGACCTCGCAAGCTGTGCTGTCCTCGCAAGCTGTGCTGTCCTCGCAAGCTGTGCTGTCCTCGCAAGCTGTGCTGTCCTCGCAAGCTGTGCTGTCCTCGCAAGCTGTGCTGTCCTCGCAAGCTGTGCTGACCTCACAAGCTGTGCTGTCCTCGCAAGCTGTGCTGTCCTCGAATGCTGTGCTGTCCTCGCAAGCTGTGCTGTCCTCGCTAGCTGTGCTGTCCTCGCAAGCTTTGCTGTCCTCGCAAGCTTTGCTGTCCTCGCAAGCTTTGCTAACCTCGCAATTTGTGCTGCCTTCGCAAGTTGTGCTGTCCTCTCAAGTTGAGCAGTCCTCTCAAGTTGAGCTGTCCTCTACAGTTGAGCTGTCCTCTACAGATGGACTGTCCTCTCAAGTTGAGCTGTCCTCTCAGGTTGAGATTTCCTCTCAAGTTGAGCTGTACACTCAAGTTGAGCTGTACACTCAAGTTGAGCTGCCCTCTCAAGTTGAGCTGCCCTCTCAAGTTGAGCTGCCCTCTCAAGTTGAGCTGCCCTCTCAAGTTGAGCTGCCCTCTCAAGTTGAGCTGTCCTCTCAAAATGATCTGTCCTCTCAAGTTGAGCTGTCGTCTCAAGATGAGCTGCCCTCTCTAGTTGAGCTGTCCTCTCAAGTTGAGCTGACCTCTCAAATTGAGTTGTCCTCTCAAGTTAAGTTGTCCTCTCAAGTTGAGCTGTCCTCTCAAGTTGAGATGTCCTCTCAAGTTGACCTCTCCTTCAAGTTGAGCTGTCCTCTGATGTTGAGCTGTCCTCTCTAGATGAGCTGTCCTCTCTAGATGAGCTGTCCTCTCAAGTTGAGCTATCAAGTTGAGCTGTCCTCTCAAGTTCAGCTGTCCTCACAAGCCGTGCTGTCCTCACAAGTTGTGCTGTCATCGCAAGCTGTGCTGTCCTCAAAAGCTGTGCTGTCCTCGCAAGCTGTGCTGTCCTCGCAAGCTGTGCTCTCTTCGCAAGCTGTGCTGTCCTCGCAAGCTGTGCTGTCCATGCAAGCCATGCTGTCCTCGCAAGCCGTGCTGTCCTTGCAAGCCATGCTGTCCTCGGAAGCCGTGCTGTCCACGCAAGCCGTGCTGTCCACGCAAGCCTTACTGTCCTCCCAAGCCGTGCTGTCCTCACAAGCTTTGCTGTCCTCACAAGCTTTGCTGTCCTCGCAAGCTTTCCTGTCCTCGCAAGTTGTGCTGTCCTCTCAAGTTGTGCTCTCCTCTCAGGTTGAGGTGTCCTCTCAGGTTGAGATTTCCTCTCAAGTTGAGCTGTACACTCAAGTTGAGCTGCCCTCTCAAGTTGAGCTGCCCTCTCAAGTTGAGCTGCCCTCTGAAGCTGAGCTGAGCTCTCAAGTTGAGCTGTCCTCTGAAGTTGAGCTGTCCTCTCAAGTTGAGCTGTCCTCTCAAGTTGAGCTGTCCTCTCAAGTTGAGCTGTCCTCTCAGGTTGAGCTGTCCTCGCAAGCTGTGATGTCCTTGCAAGCTGTGCCGTCCTCGCAAGCTGTGCCGTCCTCGCAAGCTGAGCCGTCCTCGCAAGCTGTGCTGTCCTCGCAAGCTGTCCTGTCCTCACAAGCTATGCTGTCCTCGCAGGCTGTGCTGTCCTCGCAAGCTGTGATGTCCTCGCAAGCCGTGCTGTCCTCGCAAGCTGTGCTGTCCTCGCAAGTCGTGCTGTCCTCCCAAGCAGTGCTGTCCTCGCAACCTGTGCGGTCCTCGCAACCTGTGCTGTCCTCGCAAGCTGTGCTGTCCTCGCAAGCTGTCCTGTCCTCGCAAGCTGTGCTGTCCTCGCAAGCTGTGCTGTCCTCGCAAGCTGTGCTGTCTTGGCAAGCTGTGCTGTCCTCGCTAGCTGTGCTGTCCTCGCAAGCTGTGCTGTCCTCACAAGCTGTGCTGTCCTCGCAAGCTGTACTGTCCTCGCAAGCTGTGCTGTCATCGCAAGCCTTGCTGTCCTCGCAAGCCGTGCTGTCCTCGCCAGCCGTGCTGTCTTCGCAAGCTTTGCTGTCCTCGCATGTTGTGCTTTCCTCTCAAGTAGTGCTGTCCTCTCAAGTTGGGCTGTCCTCTCAAGTTGAGCTGTCCTCTCAAGTTGAGCTGCCCTCTCTAGTTGAGCTGTCCTCTCAAGTTGTGCTGTCCTCTCAGGTTGTGCTGTCCTCTCAAGTTGAGCTGTCCTCTCAAGTTGAGCTGTCCTCTCAAGTTGAGCTGTCCTCTCAAGTTGAGCTGTCCTCTCAAGTTGAGCTGTCCTCTCAAGTTGAGTTGTCCTCTCAAGTTGAGCTGTCCTCTCAAGTTGAGCTGTCCTCTCTAGTTGAGCTGTCCTCTCAAGTTGAGCTATCCTCTCAAGTTGAGCTGTCCTATCATGTTGAGCTGACCTCTCTAGTTGAGCTGTCATCTCTAGTTGAGCTGTCCTCTCAAGTTGAGCTGTCCTCTCAAGTTGAGCTGTCCTCTAAAGTTGAGCTGTCTTCTCTAGATGAGCTGTCCTCTCTAGATGAGCTGTCCTCTCAAGTTCAGTTGTCCTCTCAAGTTGAGCTGTCCTCTCAAGTTGAGCTGTCCTCTCAAGTTGAGCTGTCCTCTCAAGTTGAGGTGTCCTCGCGAGATGTGCTGTCCTCACATACCGTGCTGTCCTCGCGAGCCGTGCTGTCCTCGCAAGCCGTGCTGTCCTCGCAAGCCGTGTTGTCCTCGCGAGGCGTGCTGTCCTCGCGAGCCGTGCTGTCCTCGCAAGCTGTGCTGTCCTCGCGAGCTTTGCTGTCCTCGCGAGCTTTGCTGTCCTCGCGAGCTTTGCTGTCCTCGCGACCTTTGCTGTCCTCGCAAGTTTTGCAGTCCTCGCAAGTTGTGCTGTCCTCTCAAGTTGAGCTGTCCTCTCAAGTTGAGCTGTCCTCTCAAGTTGAGCTGCCCTCTCAAGTTGAGCTGCCCTCTCAAGTTGAGCTGCCCTCTCAAGTTGAGCTGCACTCTCAAGTTGAGCTGCCCTCTTAAGTTGAGCTGTCTTCCAAAGTTGAGCTGTCCTCTCAAGTTGAGCTGTCCTCTCAAGTTGAGCTGTCCTCTCAGGTTGAGCTGTCCTCGCAAGCTGTGATGTCCTTGCAAGCTGTGCCGTCCTCGCAAGCTGTGCTGTCCTCGCAAGCTGTGCTGTTCTCGCAAGCCGTGCTGTCCTCTCAAGTTGAGCTGTCCTCTCTAGTAGAGCTGTCCTCTCAACTTGAGCTGTCCTTTGAAGATGAGCTGTCCTCTAAAGTTGAGCTGTCCTCTCAAGTTGAGCTGACCTCTCAAACTCAGATGTCCTCTCAAGTTGAGCTCTCCTTCAAGTTGAGCTGTCCTCTGAAGTTGAGCTGTCCTCTCTAGATGAGCTGTCCTCTCTAGATGAGCTATCCTCTCAAGTTGAGCTGTCCTCTCAAGTTGAGCTGTCCTCTCAAGTTGAGCTGTCCTCTCAAGTAATGCTGTCCTCGCAAGCTGTGCTGTCCTCGCAAGCCATGCTGTCCTCGCAAGACGTGCTGACCTCACAAGCCATGCTGTCCTCGCAAGACGTGCTGTCGTCGGAAGCCGTGCTGTCCACGCAAGCCGTGCTGTCCTCGCAAGCCGTACTGTCATCGCAAGCTTTGCTGTCCTCGCAAGTTGTGCTGTCCTCGCAAGTTGTGCTGTCCTTTAAAGTTGAGCTTTCCTCTTCAGTTGGTCTGTCCTCTCAAGTTGAGCTGTCCTCTCAAGTTGAGCTGTTCTCTGAAGTTGAGTTGTTCTCTCATATTGAGCTGTCCTCGCAAGCTGTGCTGTCCTCGCAAGCTGTGCTGTCCTCGCAAGCTGTGCTGTCCTCGCAAGCTGTGCTGTCCTCGCAAGCTGTGCTGTCCTCGCAAGCTGTGCTGTCCTCGCAAGCTGTGCTGACCTCACAAGCTGTGCTGTCCTCGCAAGGTGTGCTTTCCTCGCAAGCTGTGCTGTCCTCACAAGCTGTGCTGTGCTCGCAAGCTGTGCTGTCCTAGAAAGCCGTGCTGTCCTGGCAAGCTGTGCTGTCCTCACAAGCGTTGCTGTCCTCGCAAGTTGTGCTTTCCTCTCAAGTAGCGCTGTCCTCTCAAGTTGGGCTGTCCTCTCACATTGAGCTGACCTCTCAAGTTGAGCTGTCCTCTGAGGTTGAGCTGTCCTCTCAAGTTGAGCTGTCCTCTCAAGTTGAGCTGTCCTCTCAAGTTGAGCTGTCCTCGCAGGCTGTGCCGTCCACGCAAGTGGTGCCGTCTTCGCAAGGTGTGCTGTCCTCGCAAGCTGTGCTGTCCTCGCAAGCTGTGCTGTCCTTGCAAGCTGTACTGTCCTCGCAAGCTGTGCTGTCCTCGCAAGCTGTGCTGTCCTCGCAAGCTGTGCTGTCCTCGCAAGCTGTGCTGACCTCGCAAGCTGTGCTGTCCTCGCAAGCTGTGCTGTCGTCGCAAGCTGTGCTGTCCTCACAAGCTGTGCTGTCCTCGCAAGCTGTGCTGTCCTTGCAAGCTGTGCTGTCCTCGCAAGCTGTGCTGTCCTCGCAATCTGTGCTGTCCTAGAAAGCCGTGCTGTCTTGGCAAGCTGTGCTGTCCTCGCAAGCTTTGCTGTCCTCGCAAGTTGTGCTTTCCTCTCAAGTAGTGCTGTCCTCTCAAGTTGAGCTGTCCTCTCAAGTTGAGCTGTCCTCTCAAGTTAAGCTGTCCTCTCAGGATGATCTGTCCTCTCAAGTTGAGCTGTCCTGTCAATTTGAGCAGTCCTCTCAAGTTGTGCTGTCCTTTCAAGTTGTGCCGTCCTCTCAAGTTGAGCTATCCTCTCAAGTTGAGTTGTCCTCTCAAGTTGAGCTGTCCTCTCAGATTGAGCTGTCCTCTCAAGTTGAGCTGTCCTCTCAACTTGAGCTGTCCTCTCAACTTAAGCTGACCTCCCAAGTTGTGCCGTCCTCTCTAGTTGAGCTGTCCTCTCAACTTGACCTGTCCTCTGAAGTTGAGCTGTCCTCTCAAGTTAAGCTGTCCTCTCACGTTGAGCTGTCCTCTCAAGTTGAGATATCCTCTTAAGTTGGCCTCTCCTTCAAGTTGAGCTGTCCTCTGATGTTGAGCTGTCCTCTCTAGATGAGCTGTCCTCTCAAGTTGAGCTGTCCTCTCAAGTTGAGCTGTCCTCTCAAGTTAAGCTGTCCTCTCAAGTTGAGCTGTCCTCTCAAGTTGAGCTGTCCTCTCAAGTTGAGCTGTCCTCTCAAGTTGAGCTATCCTCGCAAGCGGTGCTGTCCACGCAAGCCTTGCTGTCCTTGCAAGCCATGCTGTCCTCGCAAGCTTTGCTGTCCTCGCAAGCTTTGCTGTCCTATCAAGTTGAGCTGTCCTCTCAAGTTGAGCTTTCCTCTCAAGTAGAGCTGTCCTCGCAAGCTGTGCCGTCCACGCAAGCTGTGCCGTCCTCACAAGGTATGCCGTCCTCGAAAGCTGTGCTGTCCTCGCAAGCTGTCCTGTCCTCGAAAGCTGTGCTGTCCTCGCAAGCTGTGCTGTCCTCGCATCTGTGCTGTCCTCGCAAGCCGTGCTGTCCTCGGAAGCCGTGCTGTCCACGCAAGCCTTGCTGTCCTCGCAAGCCATGCTGTCCTCACAAGCTTTGCTGTCCTCACAAGCTTTGCTGTCCTCGCAAGCTTTGCTGTCCTCGCAAGTTGTGCTGTCCTCGCAAGTTGTGCTGTCCTCTCAAGTTGTGCTGTCCTCTCAAGTTGAGCTGTCCTCTCAAGTTGAGCTGTCCTCTACAGTTGAGCTGTCCTCTCAAGTTGAGCTAACCTCTCAGTTTGAGGTGTCCTCTCAGGTTGAGATTTCCTCTCAAGTTGAGCTGTACACTCAAGTTGAGCTGCCCTCTCATGTTGAGCTGCCCTCTCAAGTTGAGCTGCCCTCTCAAGTTGAGCTGCCCTCTCAAGTTGAGCTGCCCTCTCAAGTTGAGCTGCCCTCTCAAGTTGAGCTGCCCTCTCAAGTTGAGCTGCCCTCTGAATTTGAGCTGCCCTCTGAAGTTGAGCTGCCCTCGCAAGTTGAGCTGTCCTCTCAAGTTGAGCTGTCCTCTCAAGTTGAGCTGTCCTCTCAAGATGAGCTGTCCTCTCTAGTTGAGTTGTCCTCTCAAGTTGAGCTGTCCTCTCAAGTTGAGCTGTCCTCTCAAGTTGAGCTGTCCTCTCAATTTGACCTGCCCTCTCAAGTTGAGCTGTCCTCTCAAGTTGAGCTGTCCTCTCAAGTTTAGCGGTCCTCTCAAGTTGAGCTGTCCTCTAAAGTTAAGCTGTCGTCTCAAGTTGACCTCTCCTTCAAGTTGAGCTGTCCTCTCAAGTTGAGCTGTCCTCTCAAGTTGAGCTATCCTCGCAAGCGGTGCTGTCCTCGCAAGCTGTGCTGTCCTCGCAAGCTGTGCTGTCCTCGCAAGCTGTGCTGTCCTCGCAAGCTGTGCTCTCCTCGCAAGCTGTGCTGTCCTCGCATGCTGTGCTGTCCTCGCAAGCTGTGCTGTCCTCGCAAGCTGTGCTGTCCTCACAAGCTGTGCTGTCCTCGCAAGCTGTGCTGTCCTCGCAAGCAGTGCTGTCCTCGCAAGCTGTGCTGTCCTCGCAAGCTGTGCTGTCCTAGAAAGCCGTGCTGTCCTGGCAAGCCATGCTGTCCACGCAAGCTTTGCTGTCCTCGCAAGTTGTGCTTTCCTCTCAAGTACTGCTGTCCTCTAAAGTTGAGATGTCCTCTCAAGATGACCTCTCCTTCAAGTTGAGCTGTCCTCTGATGTTGAGCTGTCCTCTCTAGATGAGCTGTCCTCTCTAGATGAGCTGTTCTCTCAAGTTGAGCTGCCCTCTCAAGTTGAGCTGTCCTTTCAGGTTAAGCTGTCCTCTCAAGTTGAGCTGTCCTCTCAAGTTGAGCTGTCCTCTCAAGTTGAGCTGTCCTCTCAAGTTGAGCTGTCCTCTCAAGTTGAGCTGTCGTCGCAAGCCGTGCTGTCCTCGCAAGTTGTGCTGTCATCACAAGCTGTGCTGTCCTCGAAAGCCGTGCTGCTCTCGCAAGCTGTGCTGTCCTCGCAAGCCGTTCTGTCTTCGCAAGCCGTGCTGTAGTCGCAATCCGTGCTGTCCTAGCAAGCCATGCTGTCCTTGCAAGCTTTGCTGTCGGTGCAAGCTTTCCTGTCGGCGCAAGCTGTGCTGTCCGCCCAAGTTGTGCTGTCCTCACAAGCTGAGCTGTCCTCTCAAGTTGAGCTGTCGTCTCAGGTTGAGCTGTCCTCTCAAGTTGAGCTGTCCTCTCAAGTTGAGCTGTCCTCTCAAGTTGAGCTGTCCTCTAAAGTTAAGCTGTCCTCTCAAGTTGAGCTGTCTTCTCTAGTTGATCTGTCCTCTCTAGTTGAGCTGTTCTCTCTAGTTGAGCTGTCTTCCCTAGTTGAGCTATCCTCTCTAGTTGAGCTGTCTTCCCTAGTTGAGATGTCCTCTCTAGTTGAGCTGTCCTCTCTAGTTGAGCTGTCCTCTCTAGTTGAGCTGTTCTCTCACGTTGAGCTGTCCTCCCAAGTTGAGCTGTCCTCTCAAGTTGAGCTGTCCTCGCAAGCAGTGCTGTCCTCGCAAGCTGTGCTGTCCTCGCAAGCTGTGCTGTCCTCGCAAGCTGTGCTGTCCTCACAAGCTGTGCTGTACTCGCAAGCTGTGCTGTCCTAGAAAGCCGTGCTGTCCTGGCAAGCTGTGCTGTCCTCGCAAGCGTTGCTGTCCTCACAAGTTGTGCTTTCCTCTCAAGTAGTGCTGTCCTCTCAAGTTGGGCTGTCCTCTCAAGTTGAGCTGTCCTCTCAAGTTGAGCTGTCCTCTCAGGTTGAGCTGTCCTCTCAAGTTGAGCTGTCCTCTCAAGATGAGCTGTCCTCTCAAGTTGATCTGTCTTCGCAAGCTGTGCCGTCCACGCAAGCTGTGCCGTCCTCGCAAGGTGTGCTGTCCTCGCAAGCTGTGCTGTCCTCGCAAGCTGTGCTGTCCTCGCAAGGTGTGCTGTCCTCGCAAGGTGTGCTTTCCTCGCAAGCTGTGCTGTCCTCACAAGCTGTGCTGTGCTCGCAAGCTGTGCTGTCCTAGAAAGCCGTGCTGTCCTGGCAAGCTGTGCTGTCCTCACAAGCGTTGCTGTCCTCGCAAGTTGTGCTTTCCTCTCAAGTAGCGCTGTCCTCTCAAGTTGGGCTGTCCTCTCACATTGAGCTGACCTCTCAAGTTGAGCTGTCCTCTGAGGTTGAGCTGTCCTCTCAAGTTGAGCTGTCCTCTCAAGTTGAGCTGTCCTCTCAAGTTGAGCTGTCCTCGCAGGCTGTGCCGTCCACGCAAGTGGTGCCGTCTTCGCAAGGTGTGCTGTCCTTGCAAGCTGTGCTGTCCTCGCAAGCTGTGCTGTCCTTGCAAGCTGTACTGTCCTCGCAAGCTGTGCTGTCCTCGCAAGCTGTGCTGTCCTCGCAAGCTGTGCTGTCCTCGCAAGCTGTGCTGACCTCGCAAGCTGTGCTGTCCTCGCAAGCTGTGCTGTCGTCGCAAGCTGTTCTGTCCTCACAAGCTGTGCTGTCCTCGCAAGCTGTGCTGTCCTCGCAAGCTGTGCTGTCCTCGCAAGCTGTGCTGTCCTCGCAAGCTGTGCTGTCCTAGAAAGCCGTGCTGTCTTGGCAAGCTGTGCTGTCCTCGCAAGCTTTGCTGTCCTCGCAAGTTGTGCTTTCCTCTCAAGTAGTGCTGTCCTCTCAAGTTGAGCTGTCCTCTCAAGTTGAGCTGTCCTCTCAAGTTAAGCTTTCCTCTCAGGATGATCTGTCCTCTCAAGTTGAGCTGTCCTGTCAATTTGAGCAGTCCTCTCAAGTTGTGCTGTCCTTTCAAGTTGTGCCGTCCTCTCAAGTTGAGCTATCCTCTCAAGTTGAGTTGTCCTCTCAAGTTGAGCTGTCCTCTCAGATTGAGCTGTCCTCTCAAGTTGAGCTGTCCTCTCAACTTGAGCTGTCCTCTCAACTTAAGCTGACCTCCCAAGTTGTGCCGTCCTCTCTAGTTGAGCTGTCCTCTCAACTTGACCTGTCCTCTGAAGTTGAGCTGTCCTCTCAAGTTAAGCTGTCCTCTCACGTTGAGCTGTCCTCTCAAGTTGAGATATCCTCTTAAGTTGGCCTCTCCTTCAAGTTGAGCTGTCCTCTGATGTTGAGCTGTCCTCTCTAGATGAGCTGTCCTCTCAAGTTGAGCTGTCCTCTCAAGTTGAGCTGTCCTCTCAAGTTAAGCTGTCCTCTCAAGTTGAGCTGTCCTCTCAAGTTGAGCTGTCCTCTCAAGTTGAGCTGTCCTCTCAAGTTGAGCTATCCTCGCAAGCGGTGCTGTCCACGCAAGCCTTGCTGTCCTTGCAAGCCATGCTGTCCTCGCAAGCTTTGCTGTCCTCGCAAGCTTTGCTGTCCTATCAAGTTGAGCTGTCCTCTCAAGTTGAGCTTTCCTCTCAAGTAGAGCTGTCCTCGCAAGCTGTGCCGTCCACGCAAGCTGTGCCGTCCTCACAAGGTATGCCGTCCTCGAAAGCTGTGCTGTCCTCGCAAGCTGTCCTGTCCTCGAAAGCTGTGCTGTCCTCGCAAGCTGTGCTGTCCTCGCATCTGTGCTGTCCTCGCAAGCCGTGCTGTCCTCGGAAGCCGTGCTGTCCACGCAAGCCTTGCTGTCCTCGCAAGCCATGCTGTCCTCACAAGCTTTGCTGTCCTCACAAGCTTTGCTGTCCTCGCAAGCTTTGCTGTCCTCGCAAGTTGTGCTGTCCTCGCAAGTTGTGCTGTCCTCTCAAGTTGTGCTGTCCTCTCAAGTTGAGCTGTCCTCTCAAGTTGAGCTGTCCTCTACAGTTGAGCTGTCCTCTCAAGTTGAGCTAACCTCTCAGTTTGAGGTGTCCTCTCAGGTTGAGATTTCCTCTCAAGTTGAGCTGTACACTCAAGTTGAGCTGCCCTCTCATGTTGAGCTGCCCTCTCAAGTTGAGCTGCCCTCTCAAGTTGAGCTGCCCTCTCAAGTTGAGCTGCCCTCTCAAGTTGAGCTGCCCTCTCAAGTTGAGCTGCCCTCTCAAGTTGAGCTGCCCCCTGAAGTTGAGCTGCCCTCTGAAGTTGAGCTGCCCTCGCAAGTTGAGCTGTCCTCTCAAGTTGAGCTGTCCTCTCAAGTTGAGCTGTCCTCTCAAGATGAGCTGTCCTCTCTAGTTGAGTTGTCCTCTCAAGTTGAGCTGTCCTCTCAAGTTGAGCTGTCCTCTCAAGTTGAGCTGTCCTCTCAATTTGACCTGCCCTCTCAAGTTGAGCTGTCCTCTCAAGTTGAGCTGTCCTCTCAAGTTTAGCGGTCCTCTCAAGTTGAGCTGTCCTCTAAAGTTAAGCTGTCGTCTCAAGTTGACCTCTCCTTCAAGTTGAGCTGTCCTCTCAAGTTGAGCTGTCCTCTCAAGTTGAGCTATCCTCGCAAGCGGTGCTGTCCTCGCAAGCTGTGCTGTCCTCGCAAGCTGTGCTGTCCTCGCAAGCTGTGCTGTCCTCGCAAGCTGTGCTCTCCTCGCAAGCTGTGCTGTCCTCGCATGCTGTGCTGTCCTCGCAAGCTGTGCTGTCCTCGCAAGCTGTGCTGTCCTCACAAGCTGTGCTGTCCTCGCAAGCTGTGCTGTCCTCGCAAGCAGTGCTGTCCTCGCAAGCTGTGCTGTCCTCGCAAGCTGTGCTGTCCTAGAAAGCCGTGCTGTCCTGGCAAGCCATGCTGTCCACGCAAGCTTTGCTGTCCTCGCAAGTTGTGCTTTCCTCTCAAGTACTGCTGTCCTCTAAAGTTGAGATGTCCTCTCAAGATGACCTCTCCTTCAAGTTGAGCTGTCCTCTGATGTTGAGCTGTCCTCTCTAGATGAGCTGTCCTCTCTAGATGAGCTGTTCTCTCAAGTTGAGCTGCCCTCTCAAGTTGAGCTGTCCTTTCAGGTTAAGCTGTCCTCTCAAGTTGAGCTGTCCTCTCAAGTTGAGCTGTCCTCTCAAGTTGAGCTGTCCTCTCAAGTTGAGCTGTCCTCTCAAGTTGAGCTGTCGTCGCAAGCCGTGCTGTCCTCGCAAGTTGTGCTGTCATCACAAGCTGTGCTGTCCTCGAAAGCCGTGCTGCTCTCGCAAGCTGTGCTGTCCTCGCAAGCCGTTCTGTCTTCGCAAGCCGTGCTGTAGTCGCAATCCGTGCTGTCCTAGCAAGCCATGCTGTCCTTGCAAGCTTTGCTGTCGGTGCAAGCTTTCCTGTCGGCGCAAGCTGTGCTGTCCGCCCAAGTTGTGCTGTCCTCACAAGCTGAGCTGTCCTCTCAAGTTGAGCTGTCGTCTCAGGTTGAGCTGTCCTCTCAAGTTGAGCTGTCCTCTCAAGTTGAGCTGTCCTCTCAAGGTGAGCTGTCCTCTAAAGTTAAGCTGTCCTCTCAAGTTGAGCTGTCTTCTCTAGTTGATCTGTCCTCTCTAGTTGAGCTGTTCTCTCTAGTTGAGCTGTCTTCCCTAGTTGAGCTATCCTCTCTAGTTGAGCTGTCTTCCCTAGTTGAGCTGTCCTCTCTAGTTGAGCTGTCCTCTCTAGTTGAGCTGTCCTCTCTAGTTGAGCTGTTCTCTCACGTTGAGCTGTCCTCACAAGTTGAGCTGTCCTCTCAAGTTGAGCTGTCCTCGCAAGCAGTGCTGTCCTCGCAAGCTGTGCTGTCCTCGCAAGCTGTGCTGTCCTCGCAAGCTGTGCTGTCCTCACAAGCTGTGCTGTACTCGCAAGCTGTGCTGTCCTAGAAAGCCGTGCTGTCCTGGCAAGCTGTGCTGTCCTCGCAAGCGTTGCTGTCCTCACAAGTTGTGCTTTCCTCTCAAGTAGTGCTGTCCTCTCAAGTTGGGCTGTCCTCTCAAGTTGAGCTGTCCTCTCAAGTTGAGCTGTCCTCTCAGGTTGAGCTGTCCTCTCAAGTTGAGCTGTCCTCTCAAGATGAGCTGTCCTCTCAAGTTGATCTGTCTTCGCAAGCTGTGCCGTCCACGCAAGCTGTGCCGTCCTCGCAAGGTGTGCTGTCCTCGCAAGCTGTGCTGTCCTCGCAAGCTGTGCTGTCCTCGCAAGGTGTGCTGTCCTCGCAAGGTGTGCTTTCCTCGCAAGCTGTGCTGTCCTCGCAAGCTGTGCTGTCCTCGCAAGCTGTGCTGTCCTCGCAAGCTGTGCTGTCCTCGCATGCTGTGCTGTCCTCGCAAGCTGTGCTGTCCTCGCAAGCTGTGCTGTCCTCACAAGCTGTGCTGTCCTCGCAAGCTGTGCTGTCCTCGCAAGCTGTGCTGTCCTCGCAAGCTGTGCTGTCCTCGCAAGCTGTGCTGTCCTAGAAAGCCGTGCTGTCCTGGCGAGCCGTGCTGTCCTCGCAAGTTGTGCTTTCCTCTCAAGTAGTGCTGTCCTCTGAAGTTGAGCTGCCCTCTGAAGTTGAGCTGCCCTCGCAAGTTGAGCTGTCCTCTCAAGTTGAGCTGTCCTCTCAAGTTGAGCTGTCCTCTCAAGATGAGCTGTCCTCTCTAGTTGAGCTGTCCTCTCAAGTTGAGCTGTCCTCTCAAGTTGAGCTGTCCTCTCAAGTTGAGCTGTCCTCTCAAGTTGAGCTGTCCTCTCAAGTTGAGCTGTCCTCTCAAGTTTAGCGGTCCTCTCAAGTTGAGCTGTCCTCTAAAGTTAAGCTGTCGTCTCAAGTTGAGCTGTCTTCTCTAGTTGATCTGTCCTCTCTAGTTGAGCTGTTCTCTCTAGTTGAGCTGTCTTCCCTAGTTGAGCTGTCCTCTCTAGTTGAGCTGTCTTCCCTAGTTGAGCTGTCCTCTCTAGTTGAGCTGTCCTCTCTAGTTGAGCTGTCCTCTCTAGTTGAGCTGTTCTCTCACGTTGAGCTGTCCTCACAAGTTGAGCTGTCCTCTCAAGTTGAGCTGTCCTCACAAGCAGTGCTGTCCTCGCAAGCTGTGCTGTCCTCGCAAGCTGTGCTGTCCTCGCAAGCTGTGCTGTCCTCACAAGCTGTGCTGTACTCGCAAGCTGTGCTGTCCTAGAAAGCCGTGCTGTCCTGGCAAGCTGTGCTGTCCTCGCAAGCGTTGCTGTCCTCACAAGTTGTGCTTTCCTCTCAAGTAGTGCTGTCCTCTCAAGTTGGGCTGTCCTCTCAAGTTGAGCTGTCCTCTCAAGTTGAGCTGTCCTCTCAGGTTGAGCTGTCCTCTCAAGTTGAGCTGTCCTCTCAAGATGAGCTGTCCTCTCAAGTTGATCTGTCTTCGCAAGCTCTGTTGTCCACGCAAGCTGTGCCGTCCTCGCAAGGTGTGCTGTCCTCGCAAGCTGTGCTGTCCTCGCAAGCTGTGCTGTCCTCGCAAGGTGTGCTTTCCTCGCAAGCTGTGCTGTCCTCGCAAGCTGTGCTGTCCTCGCAAGCTGTGCTGTCCTCGCAAGTTGTGCTGTCCTCGCATGCTGTGCTGTCCTCGCAAGCTGTGCTGTCCTCGCAAGCTGTGCTGTCCTCACAAGCTGTGCTGTCCTCGCAAGCTGTGCTGTCCTCGCAAGCTGTGCTGTCCTCGCAAGCTGTGCTGTCCTCGCAAGCTGTGCTGTCCTAGAAAGCCGTGCTGTCCTGGCGAGCCGTGCTGTCCTCGCAAGTTGTGCTTTCCTCTCAAGTAGTGCTGTCCTCTGAAGTTGAGCTGCCCTCTGAAGTTGAGCTGCCCTCGCAAGTTGAGCTGTCCTCTCAAGTTGAGCTGTCCTCTCAAGTTGAGCTGTCCTCTCAAGATGAGCTGTCCTCTCTAGTTGAGCTGTCCTCTCAAGTTGAGCTGTCCTCTCAAGTTGAGCTGTCCTCTCAAGTTGAGCTGTCCTCTCAAGTTGAGCTGTCCTCTCAAGTTGAGCTGTCTTCTCAAGTTTAGCGGTCCTCTCAAGTTGAGCTGTCCTCTAAAGTTAAGCTGTCGTCTCAAGTTGAGCTGTCTTCTCTAGTTGATCTGTCCTCTCTAGATGAGCTGTTCTCTCTAGTTGAGCTGTCTTCCCTAGTTGAGCTGTCCTCTCTAGTTGAGCTGTCTTCCCTAGTTGAGCTGTCCTCTCTAGTTGAGCTGTCCTCTCTAGTTGAGCTGTCCTCTCTAGTTGAGCTGTTCTCTCACGTTGAGCTGTCCTCACAAGTTGAGCTGTCCTCTCAAGTTGAGTTGTCCTCGCAAGCAGTGCTGTCCTCGCAAGCTGTGCTGTCCTCGCAAGCTGTGCTGTCCTCGCAAGCTGTGCTGTCCTCACAAGCTGTGCTGTACTCGCAAGCCGTGCTGTCCTAGAAAGCCGTGCTGTCCTGGCAAGCTGTGCTGTCCTCGCAAGCGTTGCTGTCCTCACAAGTTGTGCTTTCCTCTCAAGCAGTGCTGTCCTCTCAAGTAGTGCTGTCCTCTGAAGTTGAGCTGCCCTCTGAAGTTGGGCTGCCCTCGCAAGTTGAGCTGTCCTCTCAGGTTGAGCTGTCCTCTCAAGTTGAGCTGTCCTCTCAAGATGAGCTGTCCTCTCAAGTTGAGCTGTCTTCGCAAGCTGTGCCGTCCACGCAAGCTGTGCCGTCCTCGCAAGGTGTGCTGTCCTCGCAAGCTGTGCTGTCCTCGCAAGCTGTGCTGTCCTCGCAAGGTGTGCTGTCCTCGCAAGCTGTGCTGTCCTCGCAAGCTGTGCTGTCCTCGCAAGCTGTGCTGTCCTCGCAAGCTGTGCTCTCCTCGCAAGCTGTGCTGTCCTCGCATGCTGTGCTGTCCTCGCAAGCTGTGCTGTCCTCGCAAGCTGTGCTGTCCTCACAAGCTGTGCTGTCCTCGCAAGCTGCGCTGTCCTCGCAAGCAGTGCTGTCCTCGCAAGCTGTGCTGTCCTCGCAAGCTGTGCAGTCCTAGAAAGCCGTGCTGTCCTGGCAAGCCGTGCTGTCCTCGCAAGCTTTGCTGTCCTCGCAAGTTGTGCTTTCCTCTCAAGTAGTGCTGTCCTTTCAAGTTGAGCTGTCCTCTCAAGTTGAGCTGTCCTCTCAAGTTGACCTCTCCTTCAAGTTGAGCTGTCCTCTGATGTTGGGCTGTCCTCTCTAGATGAGCTGTCCTCTCTAGATGAGCTGTCCTCTCAAGTTGAGCTGCCCTCTCAAGTTGAGCTGCCCTCTCTAGTTGAGCTGTCCTCTCAAGTTGAGCTGTCCTCTCAAGTTGAGCTGTCCTCTCACGTTGAGCTGTCCTCTCAAGTTAAGCTGTCCTCTCAAGTTGAGCTGTCCTCTCAAGTTGACATGTCCTCTCAAGTTGACCTCTCCTTCAAGTTGAGCTGTCCTCTGATGTTGAGCTGTCCTCTCTAGATGAGCTGTCCTCTCTAGATGAGCTGTTCTCTCAAGTTGAGCTGCCCTCTCAAGTTGAGCTGTCCTTTCAGGTTAAGCTGTCCTCTCAAGTTGAGCTGTCCGCTCAAGTTGAGCTGTCCTCTCAAGTTGAGCTGTCCTCTCAAGTTGAGCTGTCCTCTCAAGTTGAGCTGTCGTCGCAAGCTGTGCTGTCCTCGCAAGTTGTGCTGTCATCACAAGCTGTGCTGTCCTCGAAAGCCGTGCTGCTCTCGCAAGCTGTGCTGTCCTCGCAAGCCGTGCTGCCTTCGCAAGCCGTGCTGTAGTCGCAATCCGTGCTGTCCTAGCAAGCCGTGCTGTCCTTGCAAACTTTGCTGTCAGTGCAAGCTTTCCTGTCGGAGCAAGCTGTGCTGTCCGCCCAAGTTGTGCTGTCCTCGCAAGCTGAGCTGTCCTCTCAAGTTGAGCTGTCGTCTCAGGTTGAGCTGTCCTCTCAAGTTGAGCTGTCCTCTCAAGTTGAGCTGTCCTCTCAAGTTGAGCTCTCCTCTAAAGTTAAGCTGTCCTCTCAAGTTAAACTGTCTTCTCTAGTTGATCTGTCCTCTCTAGTTGAGCTGTCCTCTCTAGTTGAGCTGTCTTCCATAGTTGAGCTGTCCTTTCTAGTTGAACTGTCCTCTCTAGTTGAGCTGTTCTCACACGTTGAGCTGTCCTCACAAGTTGAGTTGTCCTCTCAAGTTGAGCTGTCCTCGCAAGCAGTGCTGTCCTCGCAAGCTGTGCTGTCCTCGCAAGCTGTGCTCTCCTCGCAAGCTGTGCTGTCCTCGCGAGCTGTGCTGACCTCGCAAGCTGTGCTGTCCTCGCAAGCTGTGCTGTCCTCGCAAGCTGTGCTGGCCTCGCAAGCTGTGCTGTACTCGCAAGCTGTGCTGTCCTCGCAAGCTGTGCTGTCCTCGCAAGCTGTGCTGTCCTCGCAAGCTGAGCTGTCCTCGCAAGCTGTGCTGTCCTCCCAAGCTGTGCTGTCCTAGAAAGCCGTGCTGTACTGGCAAGCTGTGCTGTCCTCGCAAGCGTTGCTGTCCTTGCATGTTGTGCTTTCCTCTCAAGTAGTGCTGTCCTCTCACGTTGGGCTGTCCTCTCAAGTTGAGCTGTCCTCTCAAGTGGAGCTGTCCTCTCAAGTTGAGCTGTCCTCTAAAGTTAAGCTGTCCTCTCTAGTTGAGCTGTCCTCTCTAGTTGAGCTGTCCTCTCTAGTTGAGCTGTTCTCTCACGTTGAGCTGTCCTCACAAGTTGAGCTGTCCTCTCAAGTTGAGTTGTCCTCGCAAGCAGTGCTGTCCTCGCAAGCTGTGCTGTCCTCGCAAGCTGTGCTGTCCTCACAAGCTGTGCTGTCCTCGCAAGCTGTGCTGTCCTCGCAAGCTGTGCTCTCCTCGCAAGCTGTGCTGTCCTCGCAAGCTGTGCTGACCTCGCAAGCTCTGCTGTCCTCGCAAGCTGTGCTGTCCTCGCAAGCTGTGCTGTCCTCGCAAGCTGTGCTGTCCTCGCAAGCTGTGCTGACCTCGCAAGCTGTGCTGTCCTCGCAAGCTGTGCTGTCCTCGCAAGCTGTGCTGTCCTCGCAAGCTGTGCTGTCCTCGCAAGCTGTGCTGTCCTCGCAAGCTGTGCTGTCCTCGCAAGCTGTGCTGACCTCACAAGCTGTGCTGTCCTCGCAAGCTGTGCTGTCCTCGCAAGCTGTGCTGTCCTCGCAAGCTGTGCTGTCCTCGCTAGCTGTGCTGTCCTCGCAAGCTTTGCTGTCCTCGCAAGCTTTGCTGTCCTCGCAAGCTTTGCTAACCTCGCAATTTGTGCTGCCTTCGCAAGTTGTGCTGTCCTCTCAAGTTGAGCAGTCCTCTCAAGTTGAGCTGTCCTCTACAGTTGAGCTGTCCTCTCAACTTGAGCTGTCCTCTAAAGTTGAGCTGTCTTCTCTAGTTGATCTGTCCTCTCTAGTTGAGCTGTCCTCTCTAGTTGAGCTGTTCTCTCACGTTGAGCTGTCCTCACAAGTTGAGCTGTCCTCTCAAGTTGAGCTGTCCTCGCAAGCAGTGCTGTCCTCGCAAGCTGTGCTGTCCTCGCAAGCTGTGCTGTCCTCGTAAGCTGTGCTGTCCTCGCAAGCTGTGCTTTCCTCGCAAGCTGTGCTTTCCTCGCAAGCTGTGCTGTGCTCGCAAGCTGTGCTGTCCTAGAAAGCCGTGCTGTCCTGGCAAGCTGTGCTGTCCTCACAAGCGTTGCTGTCCTCGCAAGTTGTGCTTTCCTCTCAAGTAGCGCTGTCCTCTCAAGTTGGGCTGTCCTCTCACATTGAGCTGACCTCTCAAGTTGAGCTGTCCTCTGAGGTTGAGCTGTCCTCTCAAGTTGAGCTGTCCTCTCAAGTTGAGCTGTCCTCTCAAGTTGAGCTGTCCTCGCAGGCTGTGCCGTCCACGCAAGTGGTGCCGTCTTCGCAAGGTGTGCTGTCCTCGCAAGCTGTGCTGTCCTCACAAGCTGTGCTGTCCTTGCAAGCTGTACTGTCCTCGCAAGCTGTGCTGTCCTCGCAAGCTGTGCTGTCCTCGCAAGCTGTGCTGTCCTCGCAAGCTGTGCTGACCTCGCAAGCTGTGCTGTCCTCGCAAGCTGTGCTGTCGTCGCAAGCTGTGCTGTCCTCACAAGCTGTGCTGTCCTCGCAAGCTGTGCTGTCCTCGCAAGCTGTGCTGTCCTCGCAAGCTGTGCTGTCCTCGCAAGCTGTGCTGTCCTAGAAAGCCGTGCTGTCTTGGCAAGCTGTGCTGTCCTCGCAAGCTTTGCTGTCCTCGCAAGTTGTGCTTTCCTCTCAAGTAGTGCTGTCCTCTCAAGTTGAGCTGTCCTCTCAAGTTGAGCTGTCCTCTCAAGTTAAGCTGTCCTCTCAGGATGATCTGTCCTCTCAAGTTGAGCTGTCCTGTCAATTTGAGCAGTCCTCTCAAGTTGTGCTGTCCTTTCAAGTTGTGCCGTCCTCTCAAGTTGAGCTATCCTCTCAAGTTGAGTTGTCCTCTCAAGTTGAGCTGTCCTCTCAACTTAAGCTGACCTCCCAAGTTGTGCCGTCCTCTCTAGTTGAGCTGTCCTCTCAACTTGACCTGTCCTCTGAAGTTGAGCTGTCCTCTCAAGTTAAGCTGTCCTCTCACGTTGAGCTGTCCTCTCAAGTTGAGATATCCTCTTAAGTTGGCCTCTCCTTCAAGTTGAGCTGTCCTCTGATGTTGAGCTGTCCTCTCTAGATGAGCTGTCCTCTCAAGTTGAGCTGTCCTCTCAAGTTGAGCTGTCCTCTCAAGTTAAGCTGTCCTCTCAAGTTGAGCTGTCCTCTCAAGTTGAGCTGTCCTCTCAAGTTGAGCTGTCCTCTCAAGTTGAGCTATCCTCGCAAGCGGTGCTGTCCACGCAAGCCTTGCTGTCCTTGCAAGCCATGCTGTCCTCGCAAGCTTTGCTGTCCTCGCAAGCTTTGCTGTCCTATCAAGTTGAGCTGTCCTCTCAAGTTGAGCTTTCCTCTCAAGTAGAGCTGTCCTCGCAAGCTGTGCCGTCCACGCAAGCTGTGCCGTCCTCACAAGGTATGCCGTCCTCGAAAGCTGTGCTGTCCTCGCAAGCTGTCCTGTCCTCGAAAGCTGTGCTGTCCTCGCAAGCTGTGCTGTCCTCGCATCTGTGCTGTCCTCGCAAGCCGTGCTGTCCTCGGAAGCCGTGCTGTCCACGCAAGCCTTGCTGTCCTCGCAAGCCATGCTGTCCTCACAAGCTTTGCTGTCCTCACAAGCTTTGCTGTCCTCGCAAGCTTTGCTGTCCTCGCAAGTTGTGCTGTCCTCGCAAGTTGTGCTGTCCTCTCAAGTTGTGCTGTCCTCTCAAGTTGAGCTGTCCTCTCAAGTTGAGCTGTCCTCTACAGTTGAGCTGTCCTCTCAAGTTGAGCTAACCTCTCAGTTTGAGGTGTCCTCTCAGGTTGAGATTTCCTCTCAAGTTGAGCTGTACACTCAAGTTGAGCTGCCCTCTCATGTTGAGCTGCCCTCTCAAGTTGAGCTGCCCTCTCAAGTTGAGCTGCCCTCTCAAGTTGAGCTGCCCTCTCAAGTTGAGCTGCCCTCTCAAGTTGAGCTGCCCTCTCAAGTTGAGCTGCCCTCTGAAGTTGAGCTGCCCTCTGAAGTTGAGCTGCCCTCGCAAGTTGAGCTGTCCTCTCAAGTTGAGCTGTCCTCTCAAGTTGAGCTGTCCTCTCAAGATGAGCTGTCCTCTCTAGTTGAGTTGTCCTCTCAAGTTGAGCTGTCCTCTCAAGTTGAGCTGTCCTCTCAAGTTGAGCTGTCCTCTCAATTTGACCTGCCCTCTCAAGTTGAGCTGTCCTCTCAAGTTGAGCTGTCCTCTCAAGTTTAGCGGTCCTCTCAAGTTGAGCTGTCCTCTAAAGTTAAGCTGTCGTCTCAAGTTGACCTCTCCTTCAAGTTGAGCTGTCCTCTCAAGTTGAGCTGTCCTCTCAAGTTGAGCTATCCTCGCAAGCGGTGCTGTCCTCGCAAGCTGTGCTGTCCTCGCAAGCTGTGCTGTCCTCGCAAGCTGTGCTGTCCTCGCAAGCTGTGCTCTCCTCGCAAGCTGTGCTGTCCTCGCATGCTGTGCTGTCCTCGCAAGCTGTGCTGTCCTCGCAAGCTGTGCTGTCCTCACAAGCTGTGCTGTCCTCGCAAGCTGTGCTGTCCTCGCAAGCAGTGCTGTCCTCGCAAGCTGTGCTGTCCTCGCAAGCTGTGCTGTCCTAGAAAGCCGTGCTGTCCTGGCAAGCCATGCTGTCCACGCAAGCTTTGCTGTCCTCGCAAGTTGTGCTTTCCTCTCAAGTACTGCTGTCCTCTAAAGTTGAGATGTCCTCTCAAGATGACCTCTCCTTCAAGTTGAGCTGTCCTCTGATGTTGAGCTGTCCTCTCTAGATGAGCTGTCCTCTCTAGATGAGCTGTTCTCTCAAGTTGAGCTGCCCTCTCAAGTTGAGCTGTCCTTTCAGGTTAAGCTGTCCTCTCAAGTTGAGCTGTCCTCTCAAGTTGAGCTGTCCTCTCAAGTTGAGCTGTCCTCTCAAGTTGAGCTGTCCTCTCAAGTTGAGCTGTCGTCGCAAGCCGTGCTGTCCTCGCAAGTTGTGCTGTCATCACAAGCTGTGCTGTCCTCGAAAGCCGTGCTGCTCTCGCAAGCTGTGCTGTCCTCGCAAGCCGTTCTGTCTTCGCAAGCCGTGCTGTAGTCGCAATCCGTGCTGTCCTAGCAAGCCATGCTGTCCTTGCAAGCTTTGCTGTCGGTGCAAGCTTTCCTGTCGGCGCAAGCTGTGCTGTACGCCCAAGTTGTGCTGTCCTCACAAGCTGAGCTGTCCTCTCAAGTTGAGCTGTCGTCTCAGGTTGAGCTGTCCTCTCAAGTTGAGCTGTCCTCTCAAGTTGAGCTGTCCTCTCAAGTTGAGCTGTCCTCTAAAGTTAAGCTGTCCTCTCAAGTTGAGCTGTCTTCTCTAGTTGATCTGTCCTCTCTAGTTGAGCTGTTCTCTCTAGTTGAGCTGTCTTCCCTAGTTGAGCTATCCTCTCTAGTTGAGCTGTCTTCCCTAGTTGAGCTGTCCTCTCTAGTTGAGCTGTCCTCTCTAGTTGAGCTGTCCTCTCTAGTTGAGCTGTTCTCTCACGTTGAGCTGTCCTCACAAGTTGAGCTGTCCTCTCAAGTTGAGCTGTCCTCGCAAGCAGTGCTGTCCTCGCAAGCTGTGCTGTCCTCGCAAGCTGTGCTGTCCTCGCAAGCTGTGCTGTCCTCACAAGCTGTGCTGTACTCGCAAGCTGTGCTGTCCTAGAAAGCCGTGCTGTCCTGGCAAGCTGTGCTGTCCTCGCAAGCGTTGCTGTCCTCACAAATTGTGCTTTCCTCTCAAGTAGTGCTGTCCTCTCAAGTTGGGCTGTCCTCTCAAGTTGAGCTGTCCTCTCAAGTTGAGCTGTCCTCTCAGGTTGAGCTGTCCTCTCAAGTTGAGCTGTCCTCTCAAGATGAGCTGTCCTCTCAAGTTGATCTGTCTTCGCAAGCTGTGCCGTCCACGCAAGCTGTGCCGTCCTCGCAAGGTGTGCTGTCCTCGCAAGCTGTGCTGTCCTCGCAAGCTGTGCTGTCCTCGCAAGGTGTGCTGTCCTCGCAAGGTGTGCTTTCCTCGCAAGCTGTGCTGTCCTCACAAGCTGTGCTGTGCTCGCAAGCTGTGCTGTCCTAGAAAGCCGTGCTGTCCTGGCAAGCTGTGCTGTCCTCACAAGCGTTGCTGTCCTCGCAAGTTGTGCTTTCCTCTCAAGTAGCGCTGTCCTCTCAAGTTGGGCTGTCCTCTCACATTGAGCTGACCTCTCAAGTTGAGCTGTCCTCTGAGGTTGAGCTGTCCTCTCAAGTTGAGCTGTCCTCTCAAGTTGAGCTGTCCTCTCAAGTTGAGCTGTCCTCGCAGGCTGTGCCGTCCACGCAAGTGGTGCCGTCTTCGCAAGGTGTGCTGTCCTCGCAAGCTGTGCTGTCCTCGCAAGCTGTGCTGTCCTTGCAAGCTGTACTGTCCTCGCAAGCTGTGCTGTCCTCGCAAGCTGTGCTGTCCTCGCAAGCTGTGCTGTCCTCGCAAGCTGTGCTGACCTCGCAAGCTGTGCTGTCCTCGCAAGCTGTGCTGTCGTCGCAAGCTGTGCTGTCCTCACAAGCTGTGCTGTCCTCGCAAGCTGTGCTGTCCTCGCAAGCTGTGCTGTCCTCGCAAGCTGTGCTGTCCTCGCAAGCTGTGCTGTCCTAGAAAGCCGTGCTGTCTTGGCAAGCTGTGCTGTCCTCGCAAGCTTTGCTGTCCTCGCAAGTTGTGCTTTCCTCTCAAGTAGTGCTGTCCTCTCAAGTTGAGCTGTCCTCTCAAGTTGAGCTGTCCTCTCAAGTTAAGCTGTCCTCTCAGGATGATCTGTCCTCTCAAGTTGAGCTGTCCTGTCAATTTGAGCAGTCCTCTCAAGTTGTGCTGTCCTTTCAAGTTGTGCCGTCCTCTCAAGTTGAGCTATCCTCTCAAGTTGAGTTGTCCTCTCAAGTTGAGCTGTCCTCTCAGATTGAGCTGTCCTCTCAAGTTGAGCTGTCCTCTCAACTTGAGCTGTCCTCTCAACTTAAGCTGACCTCCCAAGTTGTGCCGTCCTCTCTAGTTGAGCTGTCCTCTCAACTTGACCTGTCCTCTGAAGTTGAGCTGTCCTCTCAAGTTAAGCTGTCCTCTCACGTTGAGCTGTCCTCTCAAGTTGAGATATCCTCTTAAGTTGGCCTCTCCTTCAAGTTGAGCTGTCCTCTGATGTTGAGCTGTCCTCTCTAGATGAGCTGTCCTCTCAAGTTGAGCTGTCCTCTCAAGTTGAGCTGTCCTCTCAAGTTAAGCTGTCCTCTCAAGTTGAGCTGTCCTCTCAAGTTGAGCTGTCCTCTCAAGTTGAGCTGTCCTCTCAAGTTGAGCTATCCTCGCAAGCGGTGCTGTCCACGCAAGCCTTGCTGTCCTTGCAAGCCATGCTGTCCTCGCAAGCTTTGCTGTCCTCGCAAGCTTTGCTGTCCTATCAAGTTGAGCTGTCCTCTCAAGTTGAGCTTTCCTCTCAAGTAGAGCTGTCCTCGCAAGCTGTGCCGTCCACGCAAGCTGTGCCGTCCTCACAAGGTATGCCGTCCTCGAAAGCTGTGCTGTCCTCGCAAGCTGTCCTGTCCTCGAAAGCTGTGCTGTCCTCGCAAGCTGTGCTGTCCTCGCATCTGTGCTGTCCTCGCAAGCCGTGCTGTCCTCGGAAGCCGTGCTGTCCACGCAAGCCTTGCTGTCCTCGCAAGCCATGCTGTCCTCACAAGCTTTGCTGTCCTCACAAGCTTTGCTGTCCTCGCAAGCTTTGCTGTCCTCGCAAGTTGTGCTGTCCTCGCAAGTTGTGCTGTCCTCTCAAGTTGTGCTGTCCTCTCAAGTTGAGCTGTCCTCTCAAGTTGAGCTGTCCTCTACAGTTGAGCTGTCCTCTCAAGTTGAGCTAACCTCTCAGTTTGAGGTGTCCTCTCAGGTTGAGATTTCCTCTCAAGTTGAGCTGTACACTCAAGTTGAGCTGCCCTCTCATGTTGAGCTGCCCTCTCAAGTTGAGCTGCCCTCTCAAGTTGAGCTGCCCTCTCAAGTTGAGCTGCCCTCTCAAGTTGAGCTGCCCTCTCAAGTTGAGCTGCCCTCTCAAGTTGAGCTGCCCTCTGAAGTTGAGCTGCCCTCTGAAGTTGAGCTGCCCTCGCAAGTTGAGCTGTCCTCTCAAGTTGAGCTGTCCTCTCAAGTTGAGCTGTCCTCTCAAGATGAGCTGTCCTCTCTAGTTGAGTTGTCCTCTCAAGTTGAGCTGTCCTCTCAAGTTGAGCTGTCCTCTCAAGTTGAGCTGTCCTCTCAATTTGACCTGCCCTCTCAAGTTGAGCTGTCCTCTCAAGTTGAGCTGTCCTCTCAAGTTTAGCGGTCCTCTCAAGTTGAGCTGTCCTCTAAAGTTAAGCTGTCGTCTCAAGTTGACCTCTCCTTCAAGTTGAGCTGTCCTCTCAAGTTGAGCTGTCCTCTCAAGTTGAGCTATCCTCGCAAGCGGTGCTGTCCTCGCAAGCTGTGCTGTCCTCGCAAGCTGTGCTGTCCTCGCAAGCTGTGCTGTCCTCGCAAGCTGTGCTCTCCTCGCAAGCTGTGCTGTCCTCGCATGCTGTGCTGTCCTCGCAAGCTGTGCTGTCCTCGCAAGCTGTGCTGTCCTCACAAGCTGTGCTGTCCTCGCAAGCTGTGCTGTCCTCGCAAGCAGTGCTGTCCTCGCAAGCTGTGCTGTCCTCGCAAGCTGTGCTGTCCTAGAAAGCCGTGCTGTCCTGGCAAGCCATGCTGTCCACGCAAGCTTTGCTGTCCTCGCAAGTTGTGCTTTCCTCTCAAGTACTGCTGTCCTCTAAAGTTGAGATGTCCTCTCAAGATGACCTCTCCTTCAAGTTGAGCTGTCCTCTGATGTTGAGCTGTCCTCTCTAGATGAGCTGTCCTCTCTAGATGAGCTGTTCTCTCAAGTTGAGCTGCCCTCTCAAGTTGAGCTGTCCTTTCAGGTTAAGCTGTCCTCTCAAGTTGAGCTGTCCTCTCAAGTTGAGCTGTCCTCTCAAGTTGAGCTGTCCTCTCAAGTTGAGCTGTCCTCTCAAGTTGAGCTGTCGTCGCAAGCCGTGCTGTCCTCGCAAGTTGTGCTGTCATCACAAGCTGTGCTGTCCTCGAAAGCCGTGCTGCTCTCGCAAGCTGTGCTGTCCTCGCAAGCCGTTCTGTCTTCGCAAGCCGTGCTGTAGTCGCAATCCGTGCTGTCCTAGCAAGCCAT
Source organism: Schistocerca serialis cubense (assembly GCF_023864345.2). NCBI lineage: Eukaryota > Metazoa > Arthropoda > Insecta > Orthoptera > Acrididae > Schistocerca > Schistocerca serialis. The sequence continues at coordinate 469,799 of NW_026047664.1, read as the reverse complement.
GCTGTCCTTGCAAGCTTTGATGTCGGTGCAAGCTTTCCTGTCGGCGCAAGCTGTGCTGTCCGCCCAAGTTGTGCTGTCCTCACAAGCTGAGCTGTCCTCTCAAGTTGAGCTGTCGTCTCAGGTTGAGCTGTCCTCTCAAGTTGAGCTGTCCTCTCAAGTTGAGCTGTCCTCTCAAGTTGAGCTGTCCTCTAAAGTTAAGCTGTCCTCTCAAGTTGAGCTGTCTTCTCTAGTTGATCTGTCCTCTCTAGTTGAGCTGTTCTCTCTAGTTGAGCTGTCTTCCCTAGTTGAGCTATCCTCTCTAGTTGAGCTGTCTTCCCTAGTTGAGCTGTCCTCTCTAGTTGAGCTGTCCTCTCTAGTTGAGCTGTCCTCTCTAGTTGAGCTGTTCTCTCACGTTGAGCTGTCCTCACAAGTTGAGCTGTCCTCTCAAGTTGAGCTGTCCTCGCAAGCAGTGCTGTCCTCGCAAGCTGTGCTGTCCTCGCAAGCTGTGCTGTCCTCGCAAGCTGTGCTGTCCTCACAAGCTGTGCTGTACTCGCAAGCTGTGCTGTCCTAGAAAGCCGTGCTGTCCTGGCAAGCTGTGCTGTCCTCGCAAGCGTTGCTGTCCTCACAAGTTGTGCTTTCCTCTCAAGTAGTGCTGTCCTCTCAAGTTGGGCTGTCCTCTCAAGTTGAGCTGTCCTCTCAAGTTGAGCTGTCCTCTCAGGTTGAGCTGTCCTCTCAAGTTGAGCTGTCCTCTCAAGATGAGCTGTCCTCTCAAGTTGATCTGTCTTCGCAAGCTGTGCCGTCCACGCAAGCTGTGCCGTCCTCGCAAGGTGTGCTGTCCTCGCAAGCTGTGCTGTCCTCGCAAGCTGTGCTGTCCTCGCAAGGTGTGCTGTCCTCGCAAGGTGTGCTTTCCTCGCAAGCTGTGCTGTCCTCGCAAGCTGTGCTGTCCTCGCAAGCTGTGCTGTCCTCGCAAGCTGTGCTGTCCTCGCATGCTGTGCTGTCCTCGCAAGCTGTGCTGTCCTCGCAAGCTGTGCTGTCCTCACAAGCTGTGCTGTCCTCGCAAGCTGTGCTGTCCTCGCAAGCTGTGCTGTCCTCGCAAGCTGTGCTGTCCTCGCAAGCTGTGCTGTCCTAGAAAGCCGTGCTGTCCTGGCGAGCCGTGCTGTCCTCGCAAGTTGTGCTTTCCTCTCAAGTAGTGCTGTCCTCTGAAGTTGAGCTGCCCTCTGAAGTTGAGCTGCCCTCGCAAGTTGAGCTGTCCTCTCAAGTTGAGCTGTCCTCTCAAGTTGAGCTGTCCTCTCAAGATGAGCTGTCCTCTCAAGTTGAGCTGTCCTCTCAAGTTGAGCTGTCCTCTCAAGTTGAGCTGTCCTCTCAAGTTGAGCTGTCCTCTCAAGTTGAGCTGTCCTCTCAAGTTTAGCGGTCCTCTCAAGTTGAGCTGTCCTCTAAAGTTAAGCAGTCGTCTCAAGTTGAGCTGTCTTCTCTAGTTGATCTGTCCTCTCTAGTTGAGCTGTTCTCTCTAGTTGAGCTGTCTTCCCTTGTTGAGCTGTCCTCTCTAGTTGAGCTGTCTTCCCTAGTTGAGCTGTCCTCTCTAGTTGAGCTGTCCTCTCTAGTTGAGCTGTCCTCTCTAGTTGAGCTGTTCTCTCACGTTGAGCTGTCCTCACAAGTTGAGCTGTCCTCTCAAGTTGAGCTGTCCTCGCAAGCAGTGCTGTCCTCGCAAGCTGTGCTGTCCTCGCAAGCTGTGCTGTCCTCGCAAGCTGTGCTATCCTCACAAGCTGTGCTGTACTCGCAAGCTGTGCTGTCCTAGAAAGCCGTGCTGTCCTGGCAAGCTGTGCTGTCCTCGCAAGCGTTGCTGTCCTCACAAGTTGTGCTTTCCTCTCAAGTAGTGCTGTCCTCTCAAGTTGGGCTGTCCTCTCAAGTTGAGCTGTCCCCTCAAGTTGAGCTGTCCTCTCAGGTTGAGCTGTCCTCTCAAGTTGAGCTGTCCTCTCAAGATGAGCTGTCCTCTCAAGTTGATCTGTCTTCGCAAGCTCTGTTGTCCACGCAAGCTGTGCCGTCCTCGCAAGGTGTGCTGTCCTCGCAAGCTGTGCTGTCCTCGCAAGCTGTGCTGTCCTCGCAAGGTGTGCTTTCCTCGCAAGCTGTGCTGTCCTCGCAAGCTGTGCTGTCCTCGCAAGCTGTGCTGTCCTCGCAAGTTGTGCTGTCCTCGCATGCTGTGCTGTCCTCGCAAGCTGTGCTGTCCTCGCAAGCTGTGCTGTCCTCACAAGCTGTGCTGTCCTCGCAAGCTGTGCTGTCCTCGCAAGCTGTGCTGTCCTCGCAAGCTGTGCTGTCCTCGCAAGCTGTGCTGTCCTAGAAAGCCGTGCTGTCCTGGCGAGCCGTGCTGTCCTCGCAAGTTGTGCTTTCCTCTCAAGTAGTGCTGTCCTCTGAAGTTGAGCTGCCCTCTGAAGTTGAGCTGCCCTCGCAAGTTGAGCTGTCCTCTCAAGTTGAGCTGTCCTCTCAAGTTGAGCTGTCCTCTCAAGATGAGCTGTCCTCTCTAGTTGAGCTGTCCTCTCAAGTTGAGCTGTCCTCTCAAGTTGAGCTGTCCTCTCAAGTTGAGCTGTCCTCTCAAGTTGAGCTGTCCTCTCAAGTTGAGTTGTCTTCTCAAGTTTAGCGGTCCTCTCAAGTTGAGCTGTCCTCTAAAGTTAAGCTGTCGTCTCAAGTTGAGCTGTCTTCTCTAGTTGATCTGTCCTCTCTAGATGAGCTGTTCTCTCTAGTTGAGCTGTCTTCCCTAGTTGAGCTGTCCTCTCTAGTTGAGCTGTCTTCCCTAGTTGAGCTGTCCTCTCTAGTTGAGCTGTCCTCTCTAGTTGAGCTGTCCTCTCTAGTTGAGCTGTTCTCTCACGTTGAGCTGTCCTCACAAGTTGAGCTGTCCTCTCAAGTTGAGTTGTCCTCGCAAGCAGTGCTGTCCTCGCAAGCTGTGCTGTCCTCGCAAGCTGTGCTGTCCTCGCAAGCTGTGCTGTCCTCACAAGCTGTGCTGTACTCGCAAGCCGTGCTGTCCTAGAAAGCCGTGCTGTCCTGGCAAGCTGTGCTGTCCTCGCAAGCGTTGCTGTCCTCACAAGTTGTGCTTTCCTCTCAAGTAGTGCTGTCCTCTCAAGTAGTGCTGTCCTCTGAAGTTGAGCTGCCCTCTGAAGTTGGGCTGCCCTCGCAAGTTGAGCTGTCCTCTCAGGTTGAGCTGTCCTCTCAAGTTGAGCTGTCCTCTCAAGATGAGCTGTCCTCTCAAGTTGAGCTGTCTTCGCAAGCTGTGCCGTCCACGCAAGCTGTGCCGTCCTCGCAAGGTGTGCTGTCCTCGCAAGCTGTGCTGTCCTCGCAAGCTGTGCTGTCCTCGCAAGGTGTGCTGTCCTCGCAAGCTGTGCTGTCCTCGCAAGCTGTGCTGTCCTCGCAAGCTGTGCTGTCCTCGCAAGCTGTGCTCTCCTCGCAAGCTGTGCTGTCCTCGCATGCTGTGCTGTCCTCGCAAGCTGTGCTGTCCTCGCAAGCTGTGCTGTCCTCACAAGCTGTGCTGTCCTCGCAAGCTGCGCTGTCCTCGCAAGCAGTGCTGTCCTCGCAAGCTGTGCTGTCCTCGCAAGCTGTGCAGTCCTAGAAAGCCGTGCTGTCCTGGCAAGCCGTGCTGTCCTCGCAAGCTTTGCTGTCCTCGCAAGTTGTGCTTTCCTCTCAAGTAGTGCTGTCCTTTCAAGTTGAGCTGTCCTCTCAAGTTGAGCTGTCCTCTCAAGTTGACCTCTCCTTCAAGTTGAGCTGTCCTCTGATGTTGGGCTGTCCTCTCTAGATGAGCTGTCCTCTCTAGATGAGCTGTCCTCTCAAGTTGAGCTGCCCTCTCAAGTTGAGCTGCCCTCTCTAGTTGAGCTGTCCTCTCAAGTTGAGCTGTCCTCTCAAGTTGAGCTGTCCTCTCACGTTGAGCTGTCCTCTCAAGTTAAGCTGTCCTCTCAAGTTGAGCTGTCCTCTCAAGTTGACATGTCCTCTCAAGTTGACCTCTCCTTCAAGTTGAGCTGTCCTCTGATGTTGAGCTGTCCTCTCTAGATGAGCTGTCCTCTCTAGATGAGCTGTTCTCTCAAGTTGAGCTGCCCTCTCAAGTTGAGCTGTCCTTTCAGGTTAAGCTGTCCTCTCAAGTTGAGCTGTCCGCTCAAGTTGAGCTGTCCTCTCAAGTTGAGCTGTCCTCTCAAGTTGAGCTGTCCTCTCAAGTTGAGCTGTCGTCGCAAGCTGTGCTGTCCTCGCAAGTTGTGCTGTCATCACAAGCTGTGCTGTCCTCGAAAGCCGTGCTGCTCTCGCAAGCTGTGCTGTCCTCGCAAGCCGTGCTGCCTTCGCAAGCCGTGCTGTAGTCGCAATCCGTGCTGTCCTAGCAAGCCGTGCTGTCCTTGCAAGCTTTGCTGTCAGTGCAAGCTTTCCTGTCGGAGCAAGCTGTGCTGTCCGCCCAAGTTGTGCTGTCCTCGCAAGCTGAGCTGTCCTCTCAAGTTGAGCTGTCGTCTCAGGTTGAGCTGTCCTCTCAAGTTGAGCTGTCCTCTCAAGTTGAGCTGTCCTCTCAAGTTGAGCTCTCCTCTAAAGTTAAGCTGTCCTCTCAAGTTAAACTGTCTTCTCTAGTTGATCTGTCCTCTCTAGTTGAGCTGTCCTCTCTAGTTGAGCTGTCTTCCATAGTTGAGCTGTCCTTTCTAGTTGAACTGTCCTCTCTAGTTGAGCTGTTCTCACACGTTGAGCTGTCCTCACAAGTTGAGTTGTCCTCTCAAGTTGAGCTGTCCTCGCAAGCAGTGCTGTCCTCGCAAGCTGTGCTGTCCTCGCAAGCTGTGCTGTCCTCGCAAGCTGTGCTGTCCTCGCGAGCTGTGCTGACCTCGCAAGCTGTGCTGTCCTCGCAAGCTGTGCTGTCCTCGCAAGCTGTGCTGGCCTCGCAAGCTGTGCTGTACTCGCAAGCTGTGCTGTCCTCGCAAGCTGTGCTGTCCTCGCAAGCTGTGCTGTCCTCGCAAGCTGAGCTGTCCTCGCAAGCTGTGCTGTCCTCCCAAGCTGTGCTGTCCTAGAAAGCCGTGCTGTACTGGCAAGCTGTGCTGTCCTCGCAAGCGTTGCTGTCCTTGCATGTTGTGCTTTCCTCTCAAGTAGTGCTGTCCTCTCACGTTGGGCTGTCCTCTCAAGTTGAGCTGTCCTCTCAAGTGGAGCTGTCCTCTCAAGTTGAGCTGTCCTCTAAAGTTAAGCTGTCCTCTCTAGTTGAGCTGTCCTCTCTAGTTGAGCTGTCCTCTCTAGTTGAGCTGTTCTCTCACGTTGAGCTGTCCTCACAAGTTGAGCTGTCCTCTCAAGTTGAGCTGTCCTCGCAAGCTGTGCTGTCCTCACAAGCTGTGCTGTCCTCGCAAGCTGTGCTGTCCTAGAAAGCCGTGCTGTCCTGGCATGCGGTGCTGCCCTCGCAAGCTTTGCTGTCCTCGCAAGTTGTGCTTTCCTCTCAAGTAGTGCTGTCCTCTCAAGTTGAGCTGTCCTCTCAAGTTGAGATGTCCTCTCAAGTTGACCTCTCCTTCAAGTTGAGCTGTCCTCTGATGTTGAGCTGTCCTCTCTAGATGAGCTGTCCTCTCTAGATGAGCTGTTCTCTCAAGTTGAGCTGCCCTCTCAAGTTGAGCTGTCCTTTCAGGTTAAGCTGTCCTCTCAAGTTGAGCTGTCCTCTCAAGTTGAGCTGTCCTCTCAAGTTGAGCTGTCCTCTCAAGTTGAGCTGTCCTCTCAAGTTGAGCTGTCGTCGCAAGCTGTGCTGTCCTCGCAAGTTGTGCTGTCATCACAAGCTGTGCTGTCCTCGAAAGCCGTGCTGCTCTCGCAAGCTGTGCTGTCCTCGCAAGCCGTGCTGTCTTCGCAAGCCGTGCTGTAGTCGCAATCCGTGATGTCCTAGCAAGCCGTGCTGTCCTTGCAAGCTTTACTGTCGGTGCAAGCTTTCCTGTCGGCGCAAGCAGTGCTGTCCGCCCAAGTTGTGCTGTCCTCGCAAGCTGAGCTGTCCTCTCAAGTTGAGCTGTCGTCTCAGGTTGAGCTGTCCTCTCAAGTTGAGCTGTCCTCTCAAGTTGAGCTGTCCTCTCAAGTTGAGCTCTCCTCTAAAGTTAAGCTGTCCTCTCAAGTTAAACTGTCTTCTCTAGTTGATCTGTCCTCTCTAGTTGAGCTGTCCTCTCTAGTTGAGCTGTCTTCCATAGTTGAGCTGTCCTTACTAGTTGAGCTGTCCTCTCTAGTTGAGCTGTTCTCTCACGTTGAGCTGTCCTCACAAGTTGGGTTGTCCTCTCAAGTTGAGCTGTCCTCGCAAGCAGTGCTGCCCTCGCAAGCTGTGCGGTCCTCGCAAGCTGTGCTGTCCTCGCAAGCTGTGCTGTCCTCGCAAGCTGTGCTGTCCTCGCAAGCTGTGCTGACCTCGCAAGCTGTGCTGTCCTCGCAAGCTGTGCTGTCCTCGCAAGCTGTGCTGGCCTCGCAAGCTGTGCTGTACTCGAAAGCTGTGCTGTCCTCGGAAGCTGTGCAGTCCTCGCAAGCTGTGCTGTCCTCGCAAGCTGAGCTGTCCTCGCAAGCTGTGCTGTCCTCCCAAGCTGTGCTGTCCTAGAAAGCCGTGCTGTACTGGCAAGCTGTGCTGTCCTCGCAAGCGTTGCTGTCCTTGCAAGTTGTGCTTTCCTCTCAAGTAGTGCTGTCCTCTCACGTTGGGCTGTCCTCTCAAGTTGAGCTGTCCTCTCAAGTTGAGCTGTCCTCTCAAGTTGAGCTGTCCTCTAAAGTTAAGCTGTCCTCTCTAGTTGAGCTGTCCTCTCTAGTTGAGCTGTCCTCTCTAGTTGAGCTGTTCTCTCACGTTGAGCTGTCCTCACAAGTTGAGCTGTCCTCTCAAGTTGAGTTGTCCTCGCAAGCAGTGCTGTCCTCGCAAGCTGTGCTGTCCTCGCAAGCTGTGCTGTCCTCACAAGCTGTGCTGTCCTCGCAAGCTGTGCTGTCCTCGCAAGCTGTGCTCTCCTCGCAAGCTGTGCTGTCCTCGCAAGCTGTGCTGACCTCGCAAGCTCTGCTGTCCTCGCAAGTTGTGCTGTCCTCGCAAGCTGTGCTGTCCTCGCAAGCTGTGCTGTCCTCGCAAGCTGTGCTGACCTCGCAAGCTGTGCTGTCCTCGCAAGCTGTGCTGTCCTCGCAAGCTGTGCTGTCCTCGCAAGCTGTGCTGTCCTCGCAAGCTGTGCTGTCCTCGCAAGCTGTGCTGTCCTCGCAAGCTGTGCTGACCTCACAAGCTGTGCTGTCCTCGCAAGCTGTGCTGTCCTCGCAAGCTGTGCTGTCCTCGCAAGCTGTGCTGTCCTCGCTAGCTGTGCTGTCCTCGCAAGCTTTGCTGTCCTCGCAAGCTTTGCTGTCCTCGCAAGCTTTGCTAACCTCGCAATTTGTGCTGCCTTCGCAAGTTGTGCTGTCCTCTCAAGTTGAGCAGTCCTCTCAAGTTGAGCTGTCCTCTACAGTTGAGCTGTCCTCTACAGATGGACTGTCCTCTCAAGTTGAGCTGTCCTCTCAGGTTGAGATTTCCTCTCAAGTTGAGCTGTACACTCAAGTTGAGCTGTACACTCAAGTTGAGCTGCCCTCTCAAGTTGAGCTGCCCTCTCAAGTTGAGCTGCCCTCTCAAGTTGAGCTGCCCTCTCAAGTTGAGCTGCCCTCTCAAGTTGAGCTGTCCTCTCAAAATGATCTGTCCTCTCAAGTTGAGCTGTCGTCTCAAGATGAGCTGCCCTCTCTAGTTGAGCTGTCCTCTCAAGTTGAGCTGACCTCTCAAATTGAGTTGTCCTCTCAAGTTAAGTTGTCCTCTCAAGTTGAGCTGTCCTCTCAAGTTGAGATGTCCTCTCAAGTTGACCTCTCCTTCAAGTTGAGCTGTCCTCTGATGTTGAGCTGTCCTCTCTAGATGAGCTGTCCTCTCTAGATGAGCTGTCCTCTCAAGTTGAGCTATCAAGTTGAGCTGTCCTCTCAAGTTCAGCTGTCCTCACAAGCCGTGCTGTCCTCACAAGTTGTGCTGTCATCGCAAGCTGTGCTGTCCTCAAAAGCTGTGCTGTCCTCGCAAGCTGTGCTGTCCTCGCAAGCTGTGCTCTCCTCGCAAGCTGTGCTGTCCTCGCAAGCTGTGCTGTCCATGCAAGCCATGCTGTCCTCGCAAGCCGTGCTGTCCTTGCAAGCCATGCTGTCCTCGGAAGCCGTGCTGTCCACGCAAGCCGTGCTGTCCACGCAAGCCTTACTGTCCTCCCAAGCCGTGCTGTCCTCACAAGCTTTGCTGTCCTCACAAGCTTTGCTGTCCTCGCAAGCTTTCCTGTCCTCGCAAGTTGTGCTGTCCTCTCAAGTTGTGCTCTCCTCTCAGGTTGAGGTGTCCTCTCAGGTTGAGATTTCCTCTCAAGTTGAGCTGTACACTCAAGTTGAGCTGCCCTCTCAAGTTGAGCTGCCCTCTCAAGTTGAGCTGCCCTCTGAAGCTGAGCTGAGCTCTCAAGTTGAGCTGTCCTCTGAAGTTGAGCTGTCCTCTCAAGTTGAGCTGTCCTCTCAAGTTGAGCTGTCCTCTCAGGTTGAGCTGTCCTCGCAAGCTGTGATGTCCTTGCAAGCTGTGCCGTCCTCGCAAGCTGTGCCGTCCTCGCAAGCTGAGCCGTCCTCGCAAGCTGTGCTGTCCTCGCAAGCTGTCCTGTCCTCACAAGCTATGCTGTCCTCGCAGGCTGTGCTGTCCTCGCAAGCTGTGATGTCCTCGCAAGCCGTGCTGTCCTCGCAAGCTGTGCTGTCCTCGCAAGTCGTGCTGTCCTCCCAAGCAGTGCTGTCCTCGCAACCTGTGCGGTCCTCGCAACCTGTGCTGTCCTCGCAAGCTGTGCTGTCCTCGCAAGCTGTCCTGTCCTCGCAAGCTGTGCTGTCCTCGCAAGCTGTGCTGTCCTCGCAAGCTGTGCTGTCTTGGCAAGCTGTGCTGTCCTGGCTAGCTGTGCTGTCCTCGCAAGCTGTGCTGTCCTCACAAGCTGTGCTGTCCTCGCAAGCTGTACTGTCCTCGCAAGCTGTGCTGTCATCGCAAGCCTTGCTGTCCTCGCAAGCCGTGCTGTCCTCGCCAGCCGTGCTGTCTTCGCAAGCTTTGCTGTCCTTGCATGTTGTGCTTTCCTCTCAAGTAGTGCTGTCCTCTCAAGTTGGGCTGTCCTCTCAAGTTGAGCTGTCCTCTCAAGTTGAGCTGCCCTCTCTAGTTGAGCTGTCCTCTCAAGTTGTGCTGTCCTCTCAGGTTGTGCTGTCCTCTCAAGTTGAGCTGTCCTCTCAAGTTGAGCTGTCCTCTCAAGTTGAGCTGTCCTCTCAAGTTGAGCTGTCCTCTCAAGTTGAGCTGTCCTCTCAAGTTGAGTTGTCCTCTCAAGTTGAGCTGTCCTCTCAAGTTGAGCTGTCCTCTCTAGTTGAGCTGTCCTCTCAAGTTGAGCTATCCTCTCAAGTTGAGCTGTCCTATCATGTTGAGCTGACCTCTCTAGTTGAGCTGTCATCTCTAGTTGAGCTGTCCTCTCAAGTTGAGCTGTCCTCTCAAGTTGAGCTGTCCTCTAAAGTTGAGCTGTCTTCTCTAGATGAGCTGTCCTCTCTAGATGAGCTGTCCTCTCAAGTTCAGTTGTCCTCTCAAGTTGAGCTGTCCTCTCAAGTTGAGCTGTCCTCTCAAGTTGAGCTGTCCTCTCAAGTTGAGGTGTCCTCGCGAGATGTGCTGTCCTCACATACCGTGCTGTCCTCGCGAGCCGTGCTGTCCTCGCAAGCCGTGCTGTCCTCGCAAGCCGTGTTGTCCTCGCGAGGCGTGCTGTCCTCGCGAGCCGTGCTGTCCTCGCAAGCTGTGCTGTCCTCGCGAGCTTTGCTGTCCTCGCGAGCTTTGCTGTCCTCGCGAGCTTTGCTGTCCTCGCGACCTTTGCTGTCCTCGCAAGTTTTGCAGTCCTCGCAAGTTGTGCTGTCCTCTCAAGTTGAGCTGTCCTCTCAAGTTGAGCTGTCCTCTCAAGTTGAGCTGCCCTCTCAAGTTGAGCTGCCCTCTCAAGTTGAGCTGCCCTCTCAAGTTGAGCTGCACTCTCAAGTTGAGCTGCCCTCTTAAGTTGAGCTGTCTTCCAAAGTTGAGCTGTCCTCTCAAGTTGAGCTGTCCTCTCAAGTTGAGCTGTCCTCTCAGGTTGAGCTGTCCTCGCAAGCTGTGATGTCCTTGCAAGCTGTGCCGTCCTCGCAAGCTGTGCTGTCCTCGCAAGCTGTGCTGTTCTCGCAAGCCGTGCTGTCCTCTCAAGTTGAGCTGTCCTCTCTAGTAGAGCTGTCCTCTCAACTTGAGCTGTCCTTTGAAGATGAGCTGTCCTCTAAAGTTGAGCTGTCCTCTCAAGTTGAGCTGACCTCTCAAACTCAGATGTCCTCTCAAGTTGAGCTCTCCTTCAAGTTGAGCTGTCCTCTGAAGTTGAGCTGTCCTCTCTAGATGAGCTGTCCTCTCTAGATGAGCTATCCTCTCAAGTTGAGCTGTCCTCTCAAGTTGAGCTGTCCTCTCAAGTTGAGCTGTCCTCTCAAGTAATGCTGTCCTCGCAAGCTGTGCTGTCCTCGCAAGCCATGCTGTCCTCGCAAGACGTGCTGACCTCACAAGCCATGCTGTCCTCGCAAGACGTGCTGTCGTCGGAAGCCGTGCTGTCCACGCAAGCCGTGCTGTCCTCGCAAGCCGTACTGTCATCGCAAGCTTTGCTGTCCTCGCAAGTTGTGCTGTCCTCGCAAGTTGTGCTGTCCTTTAAAGTTGAGCTTTCCTCTTCAGTTGGTCTGTCCTCTCAAGTTGAGCTGTCCTCTCAAGTTGAGCTGTTCTCTGAAGTTGAGTTGTTCTCTCATATTGAGCTGTCCTCGCAAGCTGTGCTGTCCTCGCAAGCCGTGCTGTCCACGCAAGCCGTGCTGTCCTCGCAAGCCATGCTGTCCTCGCAAGCTGTGCCGTCCTTGCAAGCTTTGCTGTCCTCAAAAGTTGTGCTTTCCTCTCAAGTAGTGGTGTCCTCTCAAGTTGAGCAGTCCTGTTAAGCTGAGCTGCCCTCTCATGTTGAACTGCCCTCTCAAGTTGAGCTGTCCTCTCAAGTTGAGCTGTCCTCTCAAGTTGAGCTGTCCTCTCAAGTTGTGCTGTCCTCTCAAGTTGTGCTGTCCTCTCAAGTTGAGCTGTCCTCTCAAGTTGATCTTTCCTCTCAAGTTGAGCTGTCCTCTCAAGTTGAGCTGTCCACTCAAGTTGAGCTGTCCTCTCAAGTTGAGCTGTCCTCTAAAGTTGAGCTGTCCTCTCAAGTTGAGCTGTCCTCTCACGTTGAGCTGTCCTCTCAAGTGGAGCTGTCCTCGTAAGCTGTGTTGTCCTCGCAAGCCTCGCTGGCCTCGCAAGCTGTGCTGTCCTCGCAAGCTGTGCTGTCCTCGCAAGCCGTGCTGTCCTCGCAAGCCGTGCTGTCCTCGCAAGCCTTGCTGTCCTCGCAAGCTTTGCTGTCCTCGCAAGCTTTGCTGTCCTCGCAAGCTGTGCTGTCCGCGCAAGCTGTGCTGTCCTCGCAAGCTGTGCTGTCCTCGCAAGCTGTGCTGTCGTCTCAAGTTGAGCTGCCCTCTCAAGTTGAGCTGCCCTCTCAAGTTGAAATGTCCTCTCAAGTTGAGCTGTCCTCTCAAGTTTAGCTGTCCTCTCAAGTTGAGCTGTCAAGTTGAGCTGTCCTCTCAAGTTGAGCTGTCCTCTCAAGTTGAGCTGTCCTCTCAAGTTGAGCTGTCCTCGCAAGCCGTGCTGTCCTCGCAAGCCGTGCTGTCCTCGCAAGCCGTGCTGACCTCGGAAGCCGTTCTGTCCTCAGAAGCCGTGCTGTCCTTGCAAGCCGTGCTGTCCTCGCAAGTTGTGCTGTCCTCGCAAGTTGTGCTGTCCTCACAAGTTGTGCTGTTCTCCCAAGTTGAGCTGTCCTCTCAAGTTGAGCTGTCCCCTCAAGTTGAGCTGTCCCCTCAAGGTCAGCTGATTTTGTAAGTCATACTGCTTTTACAAGGTGTGCGGCGTATGCAAGTCGTGCTGTGTTGCCATGACATGCTGTCTTGGCAAGACATGCTGTCTTCGCAAGGTGTGCCATCTTTGCAAGTCGTGCTGTCTACACATGGTGTGCTATCTTCACACAGTGTACTGCCTTTGGAAATCGTACTGTCTTTGCTGTCTTGGAAAGGCGGCAGGCAGCACACACTGTAAAGGCAATATGCACTATAAAACAAGCACACAATGGAATGGCAGCACAAGCTGCAAAGGCAGCACATGCTGCAATGGCTGCATATGCTATAAAGGCTGCATATGCTACAAAGACTGCACACCATGTAAAGGGTGCAAACGCTGCAACAGCAGCACATGCTGCAATGGCAGCACACACTACAAAGGCAGCACATGCTACAAAGGCGGCACACAATACTAGGCAGCACACACTGCAAAGGCAGCCCATGCTGAAAAAGGCAGCACAAACTGAAAATTCAGCACATATCGGAAAGGCGTCACACAATGGCAAGGTACTGCACACTGAAACCCAGCATGCACTGGGAAGCAAGCATACAATGAAATAACAACACACTGTAAAGTGTCACAATGTGGATAGGCAGCACACACTGAAAGGCCGGAAACACTAGAAAAGCAGAAGACAAAGGAAAGGCACCATGCATGGCAAAGGCAGCCTGCACTTTAAATGCAGCACACGCTGCAAAGGTAGTAGGCACTGCAAAGAAAACATGCACTGCAAAGGCAGGACACACTGCAAAGGCAGCAGGCCCTGCAAACACTGCACATGCTGTGAAGCACATGATGATAAGGCAGCACCTGGTGCAATGGCAGTACACACAGCATAGCCAGCACTCGCTGAAAAGGCAGCATACATTGGGAATTCAGCAAATGCTGCAAAGGCAGCATGCACCTCCCTCTATAACAGCACATGCCTCTATAGCCACACTCGCTGCTATGGCAGCATGTGGTCCTATGGCAGCACATGTGGTAATGTCAGCATGCGCTACATTGGCAGGATATGCAGGAAAGGTAGCACATGCTGGAAAGGTAATACACACTGCAAAGGCAGCACATGCTTGCACATACATCGGAAAGCAATACACACTTGAAAGGCCGCACACACAGCAAATCACACACACTGGGAAAGCAGCTCACCATGGAAAGGCAGCATACTCTGGAAAGCCAGCATACCCCAGAAAGGCAGCACACCCTGGAAAGGCAGCACAACCTGGAAAGGCAGCACACCCTGGAAGGGCAACACACCCTAGAAAGGCAGCACACCCTGGATATGCATCACAACCTGGATATGCAGCGCGCACTATAAAGGCAGCACACTTTGGATATGCAACACACACTATAAAGGCAGCAGACACTGGAATGCATCACAAACTGGACAGGCAGCACTCACTGGAGATGCAGCACACACTGGAAAGGCAGCACTCAATGGAAATGCATCACAAACTGGATAGGCAGCAGTCACTAGAAAAGCGGTGCACACTAGAAATCCACACACAATGGTAGGCAGCACAAATTGGAAAGGAGCACATGCTGCAACGGCAGAATACGCTGCAATAGCAGCACACACTGCTGTGGCAGCAGCACGCTGCAATGGCAGAACATACTGCCATGACAGCACATGTTGCAAAGGTAGCACATATTAGAAAGGCAACACACATTGGAAAGTCACCTCATATTTTAAAGACAGCACACATTGGGAAGGCAGCACATATTGGGAAGGCAGCACACATCGGAAAGGAAGCACACATTTAATATGCAGCAACACTGGAGAAGCACACATAGTGGAAAGCACCACGCTGGAGTCCGCAGCTCGTGGTCGTGCGGTAGCGTTCTCATTTCCCACGCTCGGGTTCGATTCCTGGCGGGGTCAGGGATTTTCTCTGCCTCGTGATGACTGGGTGTTGTGTGCTGTCCTTAGGTTAGTTAGGTTTAAGTAGTTCTAAGTTCTAGGGGCTGATGACCATAGATGTTAAGTCCCATAGTGCTCAGAGCCATTTTGAACCACACTGGAAAGGCACCACACACTAGAAAGGCACCACGTACTGAAAAGGCATCACACACTGGTAAGGCTGCAGTCGCAGCGTGTGCTGCCTCACATTGTGTGTGGTTTTCAAGTGATGTGGCTCCGCAGTGTGTTCTGCGTTTCCAGTGAGTGTTGCCTATCCAGTTTGTGATGCCTTACCAATGTCTGCGCCTTTCCACTGTGTTCTTCCTTTCCAGTATATGCTGCTTTTCCAGTTTGTGCTGCCTTTCCAGTGTGTTTCAGGCTTCTCAATGTGTGCTGCCTTTGCAGCATGTGCTGCCTTTGCAGCATGTGCTTCCTTTGCTGCATGTGCCTCTTTGCAGTCTGTGCTGCATTTGAACATGTGTTGCATTTTCATTGTGTGCCGCCTTTGCAGCATGTGCTGCTTTTGCAGGGTATGCAGCCTTTACAAGGTGTGCATCCTTCATAAAATTTGTAGTATTTGCAATGCTTGCAGTGATTTCAAGGTGTGCAGCATTCGCAATCTGTGCAGCTTTCACAAGGTATGCTGCCTTAGCAAAGTGTGCTATGTTCACAATGTGTGCTGCCTTTGCAATGTTTGCAGCCTTCACAAGTGATTCTGTCTTCGCAATGTGGTTCAAATGGCTCTGAGCACTATGGGACTTAACATCTGAGGTCATCAGTCACCTAGAACTTCGAACTACTGAAACCTAACCAACCTAAGGACATCACACACATCCATGCCCGAGGCAGGATTCGAACCAGCGACCATAGCAGTTGCGCAGGTCCTGACTGAAGCGCCTAGAACCTGTCGGCCACCGCGGCCGGCTTATTCACAATGTGTGCTGCCTTCATACGGTATGCTGCATTTATACAGTGTACTGGCTTCACAAGGTGTGCTGCCTTCACAAGTTGGCCCTCCTTCACAATATGTACTGCCTTTGCAGTGTCTTATTTCTTCACATGGTCTTCTTCCTTTGCATGCTGTGCTACCTTCGCAAGGTTTGCTACTTTCGAGAGGTTGACTGCCTTCACCAGATATGCAGCTTCCGCAAGGTAACCTTGCAAAGGCAGCACATATTGTGAAGGCAACACACCTAGCTAATGCAGCATTTCTTGTGAAGCAGCACTCCTTGAGAAGCCAGCACATTTTGTGAAGGTAGCACATCTTCTGATAGTAGAGGCAGAAAACCTTGCGAAGGTTACACACTGTGTCAAGGCAGAACAGCTTGCAAAGGCAGCACACCTCACGAAAGTAGCACACCTTGCGAAGACAGGACAGAATGCAATGGCACAAAATCTTGCAAAGGAGAACACCTTGCAAAGAACAACTGCCTTGCAAAGGCAGCACACCTTGTGGAGGCTGCACACATTGCAAATGCAGGACACCTTGCAAAGACAGCACATTTCCTAAATACAGCCCTCCTCCAAAGGACAGCACATATCCCAAAGGCAGCACACCTTCTGGAGACAGTTTACTTTCGTGCATATTGTCCACAAACTGAGGAAAGAAATATAGGATGTGAAGTTACCTTCCCATTCCTGCATATTTTTGCGGGAACGGTCGCAGCATTCGGCATCTGGCAGTAGGTGTGCAGGGTTGAGGTTCCGTCCGTCATGACTTCTGGTGTGGTGGGCGCCCTGTCGCTCCACATCAGCTGTGCACGCGAGTGCAGCGTGCTCAGTGCAGCTGCTGCGCCACACTTCTGTGTGCAGCACGTTGGTCTCTGTTCCACAGGTGTAGCCTGTACGAGCGACCTTCCAAGCAGTTAATAATTAATGTAAACCCAGCCATGTCGCTGTTTTATGCTCTACGTGTTAATTTAATGGTACTCTTGTCTTACGTTTTATAATTCAATAGAAGAGTTCCTATTAGGAGATTGACCTCTTGGACGTAGAATGCCTTTCATATCTTCTGCCAAAATGATATTACCTTAATGAAATCTGAA
Organism: Schistocerca serialis cubense; assembly: GCF_023864345.2. NCBI lineage: Eukaryota > Metazoa > Arthropoda > Insecta > Orthoptera > Acrididae > Schistocerca > Schistocerca serialis. Next base: position 453,979 of record NW_026047664.1, on the reverse strand, counting down.
GAGAGGGACAATTTTGTAATTAAAGGAACTCTGCTCGTTTACGTAGTTTACTGCTACCAGGTTGAACATATATATTAAATAGCCAGGTGTTGTAAACAGTACAAGCTACAACTGTATTACATGTGAGTTTTCAACGTGATCCACTATTATGCCCTCTTTCGCGAGTATCACGGTCTCTAATTCATCTCCAGTTCCAGCATTAATTACAGCGCTATATCCCAATACAACGTGTAGTGCAGTATCCTTTACTTCTGTAACTAGAATAATATCAATGTTTGGCTCATACATAAAGTCTTTCAAGGTACTTGCTTTTAGGGAGCTCCCTATGCTGTTTATGGATTCATAATGTATCACATTTCATAAATTCAACTCTTTCATCGCATGCAGTCAGTATGAAAGCTATGGATAAGTGTCACATACGTATCTACCTCTGTCGCTTGGTTTGGATGAGGTAACCATTCCCGTCCCCCCTTGCAATCTTAGTAAGCATGCAGCGAAAATCGTGCACAGACACACATGTGAAACTCTTAAATTGACCGAATCAGTTCGATAGCTGTGATTCAGGGCCTAGTGTAATGCCACCATGTGTTTGAAACCTCCGCAAAGAATTCTGTTGCATGGTTCATACTAATGTCTCGATATCGCCATTGTGTAACTTACAGCAAGTATTTTATTCTTGTCGCTCACCTACATTAAGGAAAATGGGAAACATTTACCACCTTCCGATATTGTTGTCATTGTTAGTAAGCAGAATGAAAGTAGTCTCTGGTCAGGAGAAACTAAAAGCGATTATGTGTTTCCACAGACAGAGCTTAACAATTCGTATCAGTACACTGTCCCATCCAAGGGGCAGATTCGTTACTCTGTCGTATGCATATAACGAGATAAAATAAAGACTTTACGTCACAGCTACTCAGTTTATGGGGCTAGGTAACCTACACACATCGACATCATTCACTTCTTCTTCGCTGAGATAGTATAAATTTCCTAAGTAAAATGACATTGCAAGTTGTTGTTGTAGTGAACATCTTCTAAATGCTTAATGCAAAGACACTATTTACACACGATCATCCTGGCTGACGATGCGAGGAAGTAAATTGACTGGCTCGGTTAAGAGGTGTATATAATTTTGATTCGTTTCACAATAGATTCACGTAGAATGGTCATTTTTGAAAGTTTCGGCGAACAATACAGTTAAGACTTTGATTACGATACATGCATCACATTCTTGTAAAGCTATTGTATTAAACGTGTGCTACTTTCGATATTAATCACAATTGCAGAAAGCAGCAATGAATATGTCTCGTCTCGTTTCTCCGACCGTTTCCCGTACTGTGCGACCCACAGAGCTTTATCGCTGCATCAGCGGTCGATTGTTGCTGTTGCCGCCACGGAATGATGGCAGTTAAATTCAAATTTCCTCCAAGTATAAGGGATTCTACGATATAAATGAAAATGGAAAGAAGTAACGAAAGTGGCAACTAGCAGTCAAACTCAACGTTCCTGGTGGTTTAATGCTATGACAATTTTAAACAATAAACTACGCAGTGGAACTGAGAGCTATCACAGGAATCTGCAATATACCCTCGATGGACAAACTGATTAAAGTTTTCGTCCTTGCCACTTCTCATTTTACAGGCAACTGATTCTGACTACATCTTATGAGCTGAACTGAGGCCATAACTCATGTCGAAGTTGTCTGTTTGTATTACTACTATCGTATCTTTCTTAGGTAAAGAACGAGCAAAATAGCAGTTTTGCGTTTAGCATGCAATCATCCAGGATACAATTTCTACAGTCAGAGCATTTTCTGTTGCGGCATAGGAATGATTATGTGATTACTTCTATATGGAATTCATCTGTAACTTTATGAACTCAATATTTAGTAAGAGGGCCAACCGAATTACATACTGCACAGTGTGAATAATTGCTGCAATTTTGGTGGCAACAACAACAAACAACCAGTCAGTGCCGAGATTTGGCTGTAGAATAGTGGCAACACAGAGCTACCGTTGCAGCCGAGTGGTTCATGAAGCCTTGGCCGTGATCACAGCGGCTGAGGCGCGTCTACAGCTGTAGCAACCGCACAGCAGCCCACACTGAGGTGTGACGTCACACGGCACCCCTGTCTCGGTTGACCACCCACAACGTGTTTCGCTACATTTGATCAATTCACTATTTGCTCATACCTGAAACGTTAGTAAGTTTTTTTTGTGATCGGTATAAACAAATGAAACGTGTTGTATAATACTCCCCTACGAGGGGCATTACTATCAACAATTTTACATTCAATTTTTATCAATAGCTTATTTGCTAGTTACCCCATTTCCTCTTTCTACGCTCAATTAGCGTCAAGCAAATCACGCGTACCTTCGAAACTTGGACCTTTTTACCAGGTACATCTCTAGAAGTATTAGGTACATAACATGTCTTTGTAATTTACACGCAGAACTAATCTTTCTACGAAAAAGACAGACGTCAATCCTTATCTCTGTTTAAGATACGCGTCGGAATCTCTCCCTACTTGAAGCGGCGAATGTATGTCCGAAACTCCGCCCATAGCTCATCCCCGCATATACTGCCGATTGCAACGTGCGCGCCCAGTAGTCACTGATCAGTTACGCCATTGTAATCTGTCCAGAGTGAGCTGTTTCGCCGTCCACAGATTATTACAGAACGTGCACGGCCTTTATATCCAGTTTATGTATTTTAGACTTTCCGTTTCAAGGTTTGCCAAATGACAGTCGCTCCCAGTCCGTGTTTCACGACCGCTTTCTTTGCAGTCTGCCGCCGATTGTGAACTTAGCTCCTTTTCCAGTCACATAACGTTTCTTCCAACGTTTATTCCAATGACTGATGCCTCTTGTTACTCCATGCCATGAATGGTTATCTGCATTCCGAAGAGCTAAATGAAAATTAATGCAACGTAGTCTATTATTTTAAACTGATGGAAGTAACAGTTCTTAGCGAGTAGCCTCGAACCCGATATTCAATTCAGAGTTTACCTCGGACGAGAAAAAACGTTCTGTGTAGTGTTGAAAGCTGTGACGAAAAAAGGGATCTATTTATTTCCATTCTCTACAAAGGCAGTACAAAAAAATCAACTTATCCCATACCTGTAATACAAATTTATTTGAAAGCGCTGGCCATCGCTACGGTCGTACGAAGGCAATCCAAAGTTTATTCCACACCGCCAGACTGCGTTACGCGATACTCTCTGGCGCTGTGTGCTGACGGATTTGAAATCGCAGCCGCCTGTCTCTGTGACGTGGCAGTCTTGTTCGCTCACAGTTATTTCATATTTCGTGTTAACTCCTTTCATGCTAAAAGACCACAGCCTTCTCTCCACGCACACAAAAACAGATTTCTATTTTTTTTATTCATTTCACGAAAATGCGTGATTCCCGCCGAACCAGCGATACGGAAAGACACCTTCTATTGGCGCCTCGCGTGGCAGAAGACGTTGACTGCGAAAGGAGTTTCGGAGGACGCAGTGCAGCCGTTGGTCGACAGATGGCACTAGGCGACTTGCAGTGTACGGCAGTGATATAAACAATAAGACGCTAAAAAGAAATAAACAGCGCGGAAAAGAGTAACATGTCTACTGGGCATCTTGTGACACGCGGCGATCACGGACATTGTATATAATAGTGCACACGAAAATTCTGATAGCCTTTTGTTGAGAATTGTAAATATCGAAAGCGGGAGAAATGTTAAGCGTAAAAATAAAATCTTTGCTTCTCTGTGTTTCCGTTTTGTAACAGGAAAGGTATGTTAATATTTACTTTCATTGCGTGAAACAAAAAGTAAAACATTCCTTAGCAGTTCTGCGTATGTCTACCGAGTGTGTTTTTCACAAACCGATCTTTCACCACCGCTTGTGGTTCGTCATGTAAACACTATCATATCGGTTTTCGAAATGCGGTTACCGGTTACGGATTTTTTACTGTATTTTAAAGGTAAAACACACTACCACCACATTCCATCATTTTACCGTTTGTAGCACAATCATTTTATCAGAGACTAAGTAAGTATTGAACTCCTGGGAATGCGGTCAGCGCTCAAGTCGGCTCATCTCTGGCGTGAATGACGGTGCACGATGACAAAATCTCGCTTAAACAGCACTGCTTAAGTTACGCCTTTTTTCACATACGTGGCACATACGTCTCTGGATGACTTCCAAACGGGTCGTCCCCCCATGTTCCGCCACGTCACTCGAATACCAGCACTGGTTACACGAAATCGCCAAATAATGACATTGTATTGACTTTGAACGTATTTAATTATGCTTGCAGATCTTAGTAACGTAGAAGCCGAATGTATTTTTCTGTTGATTCTCCCTCTTCTGCAGCCCACAGAGCTTTGTCAGTGCCCCAGCCATTGATTGTTGGTGCTAGCCTTCCGCAACGTCGGCAGTTGAACTTTCTAGCTAGTAATGTCGATTTTATTAAGTAAGTGAAAACGGAGGAAAATGATAATAATTCCACAACCACCAGTCAAACGTACCGTTTAGCGAAGTTATAGGCGAGCAAAGCCTTAAGCCAAAAATTACGACAATGGGGCACACATAACCGTTATTGCATAAATCCACATTCAGAGTTGGGCCTTCCACGCACAATGTCGCAAAAGTTACCGTTATGTCCAAACGAAATTACGCATCGTATTCTTCGATGAAAAATGCCACTGACTTCCAGTAATCAGTTGTGGCGTAATGTTTTCATAACACTTCAACCTCACTACAATAAACGGCTGTGAGCTCTATTACACATTCTGTCCGATGTAGAAGCACTTCAATATTTCCGAAATAGTAATTTAGGAGATACTCAAAGCTGTCTCCTTTGGTCCTCTTAATTATCACGTCAGTATTCACATATGTTATGTGAGCGTCGACCACCGGTTTGCTCACACGGAGAGATGATGATTTGTTGTCATCAAACAGCACATGTGGAAACCGAATCACAAAACTCGTCGTTCATCCGAACATGAGTTAACTATCGTGTTCGCCTCTAGAAAACAGTACTTATTGATAAAAGCGACAGTAATTTCCGTAACCGTTCTCTTTCCATAGCTAAATGTTTCGTCAACTGTTAATTGCATTCTTCTTAGTTCAAGGGTTTTCAGTTCTTCAGCAATACATAAAGTAACAGTTTCAAAGACGAGATATTTAGGAAATGCCACTAAAACAGCACTGCGCCGAAAATTCCGTTACGACTGTGGACGGAGTGTGTCGCAACGACATTCTTCTGACACACACTTCCGGCGTTCTTGGCCGGCTTAGACGTGAGTAACAAATCGAGGTTCGGATGAATGTCTCCACCGCCTATTCCTGGACCAGCTGACACCAGCCGTGCTGCCAAGCGAGGTGTCGACGTCTGCGACGCTGCTTCCCCCGTGCTTAAAACGTAAACGAGTCTTGAGACTCCTCTGTCATCTGTCGATGCTACGGCAACAGCCGCCGTGCGGCTACAAGTTGCTGCTGTACATTCTCCTCTCTGCGGCCTGTCTTTCCACACAAGTGATGGGGCTCGGTTTTACGTGAATATAAGTAACGTAACTATTTTTGCGTACTGCACCACAGCCAATATTTACAGTTACTAGTAACTGCTTTTTCGCATTACTCATCTTAAATGTATTCAGGTTTTGTAATACCTTAACTGTTTTCGTATGTGCTTGTGGTCGTCGGCAAGCAAATGCATCATTACCAGCGCAGAAAACTCATCGTCGTCAAACCGGCATCGGAGACGAATTTGCGTACCTGGAAAGGTAGCAACTTACGAGAGTTTACATGTATTCCGGAACCTACACAGCTTACTCTGTTATTGGCCACACTAAGAAAATAAAATTAGCACTCGAAAAATTCCGTCTGTTTAGGAGCTTAGGGAATGTCAAGGGCGCACTTTTTGTTTGGCTCTAGCTTTAAAACGCCATAAAAACATTTAGTCGTGTATATGTAACATTTTGCAACTGTGCACCTTACAAATTATTTTTCTCGCCTTACCCGTGTTTCTACTAGCTGACTGGTGACATGTTTTCCTTATTACAGCATTTTCCATTGCGAAGTGGGGCTGTGGGCCTTTACATATTCCGGCCACATATTAAGAGAGTATTATGATTGTCCTGATGACAATGATGATGGAAAAGAGAAAGTTGTTCTTATTGTGTCTCGTACTATCAAGAGCTTAGTGAGTATCTATGCAGTTTCTTTGCGACAGTACTTTATTATCTAAAGATCAGAGCAGGCATCTCTTGCTGATACACTATGGTGACGTCATAACATCCACACTCGTGACTCATTCATTACGAATGGCTCTGCACTGCCACATATGCTAGCTCTGTAATGGAGTGTGGCTGGCCTCACATTCTCCTCACTAAAATAATACAGTGAGTGCTCTGACACATTATGGTTTTTTGAAAAACGTAAATTCTTCGCCATTTCAAAGCGTCTCAATTTTGTTCTACTGTAAGTGTAAAACAGTTTTAAAACGTGGAAATGGCGGATATCTGTTCGACTGTGTTTTACTCTCTGGGCGATAAGCGCAAAAATACTTTTTTAAGGCATTGTCTTCGCCTCGACCAACAAATCTCCTGTCCTCTGTTGACAACATGCTGACATTGTTCCCGTCACGTCTTCCTCCTCGAAATTCTACAGTAGTCTGTTTCACATTTTTGCTATACGTTAAAAAAATACCGCATTTTTTTTTTTACTACGAAAAACGAGATTATCATTTTTATTTCTTCTTGTGAAGTGTGCCATCCGTCGCGTTTAAATGACCGACATTGCACAGTTGTACCACAGATTGGCACGATTTGTGTATCTACATACTTCTTCAGAAATCATTGCCCATTCTAATCAGGAAACGTATTTAAATCTTGCTTCGTAACGATTTGGTTAAATGTATCACATGTGCTTTTACGTAGTCACTGTGTACTGAACTTCAAAGTTATAAATCGCTCGTAACGCATTCCGTCATTTTGCCGTATTTAGCACTTTCTACCATAGACGAAGTGTATTGTATGACTTGAGAATTCGACCATTACTGTCGCGTCACGTCTAGAACAAACAGGGTGGGGAAAAACAATTTGACCGAAAGTGCAGAGCAGGAAGGCAGCATAAAATGAAGGAATTTCGGTATTGCAAGTGTCAGTTGAATATTTCGGGCGCTATGCCAACATGGCAACTGTGGTCACTTTGAAGATTTGCTATGACATACTTATAGCAATAAGTGGCGGCTCCCTTCTTACTCATTTTCACCTTTTTAAGACATACTGAAACATGAGACATGCACATCTGATTCTCTTCATCTCTAAAAACGTGCAGTGTCCTAAGTCAGCTAAGTGCGATACACGTGTAAGTGGCGCTTTAAATTTATCTTGTTCTCATGGTGGCGGTTGGTTAGTTCACACAGCCTGTGTTTACGTATACATTTTCTGTAAACTACCAGTCATTTGGAGCCAAGACGGTCGTGTGTGGGATTTTAATTACGTTCCGGTGCCGCCGAAAATATTCAGTCGCGAAGCCTAGTTGCTATACTCAAATTTTTGTGTTTCATGCTGCGTTTCCACGATACACTGTTGGTCACATTGTTTCTATGCACCCTGTATGACGACGCCGGATGGCAAACTTCGCTGAATCACAACAGCTTACATTTTTCTTTTCTTACGAACGCTGGGTGACTGCCACCCATATTCTGCCACGTCACTGGAACGCTAGCACGCGACATATAAAATCACGAAACCAGGATCAGATCCGCGTAATTACACTGTACCGATTATGTGCATATTTAAACGTTAATCACAAATGTAGATTGCAGTAATGTGTAAGATGAATTTCTTTCTCCATTAGTCTTCCGCGTCCTGCAACCGACAGAGCTTTGTCGCTGCCTCAGCGACTGATTGTTGCTGCTACTACGCAGAACGATGTCAATTTTAAAGTCTGCCGCGAGTAATGGCGGTTTTCTGAAGCAAACGAAAGCGGGAGAAAAATGTATATGCATCATCTGATCGAGAGTGAATCCCTAATTGGCACAGCGACTTAATTTTTAATATTTACGAGCAGCAGAGCCTGGCGTAGCCGTCCAGTTGCGAGATGCGTGTCCATTCCGACACGTGAATCGCACCCCTAGTCGCTGGCAGTTGTAACATTGTAATGCATTCGAAGTGTGCTCTTTCGCACACCGCACCTACAGTACATGGATGGTCTTGTGTCTCAGCTGCCTCCAGCTGATTGTATCCTACACTCCTAAGAAGGAGACCATTCTGTGAGAAAATCTTCTGGAAAACACGTTTAGAAATCGCCAAAAAATACCTTCAGAACCTTTCTATCCAAGCCAGTTAACGCTTGTGCTTCTTATATTATGCTCACTTTAATGACACACGTGGTGCAGAATATGCGTAGCGGTAAGGGATGGAACTTATTTACACCCCACGGCTTTGAAAACGTATGATGGCTAGAAAAATTCCTCTCGGCCCGAGGCGGAACCTTAAACAAGTACACAGGATTAGCAGATATGTTGTCACCACCCATCGATTGTCAAGGTTTAATAAACAAGTTGACAGCGTCGTCTGTTTCCCATCGACGTGGAATATAATCGCAGTATGAGAACATGTTTTACTTCGTGGCAATGTGTCCAGCTGTTGTCCTTGTTTTTCTACAGACTGCTTTCGTATCTGGTAACGGATACGGAAAAAGATCTCTCAACGGCCTTAACACACTGCACCTGTGAAGAAGAGCACCGTATGGAAACTAACAACTAATTTACTGGAAAGGTGATAAAAATACAAAAAAATCTTGCGTCAGCGATATTATTCTGTCGTGTCTGGGCAGCGCCGAACGCGAGAACGAACGCCACCAAAGCTTTATTTTAATTCACGGCGCCTTTTTGTGTTGTACGGCGCTCGTTGGCGCACGTGAAACTTTGGGCACACACACACAGCGTTTCATACCTTAGGCCATAGTCACACACATGTAGACGGCAAATGCATCTATCCTTGCCGTGCCGAGGTTCGAAACCAGGTGGATAAGACAGTTGCAGTATTAAGCACTCATATCAACGACGGATCTCCGTGTCGTATTAGCGTCACACGTGTAGCAATTCTGTTAAGCTAATTTCCCCAAGACTCGCAGTGCTAATCCGGTATCTATCCCAGTTGCGTTTGGTCAGGTGGGACGACAGCAAACGTTTCACACACTGTCCTGACAATTCTTTATTTTCACGAACGACAGAATTCCTGTTCTTGTTAGACTGTGGCTCATTTAGCTGGCCGCTTCTACAGGAGAGCAAATATCGGCCTGGCGGGAAGCATACAGTTTTCTGGCCGTTTCCTCAGGAGTACGTGTGGTGTGCGTCATTATGCCTTAAGAACTAACATCTGTGATGTCCGAATTTACACAGAATAAGAGGCTATGGTCCCTGCATACTCCAGTACAGATAGCGACACAGTATCGAGAGATGAAGCTTGAAGAACCGAATACGTTACTGATGGAGGACGCCCGTATACCGAGTTAGAGATTAACATCCCGTCGTCTCAAAATCTTCGCCATTCGTAGCGTTTTACACCTGACGACCGACACGCATCCCTGCTTTCAACCCATGGAAGGACACACTCGCCCTGTTTATTACGGCCGACTCTGCAGCGCCACACGTGCAGCCCCTGCCTTCGACAGAACTCGGCCTTACAGTATTCCCACTAAGACGATGCGTTTAGTACTGCGAAAGATTTGTCCTATAATTAAGTTTTAGCTTTTAAATGGTGTACTGTTTGTTCTGCTACTGCTTTAATATGTTATCTAAACATATAAATGGCGTACATCTAATCGATCGTTAGGAAAACGGGGATTACATGTTCCAAACGCACAAATGTCCATCGCTTTATTTTCTGCATCGACATTCGAATTGCACAGCCTTTGTTGCCAAAGAGTTTTCGTTGTGGTTTGCTTCCTCCTCTGCGAAGTAGTGCTGTGATTTCTTACGCATTCCATCCACGTATCAAATCAGCATGAAAGTTGCCCTAATGAGAATAGAGAAGAAATTTAACATTACTAGGTGCTCGTACGAAGTGTGGTGTCCGCTCTCCGACGTGTGCGAAAAGTCCATACCAGGAAACCGCACTACAAAATGGCACGCATTGTGTATGTTGATAATCTTTGAAAACCGTGTCCCAATTACGGCAAGCACAGTTGCTAAGCTAAAACTAATGTGTACTAATGAAATGTTTAATATGTCTCCAATACACTGACCTTACGTAGGAAAGCGTCTCACGTTGAATTGCTAGAACAATAATTATAAAAGGTGGCAATGTTATTTACGCACTATCTTTTAAATAGATATGATGGTATCTGATACTCAGCTACTAATGCAAAGAAACGTACTGATGCTAAAATGCTTTAAATTCTTGCTATCATTTAATATTTAAAATTTAATAATTCTCTTCCTGTTAATATTTAGTTAATTAACTTACGTCGTTCAGATTTCGTAACGATGACGGCCTTAAAATTTAAAGTTGTTCAGTCCCTGTTTTGTTTTCTTTCAATTGTTGCGAGCCAGCGATGGTGCAATATTGTTCGCTTTCAAGTCTACACATTTATAAAAATCAGGTCCAGGAAACACTTTTGTGATCACGGTTGCGATTCAGACGGTATTCGCGTCATTGTACTGATTAAGAGTTTTCGTTTCCGAAAGATGCAGGTTCGATCAAAGCTGTGTGCGCTTTTGCGCGTATAATGAAAATATTCCTAACGCGTCGCGTAACAAAAAGTAACATGCGAATCACAACCGTGGTCAAACGAAGAAAATATATGATGACATAAATGTTCTTCGCTGTTATTCAGGACAGGTTTAGATTAAACACCGCAATTTTCAGTCTTTTTAAATCACAGTACGATACGCTTTAGAGATATTTGTTTTGAATAACTTGTATTTACCTTGTCTTATACAATATGGTCATTGTCCGCGAGAATTATCTCTCTCTCTCTCTCTCTCTCTGTCTCTCTCTCCTTTTTATAGCCTTTATACATTCACATTACATACATCGATTAAGAAACTTTTCTTTCTCTACCGACCAGTACGAGCACAAAACCCGCCCAGACAAAATGTCTTACATAGAATTAGTTCTCACTTAAGAATCATATATAGTTTCGTAGTACAAACAATGCTAGTTTATTCCGTGCAATAGAAAGTCTTTGATTCACTGAGCACAAAAATTAAAATAATAAAATTATAATTACAATTTTAATATCGTCAGTTATTGTTTATTTTATGAAAATAAGTTTTGACATTGTCGTAATAGTATTTTTCATCGTTGTAGCACTATAACGTACTCTGAATATTTCTGTGAATGACGCATACTACTTTTCTTTCGTTCCGACCGACGCTTCGAAGTAAATACCGAAACTGCTTTGGAGTTTATCCACGTACGGTTCCAGAGGCTACGTGTAGCAGCTTTCAGTCTAATCAGGATTGGTGACAAATGAAGCTGTTTTGTCTTCTGGTCTTAAGAAACTGATAGCACCTCTTTGTTCCGACAGACTATGCTTGACCGTTCCCACACGTGGACCACAACGTCACACGCGTTTTGCTCAGGTTGTGCCGCAGGTGTATATTGAGACCAGAAAGGAAAACAACGATTAAATCATTATATATGAGTTCCTCTCTTTCACTTCTGTGCCTGTTATTCAGTTCTCGCCGTATGCGATGCTTTATTTGGGAAGTAAGGAGCGTCTCTAGTTAGTTTCGGTAGCAAACTTTTGCCCACAGCTGAAACTCAGTTTCCAAACCACATCTGCCATGAAATGAGGTCGTCTTTACTAGTGAGGCGATGAAGCGGTTTCCCAACTCTGGGTAAATCTTCTGTTTTTTACTTTCATTGACTAGGGGAATTCACTGAAAGAGCGTAGTGTTGTCTCCCTTAACCAATAGAAAAGACGACAAGAAATATTACGGTCTTCCGATTAAACTACAGTTGAGAAAAGCCTTCACTTCATCATCGTAATTGGATTTCCTTCTCGGTCACCGCTCTATAGCTGTTCGGTATGAGATAAACGGACAATTAAAATGACGCGGTGTTTATAAATTGCCGCGAGACCTGCTGTGGGCCGAAAATTCCGTTACAACTGGGAACGGAGTTGCTCGCGACGCCATTCTTGCGTCAGACGCTGTCGGTGCTCTTGACGAGTTAAACTTGAGTAGCGATTCAGGATTATCTTATGAAGTTCCATGGCTCTTTTTTTGGTGACCGTATCATTGTCGTCGGGCTGCCAGGGAAGATGTCGATGTCTGCGACGCTGTTTCCCCACGTCGGGGCGTCAATGATTCGACGAATTACTCTGGAGTACAGCCGCTGTCCAGGTTGAAACTACAGTTGCGAAATCTGATCTGTGCGGCCTCTCTGATGACAATACGTAAAACCCTTGTATGAAATAAAAAAGTCTGTTTGTCTCGGTTTTGCGTCGTTAACAGTGCTGCCAATATTTTTGCTTAAAACCCAAGTGCGAAATATTATACATAGTTAAGCCGAACATATTTCTCCGTCAGTTCTGCGTCCCCTGCGGCCTACAGAGCTTTGCCACTGATGGCAGTTCGACTCTCTCGCGAGTGACGGCTGTTATCTGACCTTTCTTAAAATCCACCCACAGCAGGATGTCGCGCCGCCCGCCATTCACGAGATACGTGTCCGTTCCAACATGTGAATCACACGCCTAGTCGATGGCCAGTTGCACCATTTTAATGCATCCCGACAGTGCTGTTTCGCAGTCCGCACATTCATGGCCGGCCTTCTGTCACAGCTGCCTCCAGCTGATGGTATCCTAAATTTCTGAGGAGGAGGTGGAGGTTGTGTGAGAAAATCTTCCAGAAAACACGTACAAAAATCGTCAAAAAACACCGTCAAAACGTTTTATCCGGGTCAGTTAATGCATGAGATTCTGTTTTATTATGCCCACCCGGATCACACGCTTTGTGTGGTAATAGTTGTTACGTATTTACGCCTCAAGGTTATGAAGACTTGTAGCGGCTAGAAACATTCGTCTTGAGTGACGGCCAAGTCATAATCATATACGCATTGTCAGCGTCTATTTTGTCAACAGACATCGATTGTGAAGATGTATTAAAAGTAGTCGACAATATCACCTGCTTTGTGCCGATGCGGAATTTAAACGCGGTGTGTATCGACAGATTCCATTCGAAACTGGAAACAGATTAAAATATATCTATCCAGAACCTTTACACACTGCACCTGTGAGGACAAAGAACACGTTCAAGTCAAACAGTAATTCACTGACAAGGCGGTAGAAAATTAAAACAAAAAAACTTGTCTCATCCATATTCTTCTGTCCTGTTGCTGGGCAGAGCAGGTCGCGAGAACCAATACCGCAAGAGCTTTGTTCACGGTGCCTGAATGCGTTACACGCTGCACACCGGCCTGTGCAAAATTTTGGACACAAACTGTGTTCCGTACCTTCCGCCAATCTCGAAAGTCTGCCGTAGTGTCCTTCATATTCTTGCCATATATTGAAACAATCTTGCAATTTTTTTATATTATCACGTAAAACAAAAGTTAGTATTTTGATTGTCTCTTATTAAACGTGCTATCACTCGTGTTTCAATAGTCGACATCGCAAAGTTGTCCCACGAGCCAGTGCGATTTGTATGTCTACGTACTCTTTCTAAATGATTGCCCAGTGTGGAACAAGCACATCTGCGGGAAATTCGTTATGATACAATTATTATCTACTATTCGAATCTCTGATTTGTCGGTTATATACATATTTACGGAGCTGTATGCGACCCTCAAATCGTTTTGTGACAGTAACATAGTAGGACTGCTACTACATTCCACATCTGCGATGTCGATGCTGGATGTGTCCCTACAACCACAGCCGCCTCTCGCTTAGTGGCACAGCCTCCGGCTCACAACAGTCGCTGGTGACAAAAACATCCCCTAACCCTGCGTACAGCGGTGGGAATGTGAATTTACTTCAAGTCTTCTGCCCACATCTAAATGCCTAATCTTTTCAGGTGCAAAACGCTTCCACCAGTGCCCGCCTCGTATTTCTTTCGACAACGAGCGTAATTCCGGTCTATTAATAAAGCAGCCACGAACGCTTTAATGTGCCTGGATAAGACTTCTGAACAGTCCTTTACGTGTGATCTGCTCCTCACACTTCTCCATCTTATATTTTCACTGACCTCCGTAAGAAATTCGTACTCTACATTACATGTTGACGTCTTCCTTTCACAATACGGAAACACCGCCAAGTTTGTTTCATCGTCGATAGTTTGCTCAGCGGAGACCATGGGTCTGATACATAAGAATCTTGGGAAGTACCGCAGACGTTCGTTCCGGCTAGTAGAATCGGTTAAGGTTTAACATGTAAACATGACTACAGAAAAGTGGTTTCCGACATTTTGGGTATCCCTATGTTGTGTCCCGCGTGGTCGCCGTCTCTGTCGCGCCTTTCATCTTGACTGCTCAGTACAAACATGGAAACTCGCGGCAGGTATCCGATTCTGTTAGCCCACTTTGATGGAGGGCTAGGAGCAATATTCACCACATTTCAGTATTGTCAAAACAGTTAATAAGTAGAATAGTGTTTGCCTCTGGTCAGGAGAAGGAATAGTGGCTACTTGGTTCCATAGTGTCGTAGATATTTATCGAACAAAAAAAAATATAGAGGAATTAAATTCACCGTATTCATCAGTCTCTGAATCCACACTTCCACATCATAGACACTATAAATTTATTTCGTCTTCATTCACGATGCTAGTTCCAATGTCATAGACCCAGTTTGGTGTTTTGTTTGATTATGAACGTTTTGGCAACTGACCAACGGTGCGTGCTTTCACTAATACCGATTCTGTGGGATCTCATACGTTGCTCCATAATAGCTCTACTAGAGAACTTTTTTTAAACAGAAAACATATTACACGTCTAATTCCGTAGTGCCTCGTTATATGAGTCACATTTCCTTTAACATAGTTACTGTCTACTGAGCTTTAAAGTTACAAATCGCTACCAACGCATTCTGACATTTTGCCATTGTTTGACCAAAAGCGTAGGGCACAAAGAGAGTGTCAAACGAAGGAATGTGAGTACAGAAATACAGGTTGCAGTTAAATATTTAAGGCGCTACGGCAGCATGGAAACGGTGGTCAGTTAAAACGTTTTCTATACATACTCCTGTTAATTAAGTGGTCGCTCATTTTTCACTCATTTTCACTTTTTTTAAATATACTCAAACAAGAAACATGGGCATGTGATTGTCCTCATTTCTGAAGAAGTACTGTCTCGTTCGTCAGCTGAATGCGATACACGTGTTTGTGACGCTTGAAATTTATCTTGTTCTCGTCGTGACCACTGGTTAGTGCAAACATTCCGTTTACGTATACATTTTCTGGAAAATACCTATCATTTTGAACAAGGGCCTCAGTATGGCAGATTTCAATTACGTTCCCGTAGCGCTGAAAATATGGATTTACGACCCTTAGTTGCCAAACACACATTCCTATGATTCATGCTGTACTTCCGCCCTGCATTTTTGGTCAAACTGTTTCTGCACGCCCTGTATATCGGTGCTGGATGGCAAACCTCGCTCAAACAGCACTGTTTAAATAAGTCGCTTCATACGTTCGTTACACATACGTCACTGAATGACACCCAGCCAGGTTGTCCGCCTATATTCCGCCACGTCACTGGAAAGCCAGCACGCGATCCACAAAATCACCAAACCAGCACCAGATTCGCACGGTGACACCGTACTGGTTGTAAGCACATTCGGACATTAATCGCAATTGCAGATCATAGTAATGTAGAAGCCGACTAAATCTTTCCGTTAATTCTCCGTCTCCCGCAGACCACAGAGCTCTGTCGCTGCATCAGCGGTCGATTGTTGCTGTTGGCGCCACGGAATGATGGCAGTTAACATTCAGACTTTCTTCGGAGTAACTGGGATTCTGTTAAAGGAATGAAAACAGAAAGAAGTAATGAATGAGCCAACTCGGAATCAAAAAGTACGTTTCTGGTAGTTTAATGCGATGACAATTTTTAATGATAACTTTCGTGATGCGATTGAGTTACCTGCAATTACACAAACCCAGGTTTTAAGTTGGGCCCTCCACAGACAAACTCACTGTAGTTATCGTCCGTGCCAAGTTTCATTTTACACACAACTAAATTACACTATTTATTATGACCTACACATAACCTAGCCTGTAATTCATGACGAAGTTGACTATTTCTACTCCCACTCTCGTATTTTTTTTAGGTAAGGAATTAGCAAAATGCTCAGACGAGAAAGCAGTCTTGCGTCTGTCACGCAATCATCCTGGAAACAATTCCTCTATCCAGAGCATTTCTTTCTCCGACAGAGGAATGATTTTACAGTTACCTTTGCATGTAATTCATACTTTACTGTATAAACTGAATATTTAGTACAAGGGCGAACCGAGTTAAGTACTGCATAGTGTGAATGAATGCTGCGATTTTCCAACAAAGAACAACTGGCACAAAATACTGAGACTCGGCTACAGATATCTGCCGTCACCGAGCTGCAGTGGCAGCTGAGTCATTCGTGAAATCTTAATGGCGGCCACGGCTGCCGAGGCTCGTCCACAGATGCAGCAGCAGCCCACAGTGTGGGGTGACGTCACAAGGCACCCGCATCTCCAACACAACGCACGACGTGTGTTACTATATCTTATCACTTATTTCTCTTTATCGGGCATTTCCATATTTACTCACCTCTGAACTCCAGTATATTTTGTCGGTATCAATACAATCAATTTAAACGCTCTGTACAATACTTTTGTACGAGCGGCACGATTATTAACAATTTTTGTCGGGAACTTGTTCGTTATTTACTGTATTTCCTCATTCTAAACCCAGCGTCAAACAAGTTGCGTGCACCTCTGAAACTTGGTCCGCCTTTACAAGGTACATCTCTAGTAGTATTAGGTACTTAACACGTCTGTATGATTGGCGTGCAAAACTTGATCTTCTACGCAAAAGGCAGACGTCATTTCGCGTCTGCTGCCAGTTGTAAGATGCATTAAAGTAACGTGTCCCACTCACTGACCAGTTACGCCGATTTTAATCTGTCCACCCGGTGCCATATCGCCGCCCACAGATTTCTGGGTAGTCCTCCTACGTAACAGAACTTTTCCGCTCTTTGCCTCCCGCTACTGTTGATGTTCAGATTTTCCGTTTCAAGATCCGCCAGACAGTCGATCGCTCGTAACACGCGGTCCGCGACCGCATTCTCTGAAGACTGCCGCCGGTTGTTACTTTAGCTCTTTCTCCATTCTGATGATGTATCTTCCAGCGCCGCTCCTAACTGCTTATGTCTCTTGTTCTCCATGCCAGGAATTGTACCCTTTTACTGAACAACTAAAGAAAAATTAATGCCACGTATTATTTTGAGTAGTTGAAAAGTACACTTCGTAGGCAATATACTTGCACCTCACATTCAAATCAATTTTTTTTCCTCTCAGGAAAAAAGAAAAGATTTTCCGGGGAGTGTTGGAATGTGACGAAAAAAACAGTATTTATTTCCATTCTTTTCAAAAGAAATATGAAATATAAACTTATTTTATGTTTTAATATGCTACTACTTATTTGAAAGCGCTGAGCAACGTTTCGCTCGAGAACGAAAACAGTCTGAAATTTATTCTACGACTCCTGACTGCGTTATACGATATTCTCTGGTGCTGTGTGGAGGCGAATTTGGAACCGCAGCCGCGTGTTTCTCTGGTGTGGCGGTCTTGTCCGCTCACAGTTATCTCATTTTATCTTCTGTCATACATATAGGCTACAGCCCTCCCTCGTTGCCCACTACAAGAGATTTCGATATACGGATGTTCTGTTTTTATTCGCACCCGAATCAGCGGTATACGCTGCGATGGCGCCCCGTGTTGCAGAAGAAGGTAACTGCGAAAGGAGTTACAGAGGACGCAGTGTCGTCGATGGCCGACAGATGGCAGCATGCGACTTCCCGTGTTGAGCTTTGATGTAGGGAATATGCCGGTGAAACGGAATACACAGCGCGAAAAAGATGTATACGGGCTCCATTGTGTATAATATGGACACTGAAATTCTGATACCTTTTTATAGTAAATTATAAATGTCGAACGGAGGAGAATGTTTAGCGTAAAAATAAAATTTTTGAATCTCTTATGTTTCCGTTTCGAGAAAGTAAGGGTATGTTAATAATCGCTTCCATTCTGTCAAACAAAATATAAACGTTATTTAACAGTTCCACACACGGCTAACGAATGTGCTTTCCATAAACCGAATTGCCGCTACCGCTTCTGGTTCGTCATGTAAACGCTATCATATCGACTCCCGAAACCTGGTCACCGATGCCGGATTTCTTGCTGTATTTCGAAGGAAAAAAAACACTACCACAGCATTCCATCATTTTACGGTTTTAAGCACTTTCATTTTATCGAAGAATTGAGCCTGCGGTCATGTCTGATAATGTGTAACAGTGCAGGATGACAAAATCCCGCCCAACCGCCACTGCTTACGTTTGCGTTTTTTCACACACGTCGCTGACCGACTACCAAAAGGGACGCCACTCGAACGCCAGCACGGGTTACACAAAATCGTAAAACCGGCGTCGCATTCGCATAATGACACGGTACTGACGTTGGGCACTTTTAATCGCGCTTGCACATCGTAGAAAGATAAAGCTGAGTTTATTTTTCCGTTAATTCTGCGTCTGCTGCAGCCCACAGTGCTTTGTCGCTGCCCCAGCGACCTATTGTTGCTGCTGGCGCTCCACAATGTCGGCAGTTTATCACTTGCTCGCTGACAATGGCGGTTTTATGGAGAAAATGAAAACGGAGATATTATAGTAAATGCACAACCACCAATCAAACTTTACATGTAAACGATAAACCTTTACACGATAAACATCGTCGGTGGGGCACACATAACTGTATGTTGTCCATTTAAACCCACATGTAGAGATAGGCCTTCCACACACAAACTCGCAAAACTTATCATTCTGTCCAATCGAAATTACGCATCGCATTCCTCAATGAAAAATACTACTCACTTCCACTAATCACTTGTGGCGTCGTGCTTGCGTGACAGTTCCACCTCCCTGTAGCAAACGATTGTCTGCTATATTAAACACTGTCCGCATATAAAAGCATTTCAATATTTTCGCAATAGTAATTGACGAGCTAAAAAGGTTTTTCGTCTTGTTACTGCTTAATTATCATGTCGGCATTCACAAACGTTGTGTGAGCTCCCTGTTAACAGGGATTGATAATGTTTTATCGCTCTGAAACAGCGGCTGAACCTCGTATGCAGACGTAGAAACCGAATCGCAAAAGTCGACGTTCGTTCCAAGAGAAACTACCCATGATACTGGTCGCTAGAAAATGATATTAACTTATATAAGCGAGAGTAATTTCCATAGCCGTTGTCTTCGTAAAGCTGAATGTTTTGTAAACTCACTACCGTAATTAGTTCAGAGGCTTTCGTTTCTTCAGCAATACGTAAACGAACAATTACAGAGACTTGGAACCGTGCCGAAACTTTCGTTACAAATGAGAACGGAGTGTACCGCAGCTACATTGCTCAGACACTCGCTTTCGGCGTTCTTCGCCGGATTAGCCGCGAATAACAAACCGAAGTTCGGACGAATCTCTCCGTCGCCTCTTTGTGGACCAACCGACTACAGCCGTGCTGGCAAACAAGGTGTCGATGTCTGCGACGCTGCTTCCACCACGGTTTAAAAGTTATCAAGTCTAGGAGAGCCTCTGCAGCTTCCCAACGCTAAGGCAGCAGCCGCCGTGACGGTACAAGTTACTGCTGCACACTCTCGTCTCTGCGGCCTGTCTTCTCACGGAGCAGATGTTCCTTGGTTTTACCTGAATATAAATAACGTAAGTAATGTTGCCAAAACACTACGGCGAATATTTACATTTATTACTAACTGTTTTCTCGCATTATCGTCCTAAGCATATTCAGGTTTCCTAATACCCTCACTGTTTTCACATGTGTTTGTGGCCGCCGGCAATCAAATGCGCCATTAGCAGTGCAGGAAACACCGTCGTCAAACCAGCATCGGAGACAAATTTGCTTACCGAGAAAGCAACTTGTGAAGGTTTACATCTATTATACAGCCGACACAGCTTGGCCTGTTGTTGGCCACACTAAGAGAAGACATGTAGCACTCGAAAAAGACCGTCGTTTTAGGAAGTTAAGGAATTTCAAGGGTATACTTTTTGTTTGGCTCTAGCTTCAATACACTCTAAAATCGTCTCAGAGGTGTTTATGTTACCGTCTGCAACTCTGTCGCTTACGTATAATTAATCTCGCCTAAACTTTTGTTTTAGGAGCTGACGGCTTGAGATGTTTTGCTTAATTTGGCACCTTCCATTGCGACGTGGTATTGTGGCCCTTTACATATTCGGCCACTCACTAAAAGAGTGTTACAATTGTCGTGATGATAATGGATAGAGAATGAGTTGTTGTTATTACTGTATCTCGTATTATCGAGAGCTTAGTGCGTAGCTGTGCAGTCTCTTTGCGACAGTACTTCATTAACTAGAGACCACGGCCGGCGTTACTTGCTCGTACACCACAGTGACGTCATGACATCCACACTGGCGTCTCATTCATTATGAACGGCTGCGCACTGCCACATATGCTACGGAAACTACTCTCAAAAGAGCCATGCATTTCTGGACAGACGATTTTTTCCATTTAATACAACTTTTCTTTCACTACAGGTATTAACACACTCGGAAAGCGAGTAATCGGCGGATATCTGTCCGATCGTGTTTACTCACTGGGCTACAAGCGCAAAATTTGTACTCCTCACGGCTTTGTGTTCGCCTCGACCAACGGATTACGTGACGTCTGTTGCCAACATGCTGATTTTATTCCTGCAGCGTCTTATATCTCGAAATTCTACCGTAGTCGGTTCCACATTCTTGGTATATATTAAAACAATCCCGCGATTTATTTGAATGACCACGAAAACAAATGTTGTCATTTTTGTGAATTTTATCTTTCCCCCATCGACCGCTTCAATTCCGCACGTACGTATACCGTGACTCGCTTATGGCAGTGCTCACGAAGAAGGAAATAGAACAGATAAATTCACACCCCATATTCACCCCCTCTCAATGGGATGCCTTAAGCTACTTTATAGACGAATTCGTGGAGGAAAAGTCCCGGTCTGGTCGGCGGAGGATGGACAGCGAAACTATGGAAGCCATGGAAGACATTGCACGTAAACAACGCCAGATTCAGTAACGAACACCACGCGCGGCCATTGCCCCAGTAGCGGAGCCTTAGCTTAAACCATCGGCCAGTCACTTCGGCCCTT
Source organism: Schistocerca serialis cubense (assembly GCF_023864345.2). NCBI lineage: Eukaryota > Metazoa > Arthropoda > Insecta > Orthoptera > Acrididae > Schistocerca > Schistocerca serialis. The sequence goes on along the minus strand of NW_026047664.1, from coordinate 432,639 downwards.
CGTTTTCCATTTCTCTCACTGTCTCTCTATCCTTTCATCTTTCTTTATCACAAAAAAAAAAAAAAAAATCCAGCACAACAGTCAAGGACAATACCACCCGTCATGTCACACCCACATTTTCACCTCACCAATGAAGAAGGAGAAGCGCGTTAAAAAAGCGCTAGAACTTCGTTCCCGGCTGAGGGTTCAACCCTCCATCATGTGCGTCGTCGTCGTCGTTTATCGCCAGTCTGCGACGGCTCACCTGAAGATGACTGGCAGGTGCCCAGTTGAAATATCGTGCGAAGTATTGAACGACGACCGGCTGCAAGCCCGACATTTGTTTGAACAAGTTGTCATTTTTATTTCCTCTTCTTAAACGTACCATTCGGCGCGGTTCAACAGTCGACATCGCAAAGCTGTACCACAGATCGGCGCGATTTGTATGTCTAGACACTCTCTCGAAGCGATTGCCCAATATGGGACAAACACAACTGCCACGACATTTACGATGATACAATTGCTCCCTACTATTCGAATCTCCGATTTCTCAGTAACATACTTGCGTAGGGAAGCGTATCTGGTACTCAGTCCGTTTCTGTGAACGTCAAATAGTAGGACAGCTACTATTAATTACATAGAGCAGTCTCTGCAAACGGATCTGCTATTAGCAGTTCCGTCTCATCACGCGACCTCTGCGATATCGATCCTGGAAATGTGCTTATAACCACAGCCAGCCTCTCGCTTAGTGGCGAGGGCTACGGCAAACAGTGGCCGGAGACAAGACACCCGCTAACTCTTTGCACAGCCGTGTGGATGGGTCTGTAGTCTTTGACAAGTTTTGTCGCCGTGCCTAAACGCCCAAAGCTTTTTGGTGAAATGTGTTTGCAGCAGTGCCCATCTCGCATTTCTTTCCACAACGAGCGTAATCCTGATCGCTCAAGAAATCAGCTGTGAACGCTTCAATGGCCGAGCACGAGACTTTTGAACGTTCCTCTACTTCCAATCTCCTCTTCACCCTCCACCACATCACGACTCCACTGGCGTCTGCCAGGAATCCGTACTCTAAACCATCTGTTAATGTCTCCACCTCGTATTACGCAAAGACTGATAAGTCTGCTTCGTCGAGGACAGCTGCATTGCAGAGACCACGCGTGTAAAAATTATGAAGCTCGGGACATGGACGTTTGCTCACTCTAGCAAAACCGATTACTGTTTAACATGTAACCACGTGATTAAAACGGTTTCCGAAATTTTCCTTATTTGAATGTTGTTTCCCGTGCAGTCGTCGTCTCTGTCGTATCGTTCATCCCGACTGCTCAGTACAAACATGGAAACTTGCTGCAGGTGTCAGATACCTACATGGAGGACTTGAGGCAAATTTCACGACGTTTCAGTACAGTGAAAACCGTAAATAGAATATAGTTCGCCTCTGCCAGGAGAACAAATCAGGGAAACTTGGTCTCGTAGGTTACTGTGTCACAGGGATATATCGAAATACGGAGAGCAGCTGATATCAGACTATTCATCGGTCTCTGAGTCATCACTTCCACATCACAGAAACTATAAAATTAATTCGTCTCTATGATAGGAGCAATGCTACCAACGCCATTAAAAGTTGCGTTTCATTTTCAGTCCATAGGGAACTGACCAATGGTGCATTGTCTCTCTCGTTCCATTAATACCGACGCTGTAGGGGCTCATAATATGTTGCCCCATAATAATGTGCCAGACGCTTTTCTCACCACATTTATAGATTTACTACTTGCTTAAACGTTTCGCATTTTCTTCCACGTACTTTCCGTCTACTAAATTTTATAGTTGTATATCGCTACCAACGCATTCCGTCATTTTGTCGTTTCCAGCACTTTCTATGGAGTCGTGAGAGTTCGACTATCATTATGTCACTTGCTACGACAGGCTTACTTAATTAAGTGGTGACTCATTTTTCATTTACTTTGACCTTTTTAAGACATCTTCAAGTATTACATATGGACATGCGATTGTGTTCAGTTCTAAGGAAATATTGTGTGGTACGTCGCCTAAGTATGATGAACGTGTATGTGATGTTTTAAAGTTTTCTTGTTCTCATCCTGAAGACTGGTTAGTCCAAAGGCTGTGTTCACCCGTACATTTTCTATAAATTACCTTTCATTTTGGGTAAAGAGGTCTCCATGTCAGATTTTAATTACACTCCTGTAGCGCCGACATTACGCATTTGCGGCTCTTACTTGCGGCACTCAAATTCCTACGATTCGTACTGTCTTTCCGCCCTGCACTTTTGGTCAAATTGATTTTCCGCACCCTGTATAACATTCCTGGATGGCAAACGTCGCTCAGCCAGCACCGCTTAAATTATTCAGTTTTTACAGACGCTACACATATCTCACTGAATGACACCCAGCCAGGTTGACCGCCTACATTCCGCCACGTCACTGGAAAGCCAGCACGCGATCCACAACATCACCAAACCAGCACCAGATTCGCACGGTGACACCGTACTGATTGCAAGCACACTCAGACATTAATCGCAAACGCAGATCGTAGTATGCAGAAGCCGAGTTTATCTTTCCGTTAATTCTGCGTCTCCTGCAGACCACAGAGCCCTGTCGGTTCATCAGCGGTCGATTGTTGGTGTTGGCGCCACGGAATGATGGCAGTTAGATTCAGGGTTTGCCCCGGAGGAACTGGGATTCTATTAAAGAAATCAAAACAGGAAGGAGTAACGAAAGCGGCAACTGGCAGTCAAACAGTACGTTTCTGTTCATTTAATGCGATGACAATTTTGAACGATAATGTTCGCGATGCGATTGAGTTACCAGCAATTACAGAAACCCAGGTTTTATGTTGCGTCCACCACAGACAAACTCACTAAAGATATCGTCCCTGCCACGTTCCTACGAACTACGCACAACTGAGCCTGTAATTCATGACGAAGTTGACTATGAATTTTACTAGTCTCGTATTTTTCTTAGGTAAAGAATGAGGAAAATGCTCACACGTGATAGAAGTGTTACGTCTATCATGCAATCGTGGAGGAGACAATTGCTCCAGCCAGAGCAGAAATGCCCTTCATGTAATTTATATTTTTCTTTATAAACTGTGATTTCCCTAAATCACTCCAGGCAAATGCCGGGATGGTTCCTCTGAAAGGGCACGGCCGACTTCCTTCCCAATCCTTCCCTAATCCGATGAGACCGATGACCACGCTGTCTGGTCTCCTTCCCCAAACCAACCAACCAACCTTTATAAACTGAACATTTAGTAACAGGGCGAGCCGAATTACATACTGCATAGTGTGAATAAATGTTTCAATTTTTTGAGCAACCGTGATAAACAAGAACAAAATACTAAGACTTGGCCACAGATGTCCGCCATCATAGGGCTGCAGTGACAGCTGAGTCATTCCTCAAGTCTTAATGGCGGCCACAGCGGCTGAGGCGCCACGTCGCGCCCCTGTCTCCGTAGAGCACGCGCCACGTGTCTCGCTGTATCCAATCATTTATTTATCTTTATGGAGCATTTCGATAGCTTCTCACCCTTGAATACCTGTGCATTTTCTCGGTATCTGTATAATCAATTAAATGCACTGTATAATACTTTTTTACGAGCGGCATGATTATTAACAATTTTACATTCAATTTTTGTCTGGTTATTCGTTTGTTGCCGACTTTCCTCATTCTACACTCAGTAAACGTCATGGATTTTTGCTTGTACATTTCAAAGTTGCCCCACTATTACCGGGTACATCTTTAGTAGTATTCGGCGCATAACATATCTTTATAATTCATAAGCAAATTCCGATCTTTCACGAAAAAGACACATGTCAATCCGTGTACCTGGTTAAGAGAAACATTGGAGTCTCTCTCTACTCAAGCCAGCGAACCAATGTCCAAAACTGTGAGCACAGCGTAATGCTGCGTCTGCCGCCAGTTGTCAGACGCATTCCAGTATCCTGTCCCACTCACTGACCAGTTACGCCGGTTTTAATCTGTCACACGGTGCCATATCGCCGCCCACAGATTGCTAGATACTCTTCCTATCTATCAGAACTTGCCCGGCCTTTGCCTCCCGCTACTGTTGATGTTCAGATTTTCCGTTTCAAGATCCGCCAGGTAGTCCGTCGCACTCAACACCTGATTCGCGACCGCTTTCTCTGAAGACTGCCGCCGGTTGTTACTTTAGCTCTTTCTCCATTCTGATGATGTATCTTCCAGCGCCCCACCTAACTGCTTATGTCTCCTGTTCTGCATGCCACGAATTGTGCCCTGTCACTGAAGAACTAAAGAGAAATTAAGGCCACGTATTATATTAAGTAGTTGAAAAGTACACTTCGCAGGGAATATACTTGCACCTGACATTGAAATCAATTTTTTTCCTCTCAGGAAAAAAGAAAATATGTTTCTGTTAGTGTTGGAACGTGACGAAAAAAAAACCTTTATTTATTTCCATTTTTTTCCTAGGACATAGAAAATATAAACTTATTTTATGTTTTAATATGCTACCACTTATTTGAAAGCGCTGACCAACGCCTCGCTCGAGAACGAAAACCATCTAGAATTTATTCTACACCGCCTGACTGCGTTATACGATATTCTCTGGGGCTGTGTGGAGGCGGATTTGGAATCGCTGCCGCCTGTTTTTCTGATGTGGCAGTCTCGTCCGCTCACAGTCATCACATTTTACTTTCTGTCATACAAACACGCTACAGCCTTCCCTCGTTGCCCAGAAGAGATTTCGATGTACAGATGTTCTGTTTTTATTTCTTGAAAGTGCGTGAATCGCACCCCAACCAGCGGTATCGAAAGACACGTTCTGATGGCGACCCGTTTTGCAGAATAAGTCAACTGCGAAAGGAGTTACAGAGGACGCAGTGTAGTCGATGGCCGACAGATGGCAGCATGCGACTTGCCGTGTTTAGCTTTGATATACCGAATAAGAAGTTGGAAAGGAATAAACAGAGTGAAAAAGAGTATGTTTACGGGCGGCATTGTGTCACTCAACGATCAAGGACCTTGTATATAGTAATGGACACGGAAATTCTGATATCTTGTTGCACAAAATTATAAATGTCGAACGAAGGAGAAATGTTAGGCGTAAAAATAAAATCTTTGTTTTTCTGTGTTTCCGCTTCGAAAAAGAAACTGTTTGTTAATGATCGCTTTCATTGTGTCCAACAAAATATAAAACGTTATTTAACAGTGCTAGAGACGGCTACCGAATGTGCTTTTCATAAACCGAATCTGCCACTACCGCTGCTGGTCCGACATGTAAACGCTATCACATCAATTCGCGAAACATGGTCACCGATGCCGGATTTCGTACTGTATTTGGAAGCGAGAAAAAAATACCACAGCATTCCATCATTTTACGGTTTTAAGCACTTTAATTTTATCGAAAATTGAGACTGCGGTCAGCACCCTTGTCATGTCATGTCTGATTATGTGTAACGGTGCACGATGTCAAAACCCCGCCCAACCGCCACTGCTTACGTTTGCATTTTTTCACACACGTCACTGACTACCAAAAGGGACGCAACCCGAACGCCAGCACGGGTTACACAAAATCGTAAAACCAGCGTCGCATTCGCATAATGACACGGTAATGACGTTGGGCAATTTTAATCGCGCGTGCAGATCGTAGAAAGTCAGAGGCTGAGTTTATTTTTCCGTTAATTCTGCGTCTCCCGCGGCCCACACAGCATTGTCGCTGTCTCTGCGACTGATTGTTGCTGCTGGCGCTCCACAATGTCGGCAGTTTTAACTTTCGCGCGCATAATGGAGAAAAGGAAAACGGAAAAGGGATAGTAAGTGCACAAGCGCCGGTCAAACTTTACATTCATCGGACTAAGAAGCGAGTAAACCTTTAAGCGATAAATAACGTCAATGGAACCCACATGACTGTATTTAATCTATATAAACCCACATTTAGAGTGAGGCCCTTCAGACATAAACTCTCAAAAGTTATCGTTGTGTCCAATCGAAATTATGCATCGTATTCTTCAATGAAAAATACCACTGACTTCCAGTAATCACTTGTGGCGTCATGCTTGCATAACACTTCCACCTCCCTACAGCAAACTATTGTGTGCTATATTACACACTCTGTTCGCATTTGAAAGCATTTCAATGTTTTCGCAATAGTAATGGACGAGCTATAAAAATTCAACGTCCTCTTCCTTCTTACTTATCTTGTTGGCATTCACATACATAATGTGAGTGCCGAGCACCGATTTGTTCACATGGAGACACAATGATTTATTGCTCTGAAACAGCGGCTAAAACTCGTATGCAGACGTGGAGAGTAACAATCTATCGTAATCGTCAGCAGGAAATGATACGAACTGATATAATCGACAATAATTTCCATAATCGTTCTCTTTCCAAAGCTAAATGTTTCGTAGACTCATCATCGTAATTAGTTCAGAGGTTTCCGTTTCTTCAGCAGTACATAAACGAACAATTACAAAGAGGTGAATTTTTGAAATGTCGCGAAAGCAGTACTGCGCCGAAAATTTCGTTACAACTGCGAACGGAGTGTCTCGCAGCGGCATTCTGGATACAAATGCTTTCGGCGTGTTTGGCGCGTTAGATTTGAATAAGAAATCAAGATTCGGACCAATCTCTCCATCGCCTCTCTCTGCACCAGCCGGCTGCAGCCGTGCTGCCAAAGAAGGCGTCGATGTCTGCGGCGCTGCTTCCCCCCCATGCTCGAATCGCAACCAAGTCGGGGAAATCCTCTGCAGCCCCTCAAGGAAAGACTGTAGTCGCGGTGCCGGTGCAAGTTTCTGCTCTACGTTCCCATCTCTTGCGGCCTGCCTTTCCACGGAACTGATGAACCTTGGTTTTACCTCAGTATAAATAACGCAACTAATTTTACCTAAAATACTACAGCGAATATTTACATTTATTGCTAACTGTTTTATCGCATTATCGTCCAAAGCATATTCAGGTTTCGTAATATCCTCTCTGTTTTCACACGTGTTTTTGGCCGTGGGCAAGCAAATTGCACCATTAGCAGAGCAGGAAACTCACCACCGTAAAACCAGAGACGAATTTGCTTACCTGGAAAGCTGCCTATTACATTATGTATTCTGGAACCGACACAGCTTGGTGTGTTATTGGCCACGCTAAGAAAATACATTTGGCACTCGAAAAGTTCCGTCGTTTTAGGAAGTTAAGGAATTTCAAGAGCATACTTTTTGTTTGTCTCAGCTTTAGTACACTCTAGAAACATCTCAGTGGTGTGTACGTAACCGTTTGCAACTCTGTCGCTTACATGTGTTTATTCAGGCCTTACTTGTGTTGTAAGGGCTGACTGCTTGACATGTTTTCCTTGATGCATGATTTTCTCAAGAGGTGATTGTTTCCGTTTAACCCTCTTTGAAAGCGTGCAAATGGCGGATGTCTGGCCAATCGTTTTTAAGTCACCGGGCTACAAGCAAACCTTATACTCCTTATGGTTTCAAAATTGTAACGTAGTCTGTTTCACATTCTTGGTATATATTAAAACAATTCCGCAATGTTTTTTGAAAAACCACGAAAATAAAAGTTGTCATTATGTATACCCTCTTGTTAAACGTGCCATTCGTCGTGTTTCAACAGACGGCGTCGCAAAGCTGTACCACACATCTGTGCGATTTGTATTCCTAGATACTCTCTCGAAGTCATTGCCCAATATGGGACAAACACGTCTGCGGGACATCTGCGATGATAGAATCGTTCTCTACTATTCGAATCTTCGATTTCTCCGTAATATACTTACATTAGGAAGCGTATCTGGCACCCAGTCCGTTTCTGTGAACGTCAAATAGCAGACATCTTCAACTTTTGTAATCCTGTCTTCCTCAGTTGCGTGTAATATTACGGTATATTGATAATTTTTACTTATGGACCGTCTGACAGTCGGCAGCAGAAACCAAAACATTGCATTGAAACAAGCGTTCAGTTCATAGTGCTGTGGAATGTGGGAAAAAAACAGCAAATTCGCATTCGTAAGAAGAAGAACACCGAAAATGCAACAGGAGCGTAATATGTAAGAAATTGTCCACGGAACCTGCCACTGATGATGTCTTGCAGAAAATAAAGGCGAAACGCGTATGGCACTAAAATTGTGTTTTATTCAGTTGCTGTCAGACGGTCGATAAGTAAAAATTATCAATATACCGTCAAATAGTAGGACTGCTACTACATAGTACGTAGGGCAGTATTTGCAAACGGATCTGCCAATAGCAGTTCTGTCTTATCACGCAAACACTGCGATATGGATCCTGGAAATGTGCTAATAGCCACAGCCAGCCTCTCGCTTAGTGGCGAGGGCTACGGCAAACAGTGGCCGGAGACAAGACACCCCCTGACTCTGTGCACAGCGGTCTGAATGGGTCCTCAGTCTTTGAGCAGTTTTGTCGCCGTGCGTAAACGCCAAACGCTTTTTGGTGAAATGTGTTTGCAGCAGTGCCCATCTCGCGCTGCTTTCCGCAACGAGCGTAATCCTGATTGTTCAATAAATCAGCTACGTACGCTTCAGTGGCCGTGCACGAGGCTTTTGGACATCCGTTTACGTGCAATCTGCTCCTCACCTTCCCCCATATCACGACTCCACTGGCGTCTGCCAGGACTCCGTACTCTCCACTACTTGTTAATGTCTCCTCTTCATATTACACAAAATGACAAGTTCGCTTCGTCAAGGGCAGCTCCATTGCAGAGAGATGTGTGTAAAAATTATGAAGCTCTGGACATCGACGTTTGTTCATCCTATCAAAGCCGATTAATGTTCAACATGCAACCTCATCATTAGAGAAAAATGGTTCCGAAATTTTCCTCACCTGAATGTTGTTTCCCGTGTAGTCGTCGTCTCTGTCGTACCGTTCATCTTAACAGCTGAATACAAACATGGAAAATCGCAGCAGGTGTCAGATACTTTCACGGAGGACTAGAGGCAAAATTCACCACGTTTGAGTACAGTCAAAAACGTAAATAAATTGAATGTGGTTTGCCTCTGATCAGAAGAAGAAATGAGGGCTACTTGGTTCCATAGGTTAACGTGTGGGGGAGTTGATATGACGGTATTCATCGGTCTCTGCCATCACTTCCACGTCACAGAAGCTGTAAAAATACTTCACTTACGATGATAGGAGCAATGGGACCAACACAGTTAAAAATCGTGTTTTATTTTCAGTGCTTTGGGAACTGACCACCGGTGCACTGTCTCTCGTTTCATGAATACCGATGCTGCAGGGGCTCCTATGTTGCTCCATAGTAACGTCACGGAGGCTATTGTCACGACATTTGTACATTCACCACTTCAGTTGAGGATTTTTTATGATCAAGAAACGTATTTTACATCTTACATTCTAGCTACATGGTTAAACGTATCGCATTTTTTTATAAAATTTTAAGGTTATACATCGGTACCAGCGCATTCCGTCATTTTGCCGTTTCCAGCACTTTCTATGGACTCTTGAGAAGTTGACCATCATTCTGCCATGTCTTGTCTCACATATACAGTGTGTGAGAAAACAGTCTGACCCAAAGTGTAGGGCAGAAAGACAGCATTAAAAAAACCAATCCGAGTATAGGAACTAGAAATGGCTGTTGAATATTTATAGCGCTATGCCAGCATGAAAACGGTGGGCAGTTTGAACATTTGCTGCGACATACTTAACGCTAAGTAAGTGGTGGATCACGTTTCATTTACTTTGTCCTCTTGAAGACATGTTGAAATATAAAACATGGACATGTGATTGTCTTTATTTCTAAAGAAATGTTGTCTAGAACGTCGGCTAAGTATTACACAGGTGTATGTGATGCTTTGAGTTTTTCTTGTTATCGTCCCGAGACTGGTTAGTCCATAGACTGTGATTACACTTACATTTTGTGTGAATTATCTTTCATTTTGAGTAAAGACGTCCACATGTCAGATTTTAATTACGTTCCTGTAGCTCCCAAAATACGAATTTTCGACCCCGAGTTGTTGTACTCAAACTACTAAGTTTCACACTGTCTTTCCGCCCTACACCTTTGGTCAAATCGTTTCTCCGGACCCTGTATAACGATGCTGGATGGCGAAACCCTGCTCAACCAGCATTGCTTAAATTGTTCACTTTTAACGTACGCCCATATTGCGTCGCGTCACTGGAAAGCCAGCACGCGACACACAAAATCACGAAACCAGCATCAGATCTGCATAATTACTCTGTACTGATTGTCAGCACATTTAGACGTTAGTCACAAATACATATAGTAGTAATGTAGAAGCTGGATTTATTTTTCTGTTAATTTTCCGTCTCCTGCAACCGACAGAGCTTTGTCGCTGCGTCAGAGACCGATTGTTGCTGCCAGCACCGCGGAATGTTGGCAGTTTTAACTCTCCCGCGAGTAATGGCGGTTTTGTGAAATAAGCGAAAAAGGGAGAAAAATTCAGATGCAAGGGTTCATCATCGAAATGAGAGTGAATCCCTACTTGACGCATGTCTACCCACAGCAAGAACTCGCGTAGGTGTGTGTCGTTCCCCACATGTGAATCACACTCCCAGTCGCTGGCCAGTTGTATCACTGTAACGCATCCGGACTGTGCTGTTTCGTACTCGGCACATTCATGGATGGCCTTCTGTCACAGCTGCCTCCAGCTGATGTTACGCTACACCCCCGAGAAGGAGGCGATTGAGTGAAAAAATCTCCCGGTAAACATGTAAGGAAATCGTAAAGAAGTACCGTCAAAACCTTTTTAGCGAAGCCAAATAACTCACTGCTGCTGTTTTATTACGCTCGCGTGGATCACACGCGTCGTGCGGAATATGTGGAACGGTAACAGCTGGAACGTATTTACACTCCATGGTTTTGAAGACGTATAATGGACAGAAAAATTGCTCTAGAGCCAAGGAGAAATCTTAGTCGTGTACGTAGAACTAGCGAATATGTTGTCACCAGGCATCGCTTATGATCACGTAATTAAAAAGTTGACAGCATCATTTCTTTGTATCGATGTGTTAAATGGTAACAGATAAGAAAGGATTCCTCGAATGCCTTTACACACTGCTCATGATAGGAGGACGACTGCATTCAAGTCAACGATTAATTCACTGAGAAGGAAAAGAAATGGAAAAAGCTTGCGTCAGCGTTATTATTCTGTCGTGTTGCTGGGTGGCGCCTATCGCGAGAATGAATTCCGTCATAACTTTGGTTTACGATGCCTGACTTCGTTATGTGCTCCTCGCTGGCGTATGTGAATCTGTGAACACACACCGGGCTTCATGTGTTGGACCGTAGAGATAAACGTATACACGGCGCCTGCATCTATCCTTCCCGTGTTGTGGTTCGAAACCAAATGGATTAGACGGTTGCACTATCTGCAACTGGAATCAAGTACTGACTTCAACAACTGATCTTGTTGCATTTGTATCACTTATTTGGTAATTCAATTAATCTACTTTCTGCAAGATTCGCGACGTTAATGCGATAACTGTCCCTGTTACGTTTGGCCATGTGGAACGACAGCAAACGTTTCTAACACTGTCCTGCCAACTCTTTATTTTCACAAATGGCAGAATTACAGGAATGCGACCAATTTCTCTTCTTGTTGGACTGTGGCTCATTCAGCTGGCCTCTTCCACAGAGTCGGTTGGCGGGAATCATATAGTTTTCTGGCCATTTCCTCACGACTGCGTCTCATGTGTGGCATTATGCTTTAAGAAGTGACATCCGTAACGTCCTATTTTTACACGGAATAAAAACCTACGACTTGTGCTTTATCTAGTACAAATGACGAACCAATATCGAGATAAGAAGAAAACGTTGCTTGTAGAGTAAATTCATAATAGTGGGTTAGAGATTAACTCTCTGTCGTGTCAAAAATTTTCGCCATTCGTAGAGTTTCAGAAATGACGACCGACTACAGCCAACATCCCTGCTTTCATCCAACCCAAGGATTTTGGTAAATGTTTGCCGCGTAGCGTGTGCTGTTGTCATTTGGGTTGAAATTCTCCCTTTTGAAAGAGTGTCCAAACATTCCTGAGTGATCCGTCAGTGGGCAAACTGTAACGACTTTTGTTTCACGTGTCTTTGTGATGGTCGGCAAGCGCGGGAGCTCACCGGTCAGCCCAGCCCTAGAAACGCATATGCAGATGTGTAGTCATACTGTGGAAAATTTACATATGTTCCATACGCATGGCGTTCCATGATACACAACCGTGACGTTATAACATCTACACTCCCGTCCTGTTTATTACGAGAGATTGTCACAACCCACATATGCAGCCCTACCTTATCCTCTGTTCACCAAGATGATACGTTCAGTGTTCCAAAAGATTCCTCCGTGTTAACGTTGTAGTTGCATCTTCCTCCGCAAAGTAGTTCTGCGACATCTCACACATTCCGGCCACGTATCAAATCAATATCAGAGTTGCCTTGATGACGACACAGAGTAAATTACTCATTAATATCTGCTTCTACAAAATGCGTTGTGCACTCTCCGTAGTGTTTAAATGGTCCTTACTAGAAGACTGTTGTAGAAACTGGCGCCAGTCATACATGTACGTAATCTTTGAAAACTGTGACCCAATTACGGGAAACACAGTTGCCGTACTAGAACCACTGTCTACTACTAGAAGTTTTAATTTGTCATTGATACACTGACTTTGGCGTAACAAAGCGTCTGTTGTACTCAGGAGATTTGCACGAATAATGCATACTACGGCACTTCTGTTTCTTTCAGACCGATGCCTCGACGTAAACATCGAAACTTCCAGTTGCTATTACAGTTTTGGAGCCAGTGAAGATGTGGTTCTGGAGGAAGTATTTTGCTGCTTTCAGTTTAGTCAGTATTGGTAACATTTGAAGCTACTTTGTCTTCTGGTCAGAAGAAACTGATAGCACCTCTCGGTTCCGGCAGATTATACTTTACCGTTCCTGCACGTACAACCACCACGTCACACAGTGTGTGTTACTCTTGTGCCGTAGCTTTATAGTGAGAGCAGAAAGGAGAAAAAAAGACAGCTGATATCAGTACATTTAACGAAGTCATTCATTTCTCTGTACGTTATTCACCTCTCGCTGTGTGTCCTGCTCTGTTTAGGAAAGGAGGAAGCGCCAGTAGCAAACTTTTGTCAACGGCTGAATCTGGAGGTCGTTCGTACTAGCGAGGCGATGAAGGCATCTGCGAACTAAGGGTAAATCTGTTTAATTTATTTTATTTCATCGCATAGGTGAACGGACTGAAACAGCATAGTGTGGTCTCCCCTAATCCACAGAAGATACGATAAGAAATGTTACGTTCTTCCGATTAATCTACAGCTAAGAAAAACCTTCAACTTCTCATCGTAATCGCAGTTCCTTCCAGTTCACCGCCCTGTAATTCGTCAGAATCAGATGAACGGACAATTTAAATCACACAGTGTTTACAATAAACCGTTGCGCCTAAAATTCCGTTACAACGGGGAACGGAGTGGCTCGCGACGGCATTCTTGCGTCAGACGCTGTCCGTGCTCTTGTCGAGTTGAACTTTTGCATCTGTTCAGGATTACATTAGAAAGATTCGTCTCCTTTACTTCGGCTCCACATCACTGTCGTCGTGCTGCCAGACGAGGTGTCGACGTCTGCGACGCCGCTCCCCCACGTCCGGACGCAAATGATTCGATGACCTGCTCCGTAGAACAGCCGCTGCACAAATTGAATTTTTTTTTTCCTGGGAAATCTGATTTTTGCGGCATCTCTGACGACAGAAAAATGTGAAGCCCTTTTCTTATACAAAAGTCTGTATTGCTATATTTTTTGTTGGTAACAGAACTCTAAATATTTTTACGTAAAACGCTAGGCAAAGTATTACACTTAGATGAGGCACGTGCCAAACGAGGGAAAATGTTAGAAATATGGCGCGCTTCCCAGAATTGACTGTTCCCTTCGCTTCAGTTGTGTTACACATGTTCAGGTCTGGGGAGGGCGTCTCTTGCTGATACACTGTGGAGACGTCGCAACATCGACACTCGCGAGTCATTCATTACCGACGATCCTGCACTGGCAAACACGCCACGCCTGTAATCGAGTGACCCTGGCCTCACATTCTTATTACTAACGTACTGAAGAAACAATTTTTTTTCCATTTCAATGTGTCTCATTTTTGCTCTACTATGCGCTCAATACACCTTGAAAACGTAAACGGCGCACATCTTTCCGACTGGTTTTAACTCTAGCTACAGCTGCCAGCTAATATAATTATTAATCGCTCTGTCTGCTGATTGTGCAAAAGGGCCGCGCGAGCCGAGTAGACGACATGTTTACATCGCTGTGACGTCTTCTTTCCGGAAATGCTGCTGTGGTCTCCTGTACATTCCGGTCGTGTATAAAAACAGGCCAGTACTCGTCTTCTTGACTATGTGGAAAGACGTAAAGTTATCCTTTTTGCAACCTGTTGTCATGTATGCCGTCCATTCTCTATCGTGTTTGAATAGTGGGTACCACAAAGCCGTAAAAGAAATAAGTGCGCAACCTGTATCTACACTTAGTTCACAACCGTGCACCAGTAAACGTAACTTTTGTCGCTCAATACAGCACCTTCCGACGCTTTAACGGACGTGGATACTTTTGAACACCCGTTTATGTGCAACCTCCTCCTGCTCCCCATGTTTTCACTGGCGTCCGTAACAAGTCCGCACCCTCCACCATTTGTTAATGTCTCCTCTCGATATTAGGGGAACGCCGAAAAGTTCGCTGTACCGAGGATAGTTGCATTGCAGAGGCTATGAGCGTAAATGTTATGAAGCTCGCAAAATAGAGGCTTCTTCGGACTAACGTTTCATATGCAAACATGACGAGAGAAAATCAGTTGCCCAAAGTTTCGTCTTGTGAATGTTGTGTCCCGTGTGAACGTCATATCTGTCGTACCGTACACCTTACCTGCTCAGTAACCAGGCTAGGTGTTAAATCACAGAAAATATTAAATTCTGGTCGAGGTCTACGTGGTTCCATAGATTGTTGTCCACATGTTTCAGATGTTTATTGAAATACAAAGAGAAGTTAATATCGCCCTATTCAACAGCCTCTGAGTCATCAATACCGAATCACAGACGATAAAAAAGAGTACCGCCATTACTCACGTTGATGGTAACAATGTGACCAACGCAGTTAAAAATTTTGCTTCGTTTTCAATGCTTTGGCAGTTGACCGACGGTGCATAGCCTCTACTTTCATTAATATTGACTCTGTGCGGTCTCACGTGTTGCCCCATAATAGCGTGACTGATACTCTTGTCACGACACTTGTACATTTACTACTTTACCTGAGGACATTTTGTAATCAGGAAACGTATTTCACATCTATTTCCTTAGCGCCTTTGTTAAACGTATCATAGTTATCATCCACTGAATTTTAAAGTTACAAATTGCTTCCATCGCATTCCGTCATTTTGCCGTTTTTCACACTTTCCATCAAAGATTAAGTGTACTGGACTCTAGAGAATTCGACCAACCCTCTGTCACGCCTCGTCTGGCATATGCAGTGTGCGGAAACACAATTTGACCAAAAGTGTAGGGCACAAGGACGGCATCAAATGAAAGAATCTCAATATGGAAGCCAGAGGCCGCACGTGAATATTTAAGGCGCTATGTCAGCATGACAACGGTCGTCGGTTTGAACATTTGCTACAGATAATTACGTTAATTAAGTCGATGCTTATCCGTCATTCATTTTCGCTCTTTTATGAGATATTGAAAAATGAAACATGCTGCGTCAGCCAAGTCCGATACACGTGTGATACTTTAAATTTATCCTGTTCTTCAAATATTCTGTTTGCGTATACACGTTCTGCAAATGCAGATCGTAGTAATATAGAAGCCGAGTTTATCTCTCCGTTAATTC
Source organism: Schistocerca serialis cubense (assembly GCF_023864345.2). Classification (NCBI taxonomy): domain Eukaryota; kingdom Metazoa; phylum Arthropoda; class Insecta; order Orthoptera; family Acrididae; genus Schistocerca; species Schistocerca serialis. The sequence goes on along the minus strand of NW_026047664.1, from coordinate 416,812 downwards.
TCCATATCTCGCAGACCACAGAGCTCTGTCGGTGCATCAGCGGTCGATTGTTGCTGTAGGCGCCACGGAAAGATGGCAGTTAGATTCTGATTTTCAGTGGAGTAATTGGGATTCTATTAAAGAAATGAAAACAGAAAGAAGTAACGAACGCGGCAGCTAGCAGTCAGACAGCACTTTTTTTTAGTTTAATGCGACGACAATTTTAAAAGATAAAGTGTTTTATCTATTAAAAAAATCAAAGTTTAAAGTTACGCTCGCAACGGACAAACTCACTAAAAGTTATCGTCCTTGCCACATTTCATTTTACACACAACTGAATCAGACTATTTCTTATGAGCTACACATAATTAAGCCTGTAATTCATGACGAAGTTGACTGTTACTATTCCTACTGTTGTATCTTCCTTACGTAACGAACGAGCAAAACGCTCACATGAGATAGTAGTCTTGTGTCTAGCACGCTATCGCCCAGGAAACAATACCTCCAGCCAGAGCATTTCCTGTTGCCACACATGAATGATTTTGTCATTACCTCTACATGTAATTCATGTGACCTTCCAAACTGAATTACGTGAATGAATGCGGCAGTTTGCTCGGCAACAACGATAAACAAGCAAAAAAATAGAAAGACTTGGCTACAGATGTCTGCCATCACAGAGCTGTCGTGACAGCTGAGTCTTCCGTGACGTCTTAATGGTGACGACAGCGGCTGAGGGGCGTTTAGAGACGGCAGCAGACCACACTGACGTGTGACGTCACTTGGCAACCAAGTCTTCTAGTATCCGCTGCAATTAATCATTTATTTTTATCGATCATTTAATAGGTATACATTTTCGGTAAATTAACCATCATTTGGTGCCAAGATGCCCGTGTAGGAGATTTTAATTACGTTCCGGTACTGCCGAAAATGTGCAATTGCGACGCCTAAATGCTATTCTCAAATTTCTGTGTTTCATGCAGCCTTTCCAGGCTACAATTTTCATCATATATTTTCTATGTACCCTGTACAACGATGCAGGATGGCAAACTTCGCTGAATCAGCACTGCTTAAATTTTTTATTTTTTACGTACACTGCACATGTGTCGTTCAATGACTCCCACGCCGATCGTCCACCAATATTTTGCTACGTCACTGGAACGCTGGCACGCGACACACAAACCGTGAAACCAGCATCAGATACTCATAATTACACTGTACAGAGTGTGAGCAAATTTAAAAGTTAATCACAAATGTAAACAGTGGTAATGTAGAAGCTGAATTTCTTTTTCTGCTAGTCTTCCGTCTCCTGCAACCGACAGAGCTTTGTCGCTGCCTCAGTAACTGATTGTTGCTGCTACCACGAGGATCGGTGTCAATTTTAGCTCTCCCGCGAGTAGTGGCGGTTTTCTGAGATAAACGAAAACGGGAGGAAAATATATATCCAAGTGTTCGTCATCGAAACGATAGTGAATCCCTAATTGCCACAGCGACTTAATTTTTAATATTTAGGAACAGCAGAATCTTGTGTTGCCGCCAATTGCAAGATGCGTGTCCATTCGCACACGTGAATCACACTCCTAGTCGCTGGCAGTTGTACCTTTGTAATGCATTCGGAGTGTGCTGTTTCGCACTCCGCACCTACATGGATAGCCTTCTGCCTCAAGCTGATCTTACCCTACACTCCTGAGAAGGAGGAGATTCTTGAGTAAATCTTCCGGAAAACACGTATACTAATCGTCAAAAAATACCGTCGAAACATATTTGTCCAAGCCAATTACCGCATGTTTTATTATGCTCACTTGCGTGACGTGCGTTGTGCGGAGTATGCGTAGCGATGAGGGACGGAGCTCCACGGTTTTGAAGACGTATGATGGCTAGAAAAATTCCTCTCAAGGCGAAACCTTAAGCACGAACACAGGATTAGCAGATATGTAGTCACCACCCATCGATTGTCAAGACAAAATAAAGAAGTTGACAGCGTCGTGTGTTTCGTATCGACGCTGATAATAATCGCAGTGTCAGAACGTGTTTTACTTCGTACAATGTGTCTAAACGTTGTCCTTCCGTTTCTACAGATTGCGTTCGTATCTGGTAACGGATAAGATGAAAGATCTATCGTCGGCTTTTACACATTGCATATGTGAAGACGAGAACCGCAGTGAAAGTCACAACTAATTTACTGGAAAGGCGATAAAAACAAAAAATCTTCTGTCCGCGATATTACTCTGTCATGTCGCCGGAGAGCAATGATCGCGAGAACGAAAGTCACCAAGGCTTTATTTTACGGAGCCTGACTGCGTTATACGCTGCTCTTTGGCGCATGCGGACACACACCACTTTTGAAAATGGTTCAAATGGCTCTGAGCACTATGGGACTCAACTGCTGAGGTCATAAGTCCCCTAGAACTTAGAACTACTTAAACCTAACTAACCTAAGGACATCACACACATCCATGCCCGAGGCAGGATTCGAACCTGCGACCGTAGCGGTCGCGCGGTTCCAGACTGTAGCGCCTAGAACCGCTCGGCCACTTCGGCGTGTGTTTGAGACGGTCTGCAAGCACTTGCATAGTAAGCAGTGCTGATAATTCACTGCCGTCCACCCAGCCCGGGAAACGCATAATAAGCAGATGTAGACACCTAATTTGGAAAGTGTACGCACATTCTGCGCCCATCGCGGCAGGCCTCGTTGCGTGGTACACAACCGTGACGTCACAACACGGACACACTCGCCCTGTTTATATCGGCCGACTCTGCAGCGCCACACGTGCAGCCCCTGCCATCGACAGAGCTCGGCCTTACAGTCTTCTCACTAAGACGATGCGTTTAGTATTGCGAAAGATTTGTCCTATTATGAAGTTTTAGCATCTAAATGGTGTACTGCTACTGCTTTAATATACTATCAAAACATATAAATGGCGTACATCTAATCGATCGCTACGAAAACAGGGATTACAAGTTCCAAACGTACAAATTTCCGATGCTTTGTTTTCTGCATCGACAATCGAATCGCACAGCCTTTGTTGGAGTTTTCGTTGCAGTTTGCTTCTTCCTCTGCGAAGTAGTACTGTGATTTCTTACACATTCCAGCCACGTATCAGCTCAGTATGAAAGTTGCCTCGATGACAATAGAGAAGAAATTTATCATTTCAAGGTTCTCGTACGAAGTTTGGTTTCCGTTCCTCGACGTGTCCGAAAATTTCATACTACTAGGAATCTGTATTTTTCTTTTGTTTCCTTCACTGTCATCTGGTTTCTGTACAAATTGCAAATAGCCTTTCGCTCCCTGTATTTTACCCCTGCCACTCTTCTATACACAGTTAAGCCGAATACATTTTTCCGCCAGTTCTGCGTCCCTGCGGCCGACAGAGCTTTGCCACTGCCTCAGCTGCTGACTGTCGCTGCTGGCGCTCCGAAATGTCGGCAGGTCCACTCCCTCGCGAGTGACGGCGGTTTCCTGGCCTAAAGGAAAGCGGGAAAAGTTTTTCGAATATGCCCTAAGAAGAACGTCGCGTCGCCTGCCATTCACGAGATGCGTAACCATTCCCACATGTCATAATCACACTCCTAGTCGCTGGCCAGTTGCACTGTTTTAGTGCATCCGGACACTGGTATTTTGCAGTCCGCACATTCATGGCTGGCCTTCTGTCACAGCTGCCTCCAGCTGATGGTATCCTAAACTTCTGAGGAGGAGGTTTTGTGAGAAAAACTTCAAGAAAACACGGATAGAAATCGTCAAAAAATACCGTCAAAACATATTTATCCGTGCCAGGTAACACATTTGATTCTGCTTTATTATGCTCACCTAGATGACACGCGATGCATGGTAAGAGGTGTAACGTATTTTTACGCTCCAAGGTTATGAAGACTTGCAACGGCTCGAAAGATTCGTCTTGAGTCGAGGCGAAATCTTAATCACATATGTATTATCAACGTGTATTTTGTCAACAGGCATCGATTGTGAAAATGTAATAAAAACAGTCGACAATATCACGTGTTTTGTGCCGATGCGGAATTTAAACGCCGTGTGAGAAACTGTTTCCTTCCTCGGGGCAATGTGTCCAGCAGTTGCTTCTCTGCTTATACATGTTCCACCAGTAACTGGCAACTGAAAAAAAAGATCTATCCAGGACCTTCACACACTGCATCCATGAGAACAAAGATCACGTTCAAGACAAACGGCGGTAGAGAATTAGAATAAAAACTTTGTGTCATCCATATTCTTTTGTCCTGTTGCTGGGCAGAGCCGGTCGCGTGATGGAACGCCACCAGAGCTTCATTCACGGTGCCTGAATGCGTTATTTGCCGCGCGTTGGCCAGTGTAAAACTTTGGACTCACACTATTTTCCGTACCTTCGGCCGACCTCTAAATTCTGCCGTAGTGTCCTTCATATTCCTGCCATTTATTAAAGCACTCTGAAAATTTTTTTTATTATCACGTGAAACAAAAGTTATCATTTCGATTTCCTGTTATTGAATGAGCTGTCCCTCGTGTCGCATCGCAGAGTTGTCCCACAAGTCAGTGCGATTTGTATATCTATGTACTCTTTCTAAATCATTCCCCAGTGTGGGACAAGCACATCTGCGAGAAATTTGTTATCATACGTTTATTATCTACTGTTTAAATCTCTGGTTTGTTGGTACTATACATATTTATGGACATGCGTGAGGTCTTCAAATCGTCTCTTTGACAGTAAAATAGTAGGACTGTTAATACATTCCACATAGGGCCATCATTGCAAATCGATCGGCCAGTAGCAGTTCTGTCTTATCACGGAAACACTGCAATATCGATGCTGCAAATGTCCTTATAACCACAGCCAACCTCTCGCAAGGGGCATAGGCTCCATCACACAACACTGATTGATTACTCTATCACAAGTTTTCTGGCCATCCCTAAGCGCCTAATTTTTTCACGTGCAAAACACTTCCACCAGTGCCCGCCTCGCATTTCTTTCGACAACGAGCGTAATCCTGGTCGGTTAACAGAGGAGCCACTAACGATGTAGTGGGCCTGGATAAGACTTTTGAACATCCCCATACGTCTGACCTCATCATACTCTTCCAACTTATATTTTCACTGGCGTCCGTAAGGGATTCGTTCTCTACATTACTTGTTGACCTCTTCGTTTCGCAATACGAAAACACCACTAAGTTCGTTTCGTTGTCCATATTTTGCTCAGTGGAGACCATGGGTCTGAAACGTATGAATCTTGGAACGTACCGCAGGCGTTCGTTCCGGCTAGTAGAATCGATTAAGGTTTAACATGTAAACATGACTACAGAAGAGTGGTTTCCGAAATTTTGGTCATCCCAATGTTGTGTCCCGCATGGCCGCCGTCTGTGTCGCGCCGTTCGTCTTGACTGCTCAGTACAAACATGGAAACTCGCAGCAGGTATCCGATTCTGTTAGCCCACCTTGATGCAGGGCTAGAAGCAATATTCACAACATTTCAGTATAATCAAAACAGTTAATAAGTAGAATAGTGTTTGCCTCTCGTCAGGAGAAGCAGTAGGGGCTACTTGGTTCCATAGAGTATCGTCCTTGTGTCGTGGATATATATCGAACTAAGAACGAATAATCAATTTCACCGTATTCATGCCGCTCCGAAACATTACTTCAACATCATAGACGGTATAAATTTATTTCGTCTTTAATTTTAAACGCTTTGGCAACCGACCAACGGTGCTTGCTTTCACTAATACCTGTTATGTGGGGCCTCATGCGTTGCCCTACAATAGCGTGACAGACACTCTTGTCCGACATTTCTGCGTCCACCACTCTACTAGAAGGACTTTTTGTAATCAAGAAACGTATTTCACGTCTAATTCAGTAGTGCTTCGTTATAAGTGTCACATTTCCTTTTCCCTATTTACTGTCTACTGAATTTTAAAATTACTAGTCGCTACCAACGTATTCCCGCCATTTTGCCGTTCTTAGCACTTTCTACCAAAGATTAAGTGTACTGGACTCGTGAGAACGCGAACAACAGAGTGTAATGCATCGTCTGGCGTACACAGGGTGCGGAAAACCAATCTGACGAAGACAGTATCAAATGAAGGAATCTGAGTAGAGAAAAACCACTATGCCAGCATGAAAACGGTGGTCAGTTTGAACATTTTCTATACATACTCATGTTAACTAAGTGGTGGCTCATTTTACACTAATTTTGACCTTTTTAAGATATATCCAAACAAGAAACATGGACATATGATTGTCCTCATTCCTGAACAAGTACTGTCTCCTTCGTCAACTAAATACGATACATGTGTTAGTGATGTTTTAAATTTATCTTGTTCCCATCGTGATGACTGGTTAGTCCAAACATTCTGGTTACGTATACATTTTCTGTAAATTACCTATCATTTTGAACAAGGACCTCCGTATGTCAGATTTCAATTACGTTCGTGCAGCGCTGAAAATATACATTTACAACTTTTAGTTGCCATACACACATTCCTATTTCATGCTCTCCTTCCGCCCTGCAATTTTGGTCAAATTGTTTCTCCACGCCTTGTATAACGGTGCTGGATGGCAAAACTAGCTCCTACAGCTCTGTATAAGTTATTCACTTCATACGTTCGTTACACGTATGTCACTGAATGACACCCAGCCAGGTTGTCCCCCAATGTTCCGCCACATCTCTGGAAAGCCAGCACGCGATCCACAAAATCACGAAACGAGTACCAGATTCGCATAGTGACACTGTACTGACTGTAAGCGCATTCAGACATTAATCGAAAATGCAGATCATAGTAATGTAGAAGCTGAGTTTATCTTTCCGTTAATTCTCCGTCTACTGCAGTCCACAGAGCTCTGTCGCTGCATCAGCGGTCGATTGTTGCTGTTGGCGCCACAGAATGAAGGCAGTTACGTCCAGAGTTACTCCGGAGTAACTGGGATTCTGTAAAGCAATGAAAACAAAGAAGTAACGGACGGGGCCACTAGGAATCAAACAGTACGTTTCTGTTAGTTTAATGCGGTGACAATTTTGAACGATGAGCTTTGTGAAGCGATTGAGTTAACAGCAATTACACAAACCACACAGACAAACTCACTAAAGTTATCGTCCTTACCAAGCTTCATGTCACACGCAACTAAATTACACTATTTCTTATGAACTACACATAACCGAGCCAGTAATTCATGACGAAGTTGACTATTTCTACTACCACTCTCGTATTTTTCTTACGTAAGGAATGAGCAAAATGCTCACACGAGACAGCAGTCTTGCGCCTATCATGCAATCATCCAGGAAATAATTCCTCCAGCCGCAGCAATTCCTTTTGCTACACAGGAATGATTTTACAATTACCTCTGCATTTAATTCATATTTAACTTTATAAACTGAACATTTAGTAAAAGGGCGAACCGAATTACGTACTGCATAGTGTGAATGAATGCTGCAATTTTGGCGGCAACAAAGAACAACGAGCACAAAATACTAGGACTCGGCTGCAGATGTCTGCCACCATAGAGCCGCAGTGGCAGCTGAGACGTCCGTCAAGTCTTAATGGCGGCCACAGCGGCTGATGTCCGTTACAGACGTAGCGGCAGCCCAGACGGACGTGTGACGTCACATGGCACCCCTGTCTCCCTGGAGCACGCGCCACGTGTCTCGCTGTATCTAATCATTTATTTCGCCTTATCGAGGATATCATCACATTCGAACACCAGTATATTTTGTAGGTATCAATATAATCAATTTAATCCATCTCTATAATACCTTGTTACGACCAGAATGATTATTAACAATTTTACATTCAATTTTTGTGAGGTACTTATTAGTTAGTTCCTGTCTTTCCTCATTCTACGATGATGAGCCTACAAACCAATTAGCTTTGGAAAGAGAACGATTATGTAGATTATTGTGGCTTATATCAGTTAATATCATTTTCTAGTGATGAATACGGTAGTTAGTTTCTGTTGGAACGAACGACGACTTTTGCGATTCGCTTTCCACGTCTGCAATCGAGTTTTAACCGCTATTTCACAGTAATAAAACGTCATCACTGCATGTTAACAAACCGGTGCTCGGAGCTCACATTGCGTATGAGAATGCCGACTTGATAATTAAGAAGCGATAAATCTTTATAGTTCGCCCATTACTACTGCGAAATATTGAAGTGCTTTTATGTGTGACAGAGTGTGTAAAGTAGTACACAATCGTTTGCTGTCAAAAGGTGGAAGTGTTATGCAAGTAAGACACCGCAAGTCATTGGTAGAAGTCAGTAGCATTTTACATTGAAGAATACGACGCGTAATTTCGATTGGACGGAACGATACCTTTTCGAGTTTGTGTGTAGAAGAGCTAACTCTAAATGCTGGTTTGTATAGACTACATACAGTTAGCCATGCCCCACCCAGGTAATTTACAGTTTAAAAGTTTACTCGCTTACAACTTGGATAAACGTAAAGTTTGACTGGTGATTGTGCAGTTGTTATAATTTTTTCCCCTTTTCATTTTCTCCATAAAACCGCCATCATTCGCGAGAATGTTATGAACTGCCGATATTGTGGAGCGCCAGCAGCAACAATCAGTCGCTGAAGCAGCGACAAAGCTCTGTGGACCGCAGGAGACGGAGAATTAACGGAAAAATAAACTCAACCTTCTATATTTCTACGGTCTGCGATAGGGATTATATGCGTTCAAAGTCAGTACCGTGTCCTTGTGAATCCGACGCTGCTTTTATGATTTTGTGGAACCCGTGCTAGCGTTCGAGTGGCGTGGAGTAACATAGGCGGACGTCTCTTCTAGAAGTCATTCAGTGACGTATGTGAGAAAAAGCAAACGCGAGCAGTGTTGTTGGAGCGATGTTTTGTCATCCGGCACCGTCACACATGACGTGCTGCCCGCAATCTCAAGAGCTCCGCACTCATTCCTCGATAAAATGAATGTGCTTAAAACGGTGCACCGAACGAGGTGATGCGCCGGTTAGCACACTGGACTCGCACTCGGGAGGACCACGGTTAAAACCCGCATGCGGCCATCCTCATTTAGGTTTTCCGTATTTCCCTGAATCGCTTCAGGTCAATGCCGAGATGGTTTCTTTGAAAGGGCACTGCCGACTTCCTTCCCCGTCCTTCCCTAATCCGACGACCTGGCTGTTTGGTTCCCTCCCCCATCAAACTCACTGAAACGGTAAACAAGGTGACGATGTCTGCGACGCTGCTTCCACCATGCTTGAAACGCTATCAGGTCTCGGAGATCCTTTGTAGCTCCTCGACGCTAAGACAACAGCCGGCGTGGCGGTAGAAGTCGCTGCCGCACATTGTCATCTCTGCGGCCTGTCTGTTCACGGAACTGATGTCCCTTGGTTGTACCTGAATATAAATAACGTAATTAATTTTGCCTAAAACACTGCAGCGAATATTTACATTTATTACTAACTGTTTTCTCGCATTGTCGTCCTAAACATATTCAGGTTTCGTAATATCTTCACTGTTTTCCCATGTGTTTTTTTGGCCCTCGGCAAGCAAATGCACCATTAGCAGTGCAGAAACTCACCGCCGTCAGACCAGCATCTGAGACGAATTTGCTAGCCTAGAAGACTGGTTATTATAGTTCGCAAGTATTCTGGAAGCGACAGAGCTTGGTCTATTATTGGCCACCCTAAGACAATACATTCAGCACCCGAGCAGCTCCGTCGTTGTAGGAAGTTAAGGAATTTCGAGGGCTTACTTTCCGTCTGGCTCTAGCTTCGATACACTCTAAAAACATCTCAGCCGTTTGTATGTAACCGTTTCCAACTCTGTCGCCTACGTGTAATTATTCTGGCCTTACTCGTTTTCTAGGAGCTGACTGCTTGATATGTTGACCTTATTATGGAATTTTCCATTCCGACGCGAAAAGAAAAAGTTTTTACTATTTTCTCTCGTACTATCAAGAGTTTAGTGAGTGTCTGTGCAGTTTATTTTTATTTTTATTTTCTTGGATAGTACTTCATTAACTAAAGGCAACGGCAGGCGTCTCTTGCTGATACCCTATGGTGACGTCCTAACATCCAGACTCGCGTCTCATTCATTACGAACAGTTCTGCACTGCCACATGTCCTAGCCCTGGAATCGAGTGAGCAGGGCCTTTTAGCTTCTCACTAGAATAATACATTAAGTACACTAAAAAGATCACGCTTTTCTGGACCGATTATTTTTTCCCATTTAATACGACTCTTTTTGTTAGTATAGATACAAACACACTTTGAAAGCGTGTAAATGGTAGATATCTGTCCGATCGTGTTTTAACTCACCGGCCTACAAGCGCAAACCTTATACTCTTCATAGCTTTGTGTTCGCCTCGACAAACGGATCACGTGCTCTCTGTTGGCAAAATGTTAGTATTATTCCTGCAGCGTCTCACGTCTCGAAATTCTACCGTAGTCGGTTTCACATTATTGCTATATGTTAAAACAAACCCGCAATTTTTTTGATGACCAAGAAAACAAATTTGTCATTTTTATTTCCTCTTATAAAACGTTGCTATCCGTCGTGTTTCAATAGTCGACATCGCAAAGAAGTTCCACAAATCGGCGCGACTTGTATATCTACGAGACTATCTCGAAATCATTGCCCAATATGAGAGAAACACATCTGCGGGACATTTGCGATGATAGAATTGTTATCTAGTATTTGAATCACCGTTTTCTCAGTAAAATAATGACATAGGGAAGCGTATCTGGTACTCAGTCTGTTTCTGTGAACGTCAAATAGTAGGACTGCTACTGCGTAGTACATAGGGCCGTCTTAGCAAACCGATCTGCCAATAGCTGTTCTGTCTTATTACGCAAACTCTGTGATATCGTCCTGGAAATGTGCTTATGACCACAGCCTGCCTCTCGCTTAGGGCCAAGGGCCACGGCAAACAGTGGCCGGTGACAAGACACCCCCTGACTCTGTGCACAGCGGTCTGAATGGGTCTTCAGTCTTTGAGAAGTTTTGTCGCCGTGCCTAAACGCCTAACGCCTTTTGGTGAAATGTGTTTGCAGCAGTGCCCATCGCGCGTCTGTCAGTAATCCGTACTCTGCACTATTTGTTGATGTCTCCTGTTCATATTAGACACAGACTGATAAGTTCGCTTCGTCAAGGACAGCTGGATTGCAGAAACCATGCGTGTAAAAATTATGAAGCTCCGGACGTCGACGTTTGTTGACCCTAGCAAAGACGATTGATGTTTAACATGTAAGTACATGATTAGTGAAAAACGGTTTCCAAAATTTCATCTGAATGTTGAGATCCGCGTTTGCCGTACCGTTCATTTTGACTGCTCAGTACAAACATGGAAACTTGCAGCTGGTAATTAGATACCTACATAGAGGACTTCAGCCAAATTTCAGTGCAGTCAAAACCGTACAGAAATAGAACAAATGAGGGCAGCTGGATTCCATAGGTTACTGTGTCGCAGGTATACATCGAGGTACAGAGAGCAGTCGGTATCACAGTATTCATCGGTCTCTGAGTCTTCACTTTTACATTACACACGCCATAAAATTATTTCGTCTCTAGTCACGATGATAGGAGCAATGCAGCCGCGCCAATAAAAGTTGTGTTTCATTGTCAGTGCATTGGGAACTGCCCAGTCGTGCATTGTCTCTCGTTTCATTAATACCGATGCTGTAGGGGCTCATAATATGTTGCCCCATAATACTGTGACAGACGCTTTTGTCACGACATTTATACATTCACTACTTCGGTCGAGGACTTTTTGTAATCGAGAAACGTATTTTACATCTTACATAGTAGCAACTTGGTTAAACGTATCGCATTTTCTTTCACGTACTTACCGTCTACTAAATTTTAAAATTGTGTACCGCTACCAACGCATTCCGTCATTTTGCCGTTTCCAGCGCGTTCTATTGACTCGTGAGAAGTCGACATACTTACGTTAATTAGGTAGTGACTCATTTCTCATTTACTTTGACCTTTATTAGACATCTTGAAACATTAAACATGGACATATTACTGTCTTCATTTTCAAAGAAGTACTGTCTGGTAGGTCGGCTAAGTATGATAAACGTATATGTGGTGTTTTAACTTTTTCTTGTTCTCATCCTGGAGACTGGTTAGTCGAAAGTCTGTGTTCCAGGTAGATTTTCTGTCAATTACCATTCATTTTGAGTGAAGACGTCCCTATGTCAGATTTTAATTACGTTCCTGTAGCGCCGAAAGTACGCACTTGCGACCCTTAGTTGCGTTACTCAAATTTCTATGTTTCCCACTGTCACTCCACCCTGCACGTTTGGTCAAATTGTTTTCTTTCACCCCGTATAACGTTGCTGGAAGGCAAACGTCGCTCAGCCAGCACCGCTTCAATTATTCACTTTTTCACATACGCTACACATATGTCATTGAGCGACTCCAACGCCCATCGTCCGCCTATATTCCGCCACGTCACTGGAACGCAACCACGCGACATATAAAATCACGAAACCAGCATCAGATCCGCATAACTTAACTGTACTGATTACGAGCACATTTCGACGGCCGGCCGGTGTGGCCGTGCGGTTCTAGGCGCTTCAGTCTGGAACCGCGCGACCGCTACGGTAGCAGGTTCGAATCCTGCCTCGGGCATGGGTGTGTGTCATGTCCTTAGGTTAGTTAGGTTTAAGTAGTTCAAAGTTCTAGGGGACTGGTGACCACAGATGTTAAGTACCATAGTGCTCAGAGCCATTTGAACCATTTTTGAACCACATTTCGACGTTAATCACAAATGCAGATAGTGGTAATGTTCAAGCTGCATTTATTTTTTCGTTAATCTCCCGCCTCCTGCAACTGAGAGAGCTTTGGCGCCGCCCGAGCGACTGTTGCTGTTACTGTCAGCATCGCGGGACGTTGGCGGTTTTAGCTCTCCCGCGACATTTGACGGTTTCTGAAGTAAATGAAAACGGGAAAAAAATGTTCATCGTCGAAATGAGAGTGAATCCGTAGTTGATGCACCGATTTAATTTTCAGTTTCTACCCACAGCAGAACCTCGCGTATCCCTCCAGTTGCGAGAGACACGTGTCCTTTCCCACGTGTGAATCGCTCTCCTGGTCGCTGGCCAGTTGTACCATTGTAAGCATCCGGACTGTGTTGTTTCGGACTCCGCACATTCATGGATGGCCTAGCCTTCTTGCCACAGCTGCCTCCAGCTGATGTTACCATACACTATTGAGAAGGAGGCGATTGTGTGAGAAATACTTCCGGAAAACACGCATAGAAATCGTCTAAAAATACCGTCGAAACGTTTTTATCCAAGCCAGTTAACTCATGTGATGACGTTTTATTATGCTCACCTGGGTATCCGTTTTGCGGAATAGGCGTAGCGGAAAGGGGTGGGACGTGTCTACACTCCATGATTTTGAAGACGCGTAATGCCTAGAAGAATTCCTCTAGAGTCAAGGCGAACTCTTAATCATGTACGTAGAATTATCGGATATGTTACCAGCCACTGGCTTGTAAACATGTAATAAAACAGTTGACAGCATCGTTTGTTTTTTATCAGTGTGGAATTTGAACCCAGTGTGAGAATCTGTGTTACTTCGTCGCACTGTGTCCAGCTGTTCCCCTTCTGTTCCCACAAACTGCATTCGTTAAATGGTAACAGATGGAAAACGATCCGCTGAGGGCCTTTACACACTGCACATGAGAGGAGACACAGCGCATTCAAGTCAACAGTCAATCCACCGAAGAGGCAGTAAACAGGAAAAAGCTTGCGTCAGCGATATTATTGTGTCTTGCCGCTGATCAGCGCCGATCGCGAGACCGAAGACAGTGAAAGCTTCATTTTACGGTGCTCGACTGCGCCGTCCGCTCGTGGCTGGCGAGTGTGAAGCTGTGGACACACACCACGTTTCATACGTTCGACCATACAGACACACATATGCACGGCGCCTGCCTCTACCCCTGCTGTGCTGATGTTCGAAACCCAGTGGACTAGACAATTACATTATCAATGCCTGCAATCAAACACTGACTTCAACATCTCCTCTTGTTGTATTTCAATTAACCTAATTTTCCCAAGATTCGCAGTGTTAATGCGATAACTATCCTTGTTACGTTTGGCCAGGTGGAACGACAGCAAACTTTTCAAACACTGTCCTGACAACTCTTTATTTTAACAAACGACAAAACTGCAACAATTCGAGGAATTCCTGTTCTTGCTGCACTGCGCCTCATTTAGCTGGCCGCTTCCGCGGAAGATGCAGAATTGTCTGCGATCTTGCGGGCACAGGAGCAGATGAGGCTTTCTTCCTCTCCTAAATTTCTTGTCTGTTCCGATTCACTCAGTGCCCTTTACTCATTGCAACGTTTGTCTCCGGCAGACAAAATAGTCCAGACCACGCAGGATGCCCTCCTCCGACTACAGCGACTGGGGAAGGTTGTAGCTTTCTGCTGGGTTCCGGGGCATGTCGGCATTGCTGGGAATTAAAGGGCAGATCTCGCAGCCGAGGAGGCGTGTCTCGCCCCACAAGTATCTCAGTGTGCTATCCCCTTGCACGCACTCACCTCGCTGTTGAGCTCACGAGTCATGCGTCGGTGGGAGGGTGAGTGGCTGGAAGTGGCTGACAATAAGCTCCGTATAGTCGAGCCCACAACGCGTGTGTGGTGTACTTCCTTCCAGCCCCGTCGACGGGACGAGGTTCTCCTCACGCGGCTTCGAATAGGCCACAGCCCTATGACGCACGGCTTCCTGCTCCGGCGAGAGGAGCCTCCACTGTGTGGTGCTTGCGGCGTCCAGGTCACTGTGCGCCACGGTTTATTGGATTGTGTTTTATTTTCTGACCAGCGGGCCGCGGCTGACTTGCCGGCGGACCTGCCATCTCTGTTAGGCAACACTCGGACCAATGTGGTTAAAGTTTTACAGTTCTGTGCCATGTCAAATGTTTTTACAAAGATTTTAGGGAGTGGATTTTAACTTGTTCACTGTGTGACAAGCTCGCCCATATTTTATGTCAGTGGCCAGCCAATGACAATTTCCTGTGGCATTCTTGTTGCTGTGTTTTCCCTTTCCTTCGGTTTTACTTTCTTATATAGTATTTTCCTTCTTTTGCTGCTTTCTTTGAGTGTGTTTTTCAGTTTTATTAGGTCTGTCCACATTCGTCCCTTTTAATGTGTGTCAGGGCGCTCATGACCTCGATGTTGAGCACCCATAAGCCCCAACACACACACACACACACACACACAAACGACAGAATTCCTGTTCATGTTGGACTGTGGCTCATTTAGCTGGCCGCTTCTACAGAAGAGCAAATATCGGCCTGGCGGGAAGCATACAGTTTTCTGGCCGTTCCCTCAGGAGTACGTGTGACGTGTGTTGTTATGCTTTAAGAAATAACGTCCGTGGTGTCCGAATTTACACAGAATAAGAGGCTACGATCTATCAATACTCCAGTAGAGATACCGACACAGTATCGAGAGATGAAGCGTGAAGAACCGAATACGTTACTGATGGAGGACGCCCGTATACCGAGTTAGAGATTAACATCCCGTCGTCTCAAAATCTTCGCCATTCGTAGCGTTTTATACCTGACTACCGACGCGCATCCCTGCTTTCAACCCGTGCAAGGATTTTGAATCAGGTTTGGTGCGCAGCTTGTGGTGTCAGTTGGGTTAAAATTCTCCCTTTTGAAAGAAGAGTGTCCAAACATTCCTCAGTGCTCCGCCACTGGGCAGACTGTAACGACTTTTGTTTCACGTGTGTTTGTGCCGGTCTGCAAGCACTTGCATAGTAAGCAGTGTTGATAATTCACTGCCGCCCACGCAGCCCGGGAAACGCACAATACGCAGATGTAGAGACACGTACTTTGGAAAGTGGACGCACATTCTGTCTCCATCGCGGCAGGCCTCGTTACGTGGTACACGACCGTGACGTCACAACACGGACACACTCGCCCTGTTTATCTCGGCCGACTCTGCAGCGCCACACGTGCAGCCCCTGCCATCGACAGAGCCCGGCCTTACAGTCTTCTCACTAAGACGATGCGTTTAGTATTGCAAAAGATTTGCCATATTATGAAGTTTTAGCATCTAAATGGTGTACTGTTTGTTCTGCTACTGCTTCAATATGTTATCAAAACAAATAAATGCCGTACATCTAATCGATCGTTCTGCTACTGGCCACAGCAGCTCATCGCGTCGCCCGCCATTCACGAGATGCGCGTCCGTTCCAGCGTGCGAATCACACGCCTAGCCGCTGGCCAGCTGCTCCATTTTAAAGCATTCGAACAGTGCTGTCTCGCAGTCCGCACATTCATGGCTGGCCTTCTGTCACAGCTGCCTCCAGCTGATGCTGTCCCAAATTTCTGAGGAGGAGGAGGAGGAGGTTGTGTCAGAAAATCTTCCAGAAAACAAGTATAGAAATCGTCAAAAAACACCGTCGTAACATTTTTATCCGGGTCAGTTAATGCATGAGATTCTGTTTTATTGCGCTCACCTGGATAACACGCTTTGTGTGTTAAGAGTAGTTACGTATTTACGCTCCAAGGTTATGAAGACTTGTAACGGCTAGAAAGATTCGTCTTGAGTCACGGCCAAGTCTTAATCATATACGCATTATCAGCGTCTATTTTGTCAACAGACATCGATTGTGAACATGTATAAAAAATTGTCGACAATGTCATCATCTTTGTGCCGATGCGGAATGTAAACGCAGAGAGTCCAGCAGTTGCTTCTCTGTGTCGACAGATTCCATTCGTAACTGGAATCAGATTAAAATATATCTACCCAGAACCTTTACACACTGCACCTGTGAGGACAAAGGACATGTTCAGGTCAAACAGTAATACACTTAGAAGGCGGCAGAAAATTAAAACAAAAAAACTTGTCTCATCCATATTCTTCTGTCCTGTTGCTGGGCAGAGCCGGTCGCGAGAACCAACGCCACAAGAGCTTTCTTGACGGTGCCTGAATGCGTTACAAGCTACACGCCGGCCTGTGCAAAATTTTGGACACAAACCGTGTTCCGTACCTTCGGCCAATCTCGAAACTCTGCCGTAGTGTCCTATTGTTATCACGTAAAACTAAAGTTATTATATATTGATTGTCTCTTATTAAACGTGCTATCACTCGTGTTTCAATAGTCGACATCGCAAAGTTGTCCCACGAGCCAGTGCGATTTGTATGTCTACGTACTCTTTCTAAATGATTGCCCAGTATGGGACAAGGACATCTGCGGGAAATTCGTTATGATACAATTATTATCTAGTATTCGAATCTCTGATTTGTCGGTTATATACATATTTGGGGAGGTGTATGCGGCCTTCAAATCGTTTTGTGAGTGACAGTAAAATAGTAGGACTGTTAATACATTCTACATCTGCGATATCGATGCTGGATGTGTCCCTACAACCACAGCCGCCTCTCGCTTAGTGGCACAGCCTCCGGCTCACAACAGTGGATGGTGACAAAAACGTCCCATAACCCTGCGTACAGCGGTGTGAATGTGAATTTACTCCAAATCTTCTGCCCACATCTAAACGCCTAATCTTTTCAGGTGCAAAACGCTTCCACCAGTGCCCACCTCGTATTTCTTTCGACAACGAGCGTAATTCCGGTGTATTAATAAAGCAGCCACGAACGCTTTAATGGGCCTGGATAAGACTTTTGAACATCCCTTTACGTGTGATCTGCTCCTCACACTTCTCCACCTTATATTTTCACTGGCGTCCGTAAGGAATTCGTACTCTACATTACATGTTGATGTCTTCCTTTCACAATACGGAAACACCGCCAAGTTTGTTTCATCGTCGACAGTTGCTCAGCGGAGACCATGGGTGTGAAACGTATGAACCTTGGAACGCACCGCAGACGTTCGTTCCGGCTAGTGGAATCTATTAAGGTCTCACATGTAACCACCACAACAGAAAATTGGTTTCCGAAATTTTGGTCATCTAATTGTTGTGTCCCGCGTAGTCGATGTCTCTGCCGCGCCTTTCATCTTGACTGCTCAGTACAAACATGGAAACTCGCGGCATTCAGTATTGTCAAAACAGTTAATAAGTAGAATAGTGTTTACCTCTGGTCAGGAGAAGGAATAGGGGCTACTTGGTTGCATAGTGTCGTTGATACGAGTATTTATCAAAAAAAAAAAAAAAAAAAAAAAGAGAGAGAGAAATTAATTTCACCGTATTCTCTGAATCATCACTTCCACATCATAGACACTATAAATTTATTTCGTCTTCATTCACGACGATAGTTCCAATGTCATAGACCCAGTTAGGTGTTTTGTTTAATTTTGAACGCTTTGGCAACTGACCAACGGTGCATGCTTTCACTAATACCGATTCTGTGGGGTCTCATACGTTGCTCGATAATAGCGTGACAGGCACACTTGTCACGATATTTATGCGGTTACCGCTCTACTAGAGAACTTTTTGTAATCAGAAAACATATTACACGACTAATTCCGTAGTGCCTCATTATACGTGTCACATTTCCTTTTACATATTTACTGTGTACTGAACTCTATAGTTACAAATCGCTACCGACACATTCTGACATTTTGCTGTTGTTAGCACATCCTACGAACGATTAAGTGTACTGGACTCCTGAGAATTCGAACAACATTCTGTAACGCATCGTCTGGCATATACAGGGCGGAAAAACTATTTGACCAAAAGCGTAGGGCACAAAGAGAGCGCCAAACGAAGGAATCTGAGTATAGAAAATACAGATCGCAGTTAAATATTTAAGGCGGTACGGCAGCATGGAAACGGTGGTCAGTTAGAACATTCTCTATACATACTCCTGTTAATTAAGTGGTGGCTCATATTTCACTCATTTTCACTTTTTTTAAATATACTCAAACAAGAAACATGGGCATGTGATTGTCCTCATTTCTGAAGAAGTACTGTCTCGTTCGTCAGCTAAATGCGATACACGTGTTTGTGACGCTTGAAATTTATCTTGTTCTCGTCGTGACGACTGGTAAGTGCAAACATTCTGTTTACGTATACGTTTTCTGTAAAATACCTATCATTTTGAACAAGGACCTCAGTATGTCAGATTTCAATTACGTTTCCGTAGCGCTGAAAATATGCAGTAACGATTATTAGTCACCATATACACATTCCTATGTTTCGTGCTGTCCTTCCGCCCTCCTTTTTTGGTCAAACTGTTTCTCCACGCCCTGTATAACGGTGCTGGATGGCAAACCTCGCTCAAACAGCACTGTTTAAATTAGTCGCTTCATACGTTCGTTACACATACGTCACTGAATGACACCCAGCCAGGAAATAGCACTGTTTCAAATATTCGCTTTATGCGTTCGTTACACATATGTCACTGAATGACACCAAGCCAGCTTGTCCGCCTATATTCCGCCACGTCACTGGAAAGCCAGGACGCGATCCTCAAAATCACGAAACGAGCACCAGATTCGCATAGTGACACTGTACTGGTCGTAACCACATTCGGACATTAATCGCAATTGCAGATCATAGTAATGTAGAAGCCGACTAAATCTTTCCGTTAATTCTCCGTCTCCCGCAGACCACAGAGCTCTGTCGCTGCATCAGCGGTCGATTGTTGCTGCTGGCGCCACGGAATGATGGCAGTTAACATTCAGAGTTTCTCCGGAGTAACTGGGATTCTGTTAAAGGAATGAAAACAGAAAGAAGTAACGAATGAGGCAACTCGGAATCAAACACTACGTTTCTGGTAGTTTAATGCGCTGACCATTTTGAATGATAACTTTCGTCATGCGATTACCAGCAATTACAGAACCCCAGGCTTTAAGTTGGGCCCTCCACAGACAAACTCACTATAGTTATCGTACTTGCCAAGTTTCATTTTAAACACAACGGAATTGTACTATTTCCAAGGAACTACACATTACCTAGCCTGTAATTCATGACGAAGTTGACTATTTCTACTACCACTCTCGTTTTTTTTTTTTAGGTAAGGAATTAGCAAAATGCTCAGACGAGAAAGCAGTCTTGCGTCTGTCACGCAATCATCCAGGAAATAATTCCTCCAGCCACAGCATTTCTTTTTCCGACACAGGAATGATTTTACAATTACCTGTGCATGTAATTCATACTTTACTGTATAAACTGAATATTTAGTAAAAGGGCGAAGCGAGTTAAGTACTGCATAGTGTGAATGAATGCTGCGATTTTGATCTTCTACGCAAAAGGCAGACGTCATTTCGCGTCTGCTGCCAGTTGTAAGATGCATTCAAGTAACGTGTCCCACTCACTGACCAGTTACGCCGGTTTTAATCTGTCCACCCGGTGCCACATCGCCGCCCACAGATTCCTGGATAGTCCTCCTACGTAACAGAACTTGCCCGGCCTTTGCCTCCCGCTGCTGTCGATGTAGTTCAGATTTGCCGTTTCAAGATTCGCCAGACAGTCGATCGCTCGTAACACGTGATCCGCGACCGCTTTCTCTGAAGACTGCCGCCGGTTTTTAATTTGGCTCTTCCTCCATTCAGATAATGTATCTTCCACCGTCGCACCTAACTGCTTATGCCTCTTGTTACTCCATGCCACGATTGGTGCCTTTTTACTGAAGAACTAAATAAAAAATAATGCCGCGTTATATTTTAAGTAGTTGAAAAGTGCACCTCGCAGGAAACATAGTGGTTTCAGACATTGAAATCAATTTCTTCCTCTTAGGAAAAAAATGATGTTTCAGGTAATGTTGGAATGTGACGAAAAAAAGAATGTACTTCTTTCCATTATTTTCAAAAGAAACAAAAAATATAAAC
This sequence comes from Schistocerca serialis cubense, assembly GCF_023864345.2. NCBI lineage: Eukaryota > Metazoa > Arthropoda > Insecta > Orthoptera > Acrididae > Schistocerca > Schistocerca serialis. The sequence continues at coordinate 396,145 of NW_026047664.1, read as the reverse complement.
TTATTTCATGTTTTAATACGCTACTACTTATTTGAAAGCGCTGAGTAACGCTTCGCTCGAGAACGAAAACAGTCTGAAATTTATTCTACGGCTCCTGACTGCGTTATACGACTTTCTCTGGTGCTGTGTGGAGGCGGATTTAAAATCGCAGCCGCCCGTTTCTCTGATGTGGCGGTCTTGTCGGCTCACAGTTGTCTCATTTTACCTTCTTTCATACAAATAGGCTACAGCCCTCCCTCGTTGCCGACTACAAAAGATTTTTATGTACGAATGTTCTGTTTTATTTCTTGGAAGTGCGTGATTCGCACCCCAACCAGCGGTATCGAAAGACGTTCTGATGGCGCCCCGTGTTGCAGAAGAAGGTAACTGCGGAAGGAGTTACAGAGGACGCAGTGTAGTCGCTGGCCGACAGGTGGCAGCATGCGACTTGCCGTATTAAGCTTTGATATAAGGAATAAGACGGTGAAACGGAATAAACAGCGCGAAAAAGATGTCTACGGGCACCATTTTGTCACACAACTATTAAGGACCTTGTATATAGTAATGGACACGGAAATTCTGGTATCTTTTTGCAGAAAATTATAAATGTCGAACGGAAGAGAAATGTTAAGCGTAAAAATAAGATATTTGATTCTCTGTGATTCCGCGCTTCGAAAGAGTAACAGTATGTTAATAATCGCTTTCATTCTGTCAAACAAAATATAAACGCTATTTAACAGTTCTACAAACAGCTAACGAATGTGCTTTTTGTAAACCGATCTGCCGCTACCGCTTCTGGTTCGTCAGGTAAACATTATAATATCGACTCCCGAAACATGGTCACCGATGCCGGATTTCGTATTGTATTTTGAAGGAAAAAACACTACCACAGCATTCCATCATTTTACGGTTTTAAGCACTTTCATTTTATCGAAGATTTGAGACTGCGGTCAGCACCGTTGTCAGGTCATGTCTGATAATGTGTGACAGTGCAGGATGACAAAACCCCGCCCAACCGCCACTGCTTACGTTTGCGTTTTTTCACACACGTCACAGATTGACTTCCAAAAGGGACGCCACCCGAACGCCAGCGCGGGTCACACAAAATCGTAAAACCGGCGTCGGATTCGCATAGTGAGACGGTACTGACGTTGAGCACTTTTGATCGCGCTTGTAGATCGTAGAAAGATAGAGGCTGAGTTTATTTTTCCGCTAATTCTGCGTCTCCCGCAGCTCACAGAGGTTTGTCGCTGCCTCAGCGACCTATTGTTGCTGCTGGCGCTCCACAATGTCGGCCGTTTTAACTTTCTTGCGAATAATAACGGTTTTATGGAGAAAATGAAAACGGAAAAAGGATAGTAAATGCACAACCATCAGTTAAACTTTACATTTATCGAAGTTAGAAGCGAGTATACAATTAAACGATAAATAACGTTGGTGGAGCACACATGAATGTGTTCAATCTATATAAACCCACATTTAGACTTTGGCCTTCCACACACAAACTCGGCAAAGTTAAACGTTCTGTCCAATCGGAATAAATGCTACCGACATCCACTAATCATTTGTGGAGACATGCTTTCATAACACTTCCACCTCTGTATAGCAAACGCTTGTATGCTATATTACGCACTCTGTTTGCATTTCAAAGCATTTCAATATTTTCGCAATAGTAATGGACGAGCTATAAATATTTATCGTCTTCTTTCTTCCTAACTATGATGTTGTATTCAGAAACGTTAAGTGAGCTTCGACCACCGGTTTGTTAACAAGGAGTGACAATGATGTATTGCTGTCAAACAGGGGGTAAAACTCGTATGCAGACGTGGAAAGTCGTCGTTCGTTCCAACAGAAACCACCTATCGTGTTCATCATGAGAAAATGATACTAAGTGATATAAGCTACAATAATTTCCATAACCGTTTTCATTCCAAAGCTAAACATTTCGTACACTCATCATCGTAATTAGTTCAGAGGTTTTCGTTTCTTCAGCAATACATAAACGAACAATTACAAAGGCGTGAATTTTTGAAATGCCGCCAAAGCAGTACTGTGCCGAAAATTTCGTAGCAAGTGGAAACGAAGTGTCTCGCAGCGGCATTCTGGACACAAATGCTTTCGGCGTTTTTGCCGCGTTAGATTTGAATAAGAAATCAAGATTCGGACGAATCTCTCCATCGCCTGTTTGTGGGCCAGCCGGCTGCAGCCGTGCTGCCAAAGAAGGTGTCGATGTCTGCGACGCTGCTTCCCCCTTGCCTGAAACGTTTGCGAGTCTTGGAGATCCTGTGCAGCTTCTCAAGGAAAGACGGTAGCTATGGTGACGGTACAAGTTTCTGCTGTACATTCCCACCTCTGCGGCCTGTCTTTCCGCGGAACTGATGTACCTTAATTTTACCTGAATCTAAATAACGTAACTAATTTTGCCTAAAATACTACAGCGAATATTTATACTTATTGCTAACTGTTTTCCCGCATTATCGTCCTAAGCATATTCAGGTTTCGTAATACCCTCTCTGTTTTCACACGTGTTGGTGGCCGTCGGCAAGCAAATGCACCATTAGCAGAGCAGGAAACTCACCGCCGTCAAATCAGCATCGGAGACGAATTTATTCAGGCCTTACTTGTGTTGTAAGAGTTGACTGCTTGACATGTTTTCGTTATTATGGCATTTTCCATTGCGACGCGAAAAGAAATAGTTGTTATTATTATTTTATCTCGTACTATCAAGAGGTTAGTGAGTATCTCTGCATTTTTTCTTTTGGGTGGGGGGAGGGGGGGGGAGGACAGCACTTGATTATCCAAAGGCCACCGCAGGCGTATGTTGCTCATACACTAAGGTGACGTCGTAACACCCACACACTCGTCTCATTCATTACGAACGGCTCTGCATTGCCACATGTGCTAGCTGTGAAATCGAGTGAGCATGGCCTTTTTGCTTCTCACTAGAATAATATATTAAGTACTCTAAAAAGACCCATGATTTTCTGAAGAGGTGATTCTTTCCGTTTCATAAGACACTTTTTCTTCTAGTGTAGGTATTAAACCTCTATGAAAGCGTGCAAATGGCCGATATCTGTCCGATGGCGGAAACCTGCCCGGGCTATGAGCGCAGACCTTATACTCCTCGTGGTTTTGTGTTCGCCTCGTCAAACGGATCACGTGCTCTCTGTTGGCAACATGCTAATAATATTCCTGCAGCGTCTTACATCTCGAAATTCCACCGTAGTCTGTTTCACATTCTTGGTATATATTAAAACAATTCCGAAATGTTTTTGAATGACCACGAAAACAAAAGCTGTCATTTTTATTTCCTCTTATTAGACGTGCCATTCGTCGTGTTTCAACAGGCGACATCGCAACGCTGTACCACAGATCGACGCGAACTGTACGTCTACACACTCTCTCGAAGTCATTGCGCAATACGGGACAAACACATCTGCGGGACATTTGTGATGACAGAATTGTTCTCTAGTATTCGAATCTCCGACTTCTCAGTAATATACTTACGTAGGGGAGCGTATCTGTGAACGTCAAATAGTAGGACTGCTACTACACAGTACGTAGGGCAGTATTTGCAAATCGATCTGCCAATACCAGTTCTGTCTTATCACGTAACATTGCGATATCGATCCTGGAAATGTGCTTATAGATAAGCCAGCCTCTCGTTTAGAGGCGAGGGCTACGGCAAACAGTGGCCGGAGACAAAACATCCCCTGTGCACGGCCGTGTGGATGGGTCTGTAGCGTTTGAGAAGTTTGGTCTCCGTGCCTAAACGCATAATACTTTGTGGTGAAATGTGTTTGTAGCAGTGCCCATCTCACACATCTTCCCGCAACGAGCGTAATCCTGATCGCTTAATAAATCAGCTGCGTACGCTTCAGTGGCCGTGCACGAGGCTTTTGAACATCCCTTTACGTGCAATCTTCTCCTCACCCTCCCCCACATCATGACCCCACTGGCGTCTGCCAGGATTCCGTACTATCCACTACTTGTTAATGTCTCCACTTCGTATTACAAAAAGACTGATAAGTTCGCTTCGTCAGAGGATAGCTGCATTGCACAGACCATGCGTGTAAAAGTTATGAAGCTCGAGACATTGACGTTTGTTCGCCGTAGCAAAGTCGAATAACGTTTAACATGTAACCACATCATTAGACGAAAACGGTTTCCCAAATTTTCGCCATCTGAATGTTGTTTCCCGTGTAGTCGTCGTCTCTGTCGTACCGTTCATCTTGACTGCTCAGTACAAAAAAAAAATGGCTCGGAGCACTATGGGACTTAACATCTATGGTCATCAGTCCCCTAGAAGTTAGAACTACTTAAACCTAACTAACCTAAGGACATCACACAACACTCAGCCATCACGAGGCAGAGAAAATCCCTGACCCCGCCGGGAATCGAACCCGGGAACCCGGGCGTGGGAAGCGAGAACGCTACCGCACGACCACGAGATGCGGGCTTGCTCAGTACAAACATGGGAACTCGCAGCAGGTATCAAACACCTTGATGGCGGCGTAGAGGCAAAATTCACCACATTTCAGTACAGTCTAAACCGTAAATGAATAGAATGCGGGTTGCCTCTGACAGGAGGACAAATGAGGGCAACTTGGCTCCATAGGTTAGTGTGTGACAGGTGTATATGGAGATACAGAGACAACTTGATATCACACTATTGAGCGGTCTCTGAGCCATCACTTCCACATCACAGACGCCATAAAATTATTTCGCCTCTACTGACGATGATAGGCGCAATGCGACCGACGCCATTAAAAGTTGTGTTTCATTTTCCGTGCATTGGGAATTGAGCAACGGCGCACTGTCTCTCTTTTCATTAATACCGATGGTGTAGGGTCTCGTATGTTGCCCCATAATAACGTAACAGACGCTTGTGTCACGACATTTATACATTTACTACTACATGAAACATGGAGATGTGATTGTCTTCATTTCTAAAGAAGCACGTGCCGAACGTACCGAGAATTCACCGACACGTTGCTGGGAAAGTATTGATCGCGCCAAGTGCAAGACCGAATAAAAGAAGAAATCATTTTGTGTCCATATCCGCAGGCGTCAGTATACAAGAGCCCCACGAAGCTCTTTGAGGCTTTAATTAGAAAGAATCGGTTTCTTGATGTGCCACATTGTGATGGTGAAATAATGAAGTTCTGTTTCGCGAAACTGCCGAGCAACTACCAGCTAGCGCTTGTAGGAAAGTACGGAGCGAATATCGAAACATTGAAAAGCCTTCTGCGCGAGTTGGAGTTAATTTTCGAAAAAGAAGCAGCGCATGATGGAAGGAAAGGGCAAAATAACTATTACAATGGCGACTTTCGTGGAGCACCGCGCAATAACAGCATCCATCAGCGTGGAGGCAGGACTATAAGAGACAAAACTGGGGCGGCAGAGTAACTTGCAGAGACTAAACGATACCCGCCAGTACGACACGAGCTGGAGGCGCAGAGATTCACATGGAGAGCGGGACGAGTGAATCGAAATACGTGGTCCTAACCCGAGTTCCAATCACCGAAACAGAAGTGGAGGGCGAGCTTGAAGCCAGGACCGCGCGGTTTGGACTCGGGGTGGAAAATCCGCACAAATACTCGGACAGAGCCGTTTACATATGTTGAAATGTGAGGAGCGCAAGAACGTAGTTTTTGTACAGAGAAAAAGTGTTGCCTGTGTGTGAAACAAAAGGGAAACATTTGTAAGATAGACATCTTTCTGTTGTGTACGTATTAGACATTAAGTGTGGTACTTTGATTTTATTTATATTCTTTAACATGTACATGTGTAACTTGTAGGGGCTACGAGGCGACATGTGGACCTTCCGCATTCTTTGTTAACTCCGAAAACGAAGGGTCGGTCTAACTCACTTTTCTGTACTTTCCATGTCATGCGGGAGCCGCCACTCTTCCGAGTCATTGGTAACACAGAGTGCACCTTCCCGTGTGTTTTGTCTTTACACCGTACCAATTACTGAGTCTTTGTTGAGGAAGAGCTACTGGGTGCATACCGACAGTGTCCCGGGCACGCCGCACAGCGCTGCACCACTTGTTTGTTTGCGCGGTATTCGTCACTGCTGTCGTGGGCACACAGCTGCGGTGCTGCACCTACTTTCAGTGAGGCTTTTCTCTTCGTTGGCGTGTTGGGCACGCCACAGCGCGTTCCACCTTTCTGGAGTGTGGCGAGTTTCTCGTACGGTGGTACGTCACGTCTCTGAGCGTCAGCGGTCGTCGGGATTTATCGTGTGAGCGGTGTAATGCCGAAGGTATGGAATTCCTCAACAAGTCCGGTAACTGGTGTCTCGGTGTGAGACCTAGCACACACGAGAAGTCTAACAGTATGATATTTACAAGAAATTGTGTACAGAGGTTAGAGTCCTTGGATTGTAACTTGCGAAGTCTGCCGTGTTTTTTTTTGTGTGTGTAAATTTTCCACCGTAAGTTTGTGTACATCCAGTTCCATCTCAGATGAGTAGCGACCGACTCAGCGATCGGCCACGCCAGAGACAGCAACATCCACCGAGTTGTCTCAGCGGGGCAGGACGGGGGAGTACGTATGGTAAACGGGTGTAGCCGATAAGTTGCATACAGTATTTTTATTAATTTCCATTACTAAGGCGATTGCAGCTAATTATATCTCGTCTAATATGTGTTCATTGTTTACTTGTGTGCGTCCGCCATGTCTTGAGCAGTTTCAGGGATCGATCGAGGCCTCTGGGATCCGAAACGGCGAGGGACGTGCAGTGGCGCCTGTAGATAGCGTAGTTGGTGAAGTTAAAGAGTCAGCAGTAGTTGTGAGCATGCTCCAGTGACGGGTATGTCATAGGTGGGATTACGTACAGTATTTTATAGTTATGGGTGGAGTACTTGAGCCTCTCTGTATCTCAATGAGTCGTACCCTGGTATTAACAATGGGCCCATAGGTTAAGTCACTATTCTTTACAATAAGCATTAATTATAAAGTCTCTCAGCAGAGTATAAGAATTTTGTGTTGTATTAGGGTAACAGTTCTATTCATGTAAATATTCGCCTCTATTAATTTGTTTTATGGAATGTACAAAATACGATCTTTACAAATTCTGAATGCTGTTTTAGTAAAAAGTTTTGAGGAGGCACTCTTTATGAAAGGTCGTAAGTATTGCGCAGGTACTGCGAACAGCGAGTGACTGCTGGACGAGAAGTGACGCTGCACGGTGGTCGGTGTGGAGTAAATGGAGGCCGAGCGGCAGGCAGACGCCTGAGCGAGGCGGCTGTCAGTCACGACACGCCCCTGCAGTTTGTCGTGATTATGTTCTCTCCTACAGAGAGCAGTTCCGAGCAATCGGCCACGTTGATCGATCTGCTACCCTGGTTTCAGCCTCCATCAGATGAATCCACGAGTGTTGCAGTCACTCTGAGAGTAGAATCCCGTATTGCAATTTTTCGTTCTAGATAAGACCAAGTGTACTGTCTTAGGACGTCCAACTACCTGTCCTGCGGCTCTGTCCCGATTCTTGCGGTCCTCAGTACAATCAGAGCCCGTACGTGTGCTTGCCACCGTACCGCGCTGTGCTGCACATCAACAATAGGCTGTTGTACCACCCCACGAGATTCTTGTCGATGGACAGTGCCGCTACAGAGAGTGCAGGACGACTGGAGCAACTTCCGGGTGCCGCGCCTGGCTCCCAGAAACATTAGATTGGTGGCCCACACCACCAGTCGCACTGCTTCCAGCTGGCGCCGCTTTCTCCACGCCAGGAACCACCATCCCGCTCCACAGGCGAGTGTCGCAATATTCGTGTGTTGAGTGATTCGTTGTGTGACGTTAGCATGCGAAGGACGTTACGGTCAACTGTTTTCTTTTTTTTTTTCTTTCCTTGCTCAGACAACTGCGTGAACACAGTAACATTCGTGCTTTTAGTGAAAACATTTTTTTTTTTTTTTTTTTTTTTTGCCCCCCAAACTTTACTTCGGACACTAGAGATAGGAAATTCAATGTCAAATACATGTATATTTTTCTGCTTTATAGCTTTCAGTCTTCTTTTTTTATATGTACATGTTCATGTTAAATATATCCTGGTTCCCTATCATCATGTCAGTTTGGAACAATTTTTTTTTTTGGTGATGCACACTATGTTACATAATCTTCGATCACACAGCTACACTTACGAAATTTCTGTCTTTTCATGTACACTATATCTCTCTATCTCACTTATGTTGATGCCTGTCAGTTGTCACTATGTGTACAAATTTCAATAGTTACAAAATGTTATACACAATAACATGCTAGCCGGCCAGAGTGGGCGTGCGGTTCTAGGCGCTACAGTCTGGAACCGAGCGACCGCTACTGCCGCAGGTTCGAATCCTGCCTCGGGCATGGATGTGTGTGATGTCCTTAGGTTAGTTAGGTTTAAGTAGTTCTAAGTTCTAGGCGACTGATGACCTCAGAAGTTAAGTCGCAAAGTGCTCAGAGCCATTTGAACCATTTTTTGAATAATATGCTACTGTTACACGAGAGTATTTTTGTTTGTCTATGTGAGCGGAATATCTGTGGTTACAGTTCTGGTTAATGGTGAATGGACCATCAGCCAATCGATCACTGTAAAATATTTATCATCCTTTCTGTTCAGGGAAACGGCGTGAGAGTGGTTAAACGTCTCAACCGTGAAGCATAGAGATATTGTTTGTCTTTTTGGCTTCATGCAGAAGTATGTGTGTGTTTGAGTTGGGCACCAGTAGCTAATTCTCAACTGTTACTTTAATGAGAAGCTTGCAGGTCCATTAGGTCAACATTTTACTGCAGCTTCGAACTTAGCCTTCTGGCATGTGTTCAACATTTGTATGACTGTGTGAGTATGTCCATGTATGACAGTGGGCTCCCTGAGGGTGAATCTGTGTTGCGTGTGACTTATTCGTCAATGTGAGTAAGATGTTGGTGAAGCCATAAGAAAAATTCCACCTTTTATTTTATCATCAATTTCCAATTTAATGTGCCAGTTCGTTGTGACATTTTGGAAACTGTTTGGAGCGATTCTTTCTGAGTGATTGACACACTACATTTGTCAAGTGAGTCATCCACTACCAAAAATAATCTAAATTGACTGGGGGTGGGGAATGAGAGATTCTGTGTCCTCTTTTGCGTGTCTCCTCTCATTTTAATCAATTTTATTAGTGTTCTATGTCATTGCACGGTAGTAACAGACCGAATAAGGTTATTGTAGTGAGAGTATTTGTACTGAGAGCTCAAAAAATAATGTTCACTTGATTCCTATACGTGTTGGGTTACTTCCCTGGGTGGCTTGTGCGAGGCAACCATCGGAGGACGTGGCACATGGCATTTCCGGTTGGGGGCTGCACTTCCCTGAATCTGAGGGGTGCGTACAATAGGCTTAAGCCCCTGGTGGAACGACCTGCGAGACGTCTGAGTGTCGCCGCAGTTTATGTGTTTACCATTCCGGCGCGTCCGGAACGGAGATTCCTGGCACCGACTGACTGCATTCTCCTCGTGATTCTGACAATACTTGTGTCCACAAGTCTGGGTGCGACTGTCTGGCGCCAGATGGCCCGCGGTCTAGGCAGGTTGTTTTCGTAGCCAGTGAAACGGCAAGTTCAGTGGCCTCAGCTGAACAGCAGAGGCGTGACTGGTCAACTTAAACTGAGGCTGGTTGACGTCATAAAGCCCTGCTCGGAATTGCAGGGAACGGCCGTTATTGGCGCGAATGATGTTCCGAGACAATGTGCGGGAATTTTGCAATCAGCGGTTTCCGGGGAGAGTAGAGAGTTCAGCAAGGCTGGCTTCGCTCTTGCTTAGAATTGTCAGACAGCCTTCGCTGCCAGGGGTTGACACAGAGTCGCTGCACGGCACAAGTCGGCCCCTGCATCACCAGGACGCTGCCTGCCGACGGCGCGCTGCAGATTTCAGTACCGGTACAGCATTGTGCGGCTCCAGCATTGTAGGTCCTTATCAATACTGAATCACTCAGCAGCAAGCATGCTCACATTGTTACAAGTCCACCTTGTTTGTTTCTCCATGTGATCCCCTCTCACTGTTAATTGCGATACTGCTGTATAGTCGGGAGATTAATATTTGATTCATTAGGACCTCCAGTCATTGTCGTCGGTCTGTTGCATCACAGACAGTAGGAGCCCCTTGTTCTCGAGCCAACTCTTATTCTCATAATATTTCAGTAACCCTACTCTTTAACGAAGTGTCTGCGTCGATAATCATGTGAATTTATGTTCTGATGTATAATAAATCTCATTCTCATATTTAATCCGTATATGTTGTCGTAGAGATATGCAGAATCCCTTTTTTCTGAGTAGATTACTATTCTTATTAAATTATTGTGGGTGTGCACTCGTTATTTAACTAACTAGCAGGGGCCACCATCATTTTCCTCCATTACCTTTGTGCGCATAATTAATTAGCTGGTAGATAAGGAGGGGGGTCGATTGCATGTCTCGTTCTCATACAAAATTCGTCATAATTAAAGAGGTACAAACTCTTCTCCACTCGGCACCTCGCAAGATTTCATTAATGACTTAGCTGTCACGACAACTCTATGATGGCAGACATCTGTAGCTAAACCTTTCTCTTTCGTGCTTGTTTATCGTTGTTGCGAAGAAAATTGCAGCATTCATGCATATAATGCAGTAAGTAATTCGGTTCCCCTTTTACTAAGTATTCAGTTTATAAGGTTAGTCGCAACAGGAATGGCTCGGACTGGAGCAGTTGCTTCCTGGACAATTACATGACAGACGTAAGAGTGCTATATCGTGTGAGCATTTTGCTCAGTCTTTACCTAAGAAAAATACCAGAATAGTAACAGTAATGGTCAGCTTCGCCATGAATTACAGGCATAGTTTAGTTCATAAGAAGTGGTCTGATTCAATTGTGTGTAAAATAAAATGTGCCAACGACGATAACTTTAGTGAGTTTGTCTCTGTAGTGCGTAGCTTTAAATCTGGGTTTATGTAATAGCTGTTAACTCAGTCCCACTACGTAATTTATCGTTTAAATTCGTCATCGCATGAAACTACCAGAAACGTGCTGCTTGACTGCTAGATGCCGCGTTCTTTACTTCTTTCTGTTTTTATTCCTTTAATAGAATCACAATTTAACTGCCATCGTTCCGTGGCGCCAACACCAGTAATCGACCGCTGATGCAGCGACAGAGCTCTCTGGTCTGCAGGAGACGGAGAACAAACGGAAAGATAAACTCAGCTTCTACATTACTATGATCTGCATTTGCGATCAATGTCTGAGGTTGCTCACAATCAGTACAGTGTCACTATGAGAATCTGATGCTGCGTTCATGATTTTGAGGCTCGCGCGCTGGCTTTCCAGTGTGGTGGCGGAATACAGGCGGACGAATGGGCTGGGAGTCATTCAGTGAGCTGTGTGTAGCGTGCGTAAAAAGTGAATTATTTGAACAGGGCTGGTTGAGACAGGTTTGTTATCCAGCGCCGTTATACTGGGCGCGGAAAAAGTGCAGGGGGAAAGATAGCATGAGACATAGTATTTTGTGTATGGCCACTAAGGGTCGTAGCTGCATATTTTCTGGGCTACAGGAACGTAATTGAAATCTGACATACGAATGTCTTCACTCAAATGACTGGTAATTTACAGAAAATGTATACGTAAACACAATATTTGGACTAACCAATCGTCGCAATGAGAAAAAGGTAAATTTAAATTATCACTTTCACCTGTATCAGATTTAGCTGACGCACACTAGACAGTATTGTTCCAGAAATGAAGAAATAACATGTCCATGTTTCATTTTTCAATATACCTTAAAAGGGCCAAAAGGAACGAAAAATAAGCCACCAGTTAATTAACAAAATTATGTGGAGCAAATGTTCCAACTGACCACGGTTCACGCTGGCATAGCGCCTTAAATACTCAACTGCGACCTCTACATTCCTTCATTTGATGCTTTGGCTTTTGGTCAAATTGTGGTTCCGCACCCTGTATATGCCAGACAATGCGTGACAGAATGTTGGTCAAATGCTCAGGAGTCAAGTACACCTAACCTTTGGTGGAAAGTGCTAACAAAGGCAAAATGACGGTTGCGTTGGTAGCTATCAGTAACTTTAAAATTCAGCAGACAATAAGTATGATACGTTTGACAAAGGCGCTAAGAAAATAGATGTATAATACAAAGAGTCCTCTAGTAAAGTAGTAAATGTGTAAACGTCGTGACATGAGTGTCAGTCACGCTGTTATGGGGCAACACATGAGACCCTACGGAATCGGTATTATTGATAGCAAAGACTGTGCACCGCTGGTCGATTGCCAAAGCATTGAAAACGAAACAAAACTTTTAACTGATTTCGTCACATCGATCCTATCACCATGCGTAAAGACGGTATTTTTTAATATCGTCTGTGATTCAGTAGTGATGAACGAGAGACTGTTAAATACGGTGATATTAATTTCTTTTTGTATCTCTATATGTACCTAAATCATATGGGCAATGACCTAAGGTAACACGCAGACGTCGACCAGAATTCAATATTTGCTGCGATTTTCCACGTAGCCTATTTACTGAGCTGTCAAGGTGAACGGTACGACAGATACGACGTTTACACTGGACACAACATTCAGAAGGCGAAAATTTCGGAAACCGTTTTTCTCTACTTACGTTTACATATTAAACCTTGACAGGTATTGCTAGTCCTTATTACGAGATTCATAATTTTTACGAGTATCGTCTCTGCAATGCAACTGTCCTTGGTACAGCGAACATATCGGTGTTTTCCTAATATGGAGAGGAGACATTAACAATTATTGGTGGGTATGGATTTCTTACGTACGCCAGTGAAAATATAAGGAAGAGGGGAAGGAGGAGATTGCACGTAATGGCATGCTCAAAAGTACTATCCACGTCCGTTAAAGTGTTGGAAGGTGCTATATTGAGCGTCCAAAGTTAAGCTTACCGGTGCACGGTTGTGAATTAAGTGCAGATATAAGTTGCGCAGCAATTTGTTTTGCGGCTTTGTGGTATAGACTATTCAAACACGATGGAGAATGGACGGCATACTTGACAAGAGGTTACAAAAACGATAACTCTACGTGTTTCCACATTGTCAACAAGCCAAGTACGGGCCTGTTTTTATATACGACCGGAAAGTGCAGGAGACCACAGCACCATATCGGGAAAGAAGATGTCGCAGCGATGTAAACATGTCGCCCACACGGTTCAAGCGATCCTTTTGCTGAATCAGGAGACAGAGCGATTAATAATTATATAGTTGGTAGCTGTAGCCAGGAGAGCTAAAACCAGGCGGAAAGATGTCCGCCGTTTGCGTTTTCAAGGTGTATTAGGCGTAAACTAGAGCAAAAATGGAAAAAAATGCTTCTTTAGTAGGGTCACTCGATTACAGGGTTGGCGCGTTTGTCAGGGCAGGATCGCTCGTAATGAGTGAGTCGCGAGTGTCGATGTTATGACGTCACCATACTGTCAGCGATAGACGCCCTCCCGAGATCTGAATATATGTAACACCACTGAAGCGAAGGGAACAGTTGATTCTAGGAAGCCCGCCATATTTCTAACATTTTCCCTCGTTTGATACTTGCCTAATCTGAGCGTAATATTTCGCTAGGCGTTGTACGGAAAACTATTTGGAGCACTGTTAAAACGAAATATCGAGGAACAGACAGATTCCTTTCTATAAGGAAAGGGCTTTACTTTTTCTGTCATCATAGAGGCCGCACAGATCAGATTTCGCAAACATGATTTCAACCTGTACAGTGGCTGTTCTGCAGAGCAGTTCGTCGAATCATCTGCTTCCCGCCTTGGGGGAACAGCGTCGCAGACGTCGACACCTTGTCTGGCAGCACGGTGATAGTGATGCGGAGACGAAAAAAAAAAAGGCGATGGACCTATCTGAATTAATCCTGAAGTGCTACTAAAGTTCATCTCGACAAGAGCACGGACCTGGCACAAGAAAGCCGTCGCGAGAAACACCGTTCCCAGCTGTAACGGAATGTTCCGGCCTACAGCTGTTTTCACAGCAATTTATTGTAAACACCGGGCCAGTTTAATTGTCCGTTTACGTGACCGTGACGAATTACAGGGCGGTGAAGTAGAAAGGACTGCGATTACGACGATAATCTCAAGGCTTTTCTTAGCAGTAATTTAATCGAAAGAACGTAACATTTCTTATCGTGTTTTCTGTGGATTAAGGGAGACAACGCTATGCCGTTTCAGTCTGTCCCCTAAACAATGAAACTAAAAGACAGATTTGCCCCGAGTGGAGAAATCGCTTCGTCGTATCGCTAGTACGGACGACCTCCAGATTCACCCGTTGACAAGAGTCTGCTATCGACGCTTCCTCAGCTCCCAAATAGAGCAGTGCACCCTGCAAGAGGTGAGTAACGTACTCAGAAATGAATGACTTCGTTAAATATACTGATATCAGGTTTCTTTTTTTTCTGGTCTCTCTATAAACCTGCGGCACAAGAGCAACATACTCTGTGTCGCACGGTGGTGGTACGTGCAGCTACGGTGAAGTATAATCTGTCGAAACAAAGAGGTGCTATCAGTTTCTTCTGACCAGAAGACATCGTAGCTTCATATACTACAAATATGTTACCGATTCTGAGTAAACTGAAAGCACCTAAGTACTTCCTCCAGAACCGTATCTGCACTGGCTCCAAAACTTTAATAGTAGCAGGAAATTTCAATATTTACGTCGAAGCATCGGTCTGGACGAATCAGAAGAGTCCTATTGTCTGTGTCATGTAAGAAGGCGGCCCGTTTTTCAGCTGTTCTCCTCATCCCCCTCCACTAGCCACTGGCGGCCACTAATATTCATGCTCTTTCCGAGCGGCTAGCAGCGAGTTCCAGCAGAGAGCGAGAATCTCGCTCCTACGTGCAGCACTGTTGCCGCACTTCGCCACAACCGAACTGTCCATCCAACCATCAATTTTTTTCTTTCCTTTATTTTCTTGCAGCAGTACAGCTGTGAATGCGTATCTCGTAAATGTTTAAGAGCGATTAAAAAAAAAAAGTCATATGACGGCAATAAACGTGAAGTGCATCACAAGCAGGCGAGGCGGATTATTTACATTTATAACTGTTTCAAACGTGAATTTAAAAGCGCGTCTCCTACGGTTGATATTTGAAAGCACAACAACGGCCCCCAGAACCATGTGGAGTCGGCAAAGAACTGTTAAAGCGAATTGTAAAGGGAAGTGTCAAGACTGTCGGAACTGTAGAAACAGTTGGTTTCGTGTCGCCGGAAAGCATCGAAATCGCAAAGAACCTGTAACACAAATGGATAGTTTTAACAATGATGTTTTAAAGAGATCCGTGTGAATGATGAATGCCTGACATAACAGAAACGAGTTACAATTACGCAGGCTTCAATGGTAAGCGCTTCGTCAAGGTAAAGAATTTTCAAAGACATTGGTTCCAGATACCTTAAGAAGAGAGTTTTTAGTTCAGACAAATGATAGAGGTGCAGCACGAACTACATCCCATATAAAGATTCACGATACAAGAGAAGCAGGTAGGTCAACAGTGTATTACCTTGGTGAAACATGGGTCAATTATAATGATTCCAAGAAGATATGTTAGAAAATTATTGATGGTACTGGCGGTTTTAAATTTCTCATGGGGATAGGTTTTCGGACAATTACTATGCAGGCTGACTCTTCTCGTTTTATTTCTGAGAATAAACTTGTATTTACGTGCAAGTAAAACAGCAGTGATTACCATTCTGGATGATCGCTGCCAGCCTCGTGATGTGATTCACAATTCTTGTCATAGCTCGCTTCGAAGTCGGTCATTGCCAATTATAGTTAAACTGTTATAGAAAAAACATCAAGTGCAAACACCTGAAATGTGGATATTTTTCCCCAGCTTAAAAATTAAAATAGTAAGCATCGTATAATCTAGACTCGTGTCGATCTTCTGCAGCTCGTTAATTTATACTGTACCAGTCACGTGACTGAACGTTCACACACGACTTCCTTGCACATGAATGTGGTCACACCATTTTGCGTTTACTCACGTGTCACTGTCATTGTAGCCACATGGAATTAGTTTGGGCAAAGGGTGTTAAGACTATGTGGAAGAAAAAGAAACAAAACATTCAAGGTAACATACAGTGAATCGCTTGTACATGAGGCAATAAGCAACGAGGCAACAGACAACATCCCACCTGTACTGTGGGCATAGTCTGTGTGGCATGCTAGGAAGAAGAAATTGACAGGGAAACGATGATTGATATAAGACTTGAACCTATCATCATAAATTTAATACCAGATTGTTCAGAAACAGACTCAAACACAAGTGAAGATGGTATTCCAATGTAGACTTTGGAACAAAGTAATATTTCTTAGTTTTAAAGACTCATGGCTTAAAAATGTGTTTGTCAACAGATCAGTTGCATACATAATAATGAGAACTTCCTAGCCTTTCTGATTAGGACCTGTATCCTTTTAATTATGCAGACTACAAATGTATTGGCCAAGGAGAAGTTAAGCTTCTCCCACCGTATTGTAAACCTCTGTCATTTTCAAGGCACTTACTGGACAGGGCTCTAAAATGACAATGATGGTTACCTGTCGACATATCGGTAGTTTTCGATGTTATCGGTCAGATTCCCTGGAGTTATTCGCAGGTGGAGGTTAATTTTTTGCTTGTTCAATTGATTATCGATGCGGTCTCTCACTGTAACATCTAACGTGTTAGTTTACACTCACAATGCCCGTTAACAAAGAAAAATATGACAACTTACTGACCATTCTTACGGTAGTCTTTTACATCAGTCTTTTCTACCACTAATTCTTTTTTTACACGCAGTGATTACACTCAACTACCGTCAAACACACACACACACACACACACACCTTAGACACAGAGCAGAAGCAGTTGTCAAGCAGATATAATGATTTCGGTTTGTGCTCGAAGTTAATTTTGTAGTGTATTAAATTTCTACTTATAATGCAGTTCAAATCGCAATAAATGGTAATTATTGCAAGCAGTTTCAATGTCGTTTTTAGAAAAATGGTACTTCACTTCTTCACTAAACTGTGTCAGCTGTTCTCGAATATTTACTATTTCCCTCGTAGATTTGAACCTATAATACGATGTACCATAGGCAAACGAGCCTGAATGTTGTCCCTAGCAATGCAGTTCGGTCACGTGGACTTTGTTTGCCCGCTCTCTGCTGCTGGCACGTGTGCAGTTCTCACCCTCGCCCCCCCTCCCCCCCCCCCCCCTCCTCTTCGTTTCCGCTCCGCGTCTGTATGCGGAAGCGCCGCCCTAGATGACGAGGGCTTTAGTGGAAATCTTCAGAGTACAACACACGCCTTGTTATGTAAAAGTCAGTGTATCGATGACAAATTAAAAATTCTAATAGTACACCGTATTCAAGTACAGCAACTGTGTTTCCCGTAATTGGGTCACGGTTTTCGAAGGTTATGCACATGTACGATTCGCGCCAATTTCTACTACAGTTTTCTAGTAAGGACTATTTAAACACGACGGAGAGTGCACAGCACATTTGGTAGAAGCAGATATTAATCATAAATTTATTCTCTGTCGTCATCAAGGCATCTTTGATGCTGATGTGATGCGTGGCCGGAGTGTGTAAGATGTCGCAGAACTACTTTGCAGAGAAAGATGCAACTACATCGTTAAGACTTTGGCAACAGAAGTTGCGCGTTTCGAGTATCGAGACAGAAGTGAAACCGCTGGAAATTTGTGCGTTTGGCACTTGTAGCCCACACTGTTCCAAACGAGCTGTTAGTTATACGCCATTTATATGTTAAAACAGAATAGCACAAGCTACGCAGCAAACACTTTCCAAAATCCATGGGTTGGATGAATGTACGGGTCTAGGCTATGTCGGTCGTCAGATCGAAAACTCTACGAATAGCGAAAATTTTTGACACGACAGAACGTTTCTGTCCAACCCACTATCATGAATTTACTCTTCAAGTAATGTACTGGATTAATGAGAAGCCATAGCGTTTCATTCCGTATAAAAACAGGACACTACGGATGTTTCTTCTTAAAGCATAATGACACGCATTCCTGAGGAAATGGCCAGAAAAATATGTGCTTCCCGTGAAACTAATATTTAGCCTTCTGTGGAAGCGGCCAGCTAAATTAGCCACAGTCAACAAGAACAGGGATTCTCAAATTACTGCAATTGTGTCGTTTGTGTAAATAAAGAATTGTCAGGACAGTTTTTTAAACGTTTGCTGTCGCTCTACGTGGCCAAACGTAACAAGGACAGTTGTCGCATTAACATTGCGACTGTTGGAGAAAGTAGGTTAGTTCACTTACTACATGTGTGACACTAACACAACGAGATCAGTTTTGAAATCAGTAATTGATTCCAGGTGTAGATAATGCAGCTGTCTAATCCATTTGGTTTCGAATGTCAACACGGCAAGGGTAGATGCACCCGCCGTCTATATGTGTACCTCTGTGGTCGAACGCGTGAAACTCGGTGTGAGTCCACATGCGCCAACGAGCGGCCTATAACGCAATCAGGCGCCGTAAAATAAAGCTTTGGTGATCTTCGTTCTCTCGATCGGCGCCGCCCTGCGACACGACAAAATAATACCACTGAAACAAGCTTTTCCCTGTTCATCGCCTTTTCGGAGAAATTAATTGTTGGCTCGAATGTGGCCCTCCTCCTCTCATGTGGAGTGTGTAAAGACCCTCGACGAATCGTTTTTTATCTGTTACCGTTTAACGAATGCAATTTGTACAAACAGAAGGTGAACAGCTGGATACATTGCCACGAACTAAAACAAGTTCTCACTCTGAGTTTAGATTTCGCATCGATAAAAAACAGATGATGCTGTCAACTTCATTATTACTTGTTCACAAACAGTGGCTGGTGACTCAGAACAGACATTTGAAGTAAACTATCATTTCGTTTAAGTACCCTGCATCTGTCATTGTGAGAATGGATATGAAACGCTCTATTGTTTAGCATGTTGTTAAGTAAGATCTTAAATTTACGACACAATCGTGAATTTCTAAAGAAGTGCTTCTCACCAAGCAATGTCGACAACAGCTGATAGGGCCAAAAAGGCAGCTACACTTACTAATTTCTGCTCATACTCATTTCCGATATAAGTAACTAGAGAGAGTGTCTCTTCCTTAAATTACTTTCGCTTCTTAAGCTGGGCTAGCGCCTTTATTCTTAACGAAAGAGTGTGTTTCGATTGTTACTATATGTTGAGAGTTGCACTCTGTAACTTTGTCGGTGTAACCAATAGTCTATGCAAAATGTAGTTCATTAGTCAGCATGGTACGTTTTCATTATTTCTATTATTTCTTTAATATCTGAAAACAGTTTACTATTCACATTCACCCGATAGGTACTTTCCAATTACTTACACTGTTCCAAGATATGCTATTAGATGATGGCGTTCAAGCCTACAGAATTCATAACCACATTGTATTTACCATGATTGGCATACCATCACGCAATACTACGTAACTTCCTTAAATTTGGTTAAATCTAAGGCAATTCCCTGTTTATTGTTTCTTTTACAAGCTAACAATAGTTGATTGGCAACCAAAACGTGTAATGAATGGTAAAGCAATGTGTTTTTGCGATCAAGAAAATTAAAAGGTTTCGTAATTAAGTTTTGGCTCTGAGCACTATGGGACTCAACTGCTGAGGTCATTAGTCCCCTAGAACTTAGAACTAGTTAAACCTAGCTAACCTAAGGACATCACAAACATCCATGCCCGAGGCAGGATTCGAGCCTGCGACCGTAGCGGTCTTGCGGTTCCAGACTGCAGCGCCTTTAACCGCACGGCCACTTCGGCCGGCTTAATTAAGTTTTAATGTTTTAGAAATACATAAGATCACTTAATGCAGCTCCTGATAAGTCAGGCCTTAATAAAATGTGATTAATATCAAGATCATTCGTCGACTACTTCAGACTGACTTTGTCAAAGAATGTCTGTTTCTGAGTTGCTGATCCAAATTACAGTCACTGTGGACAGGGGAGAGGTGAAAATGAAAATATTTAAGTTTAGTACAAGCAGCAATGTGCCTTACCAAACGTGTTACTCTTTGAACGGAAATGCACTTAAAGACGTGGTGACGGTGTTCATCTTTAATCTGACGCTCTTCTTTGGTTTTGACGCAGCGTGTAATCCTGGCGGATTGGAGAACGATGTTACTCTTACAGCTGAGTCCTGGCATTCGCCTTATGAGTGGGTTAGAACCTTACTTTAAAAAAGCAGCACCTGCCTTTATTTGTCCATCGTTAAGGCATTTTGTTTCCTGTTACATTGTATTGGTAGTCTTTAAGACAAATGCTTAGGAACTAAACTCTAGTATGATACGAAGGGATTTGTAACATAACTTTGTAGGTCGGAGGTAAGTGCTATGTTATGTGGGAGAAACTGCTGTCTGAATGGTGTAGTGATCTATGTCTTTGTATAGTCAATAGCACAGCTACATCATATTTAGAATATCTGCTGTCATGACATTACATAGGTTTTGTTTTCAGCAAATGTAGTTATGTCAGTTATATCTCACTGAAGGTAATATTACAGATGGGGAAGTGGTCATGGATGTAAATGAGGTGGGAGATGTAACAGTACGAGATCAAATTTGACAGTGTTCTGAAATATCTAAGTCGAAACGAGGCCCAGGGAGTAAACAGTCTTGTGGCAGGATTACAGGCAGCCTCGGGAGAGCCGGCCACGGCGGAGCTCTCCCACCTGTTGTGCCAGGAGTATGAGACAGGCGAAGAATGTAATGTTATCAATTCCAAAGAAAGCAGTTGCTGGTAGGTGTGAAAATTACTGAACTATCGGTTTAATAACTCGTCGTTGTAAAATACTAACACAAATTATTTACAGAAGAATCTAAAAACTGGTAGACGCCGACCTCATGGAAGATAAGTTTGTATTCCCGAGAAACGTGGGAACATGCGAGGCGCAACCTGACCAAATGGAGGGTCGGTTGGTAGGACACGTTCCGAGACGTCGACAGGTAAGCAATTTAGTTTTGAAGTGAAGTGTGGGTGAAAATCGTAGAGGAAGACCAGCTGGTGAATACAGCAAGGAGATTGGGATGGATGTGGGCTGTGGTATGTACTTGGAGATGAAGAGGCCTGCAAGTTATACAGTAGAATGGAGAGCTATTTTTTAAACCAGTGTTCACACTAAGGAGCGCAACAACATCTCTCTGTGTTATAACATCTTATTTTCCGGTTGGCGTATTTCTTCATTGTTGATAACTGTCAGAGTACCTCTGAAGATGACGTGAGGAATACGTATTTATTTAAAGTAGGGGTATTTGAAGATCAGAGGTTGGTGCTGAAGTATAGATTTCGTGGATCCACTGTATTTTAACCTACTCGACTTGTTTAGCGATGATTCCTGCTTGTCTGTGAAGGGGCTGACCTGCTCGTTAATTCTGCCGCATGTCGGGCCCTGACAACAGTACGCAGTGTCGTCTGTGTACAGGGCTGTTGTTTCGATCCTCGACCTTTAGCGATGTCAGCCGTGTTGTTGGTGTGTAGCACTGGAGACGTGACTGTCCCACGTGGCGTCTCTGCGGCTGGCGTAATACTTGTCGAATGGTGATCACCAAGCAGCGCTTGTACTTACCTGTTTCCAGCAACGTTTTCATTAAGTTGCACAGTTTGGGATGCCAAGTTCAAAAGTAACGTTTCAAAGAGCAGCCCAGCATGCCACAACCAATGGAAGGCGCGTTCGCCGTCCACGAGAAAGCGTGCCGGCGTCGCGGCTGCCGTGTTGCGTTCAGCCTGCGTCGCTCTGCTGCTCAGTCCTGGGACCGGGTCGCCTGTGCTGTGGTTGCCGCTGAACCCGGCTTGTTCTTGTGCCATTATGTTGCTCTATTCCTTGAACAATTTTGGTCTGTCTCGAAAGCTTTCCCTGTCACTGAGAGCACGGTAACCTGTGATTTGGTGTTGTTTTTTGGTCTTTCGGGTTGGGAAATCATCTTGATTTTAGCTTGCTTCTATTTTAGAGAGACTATTTTCAGTTTCATGGCCGCGATGAAGAAACGTCTGATGTGTTTGAGGCAGGTGTCTTGTGAAAGGAGTGATTTATTTTGTTACTTCCAGTGCGTCCAGTCTCTGAGCTGCTTTCTTTCCATTTCATATTCGCCAATCTTATAAAGTAGTGAATGTTAAGTGGTTGCATTCGGATTTTCGAGTATTATTTCTTCGTCGGTTTCATCGAATTTTGGATACCATGGATGACCATGAATGTTTTTCTAGCACTTTGAGGAACTTTTTTGAGGTCGTGAGTAATGAATGACATTCTCATCTGCTATTAAGGATGGCTGTTCGCAAATGGTGTGCTATGGCCTGTTGGAAGCCTGTTGGAACTTTTTTCCAAAAACTACTGCTATTGTGGGACCTAATTCTTGTGTTTACATCGCGCATCATTTGGTGGGTTTCTCTTCTTATTAGGTCATTGAAAACGTTGAAGCCAATCGTAGCATATCCATTTGGTTAGTGCCGTATGGTCTACAGAATTTCCCTACTGTTTAATTTTGTTTCTTATGTACGTCAGGAGTGTTAAGGAGTGGTTTGAATAGTTGATTCGTTAGGTTTTGTGTTAAAACGTATCAATCTGAATTTTTCGACTATCCGATTTCGTGAGTTTATGATCGTTTTAAGTTTTTTCCTAGTTTTTGTGATTCACAGCATAATAAATGTGAGGTATCCGTTAGCTATACAGTCGCCAAATTCAGTGTAGCTTCAGAATCTGGATAGCTATGTTGTACGTAGTATATGTTCTAAGATAGAAGTGCCATAGTGATTGATAAAATGCGGCGAGTCATTTCTGAGTCTAGCGTGATTCAAAATGGCTACAACAAGTTTAATATCTTTCTTGTTCAATTTTTCATCAAATATCGCAGATCTAGTACTGAGTCTCCTGTTCCTTTAGCTGGGCACAATGAGGGTATATAATTAACGAGATCAGTTGGCGGTTCCTCGGCAGGATACATCGTTGTGGTGTTTTATATGAAAGACTCTGAAGCATCTATCTCAGCTTCTACTACGGTCTGGTTTGCGTGACAGATACAGTTATCTAGATTGATTTCTCTACCTGCTCATGAGGTATGTGCTGCGACTATAATACCAACTTCTTTTTCTCTTACTATGCCTTTAGGGAGTTTGTTTTTAGAGCAGAAACCCAGTGTGTTGACAATGCAGATATTGGCAACATCTTTCTTAGGCTTGAATGTGAAGGTTAATTCTTGTTTCCTGGTGTCTCAGGCTAGATTGGGCATAGGCCTCCTTGTCTATCAATATGGCGATATAGACGTGGATCCGTGTTCGCCAAAGAACATAGTAGGAGCTTTTTAGAAGCTGCTGTTATTATTTCCCTTCTTACAAATATCAGGTTGTGAAGGGCTGTAGTGAAGACTCAGAGTATGTTTTCCGTTTGATTGTTTTCGTGACATTCTTGGACGAAGACCGTGATAGTTTCATCAATGCGCTTAATGTATTCAGTTTTGTCTGCTGAGACAGGCTGTTTTGGTCTTTCTTTGCAACTCTCATCACTATTAACGTTATCAGTGTTGCAGCTGCTGTAGTTTGGTGCTTCTTGTTTCGGGTCTATTTTGCCATTAAAAATTCGATGTGCTCGACTCTGTTCTTCTCATTTCATTTTATATCGCAGCTTTTCGTGGCTTATTGGAAAGTGTTGCAATATGGACGTAGCTGTTATTGAGGAGGTAGTGTTTAAATAGTCCAACCTTGTGAGGTACACAGTGCATTCTGAAATGGTGGACAAGTAGCTTGTTAGTTGGTTCTTTGTAACTATAGATGACTGGAAGGAATAGCGGGGAATTTTGATTTAGTTTCCTGGTACCTTTAGGTCCCCTTCAGTTTTTTCGTTTATTGTATCACGGTCAAAATTGGTTATCACAAAGGCGAGCGTGAGTGTGCGTGGGTTCTCTTTTGCTTACTGTTTGGCGTGCGATGTGATTTCTGTTACTGTTGCTTCAGATCGGTAAGTAACTCAAACTGTTCTCTCGGGTTTCGATATCTGATGGGTATGTTGTGATGTTGGCAAATTTTTTCGGATTTTTTTATGAACGACTTGGTGGCCCAGGCAACTGTTTTAGTGCAGGTTACAACGATTTGGCGGTTTCTTTGCCACCTTCTTAGTTTATAGTTTATTGCAGGGTTTGCTAAAGTACCATAAGTTGTGTTAGATGTGCTTTAATTCAATCTGCACCCAAACAGTTGTAAACCTTGTTCTTCGTGAGATGTATTTGGATGAGTGTAAACTTTTTGTAATTGGCGTATCGTGTTTGTGGCGGCTTTGCCTGTTTACTTCGGGTTTCTTGTCCGGGTTTTCGGCTAGTTCGCGTAGCGTTGCGTTTCTGGAGATCTACTGGAGACAGAGTTCTCTACTTCAGTCTGGTGCGCTGAAAACTGTTGTTGCATATCGGAAACAGGACGCCCTGCTTGAGAACGCTCGCAGTCAGCGTTGAGTTCTGTGCCTTTAGCCTCGGCAGATGCGAGTTGGTCGTCCCTGTCTCAAAGTGTGGCGGTTGTGCAGACTGCCGATCCCAAGTCTGAGTCGCTCTGACAATGCTGCATTTGACGGCAGTGGCGCGAGTTACGCATGATGCACTTTGCAGGGGACATCGTCTGAGTAACACGTGTGCTGTCGAACATCTACGTACATGTAACAACAGTTGAAGCAGTTTCGGCTGCGAGAATGCTTGTCTCCAGATATATCAGAGGAAAGCCCTTAATAGGTATATCGGTTGCAGAAGTTAATGCTTGATACCCCACGAGTCAAAGGGTTGTAACAGCTGAGTCCCTGACCACCCATATCTGCTCGCTGGTTCGCCTTTTTGAAGACCAGAACGTGACAGCAGCGGCTGTAAGCAGCAGCAGGGAGTGGCCAGTGGTGGGGCTTGCAGTCCTCTGCTGCTCCTGATTGGCTGAAAGGCCCACGTGTAGAAGGATTTCGTGTAGAGGTTCGGAGCTCGGGGAATCGAACGCTGGCCGTCGGCGCCCGTGTGGCCGACGTGGCGGG
This sequence comes from Schistocerca serialis cubense, assembly GCF_023864345.2. Lineage (NCBI taxonomy): Eukaryota > Metazoa > Arthropoda > Insecta > Orthoptera > Acrididae > Schistocerca > Schistocerca serialis. Next base: position 371,148 of record NW_026047664.1, on the reverse strand, counting down.
TCGCGGGCGCTCTGGAGCGGAGTTCTGTGTCGCGACGCACAGCGGTCTCGAGTTTCAAAATGCGTTCGGATAGCGATAATCTCAGTTTGTTATCCAAATCTGGGAGTAATGTTTTTTGAGTGACCGTCCTCCTGTTGAGTTTGAACTGTGTATTTCGTACAGCCAGTCGAAAGTAATTTCCTGGACTCGGCTGTGAATGTTCCCAGTACTGGGGTCGTAACTCGGGATCTTGCCTGGGGGTAAGTAGGTAGCACGAGGGCCGTTAACTACTGGCTTTCGAGCGATGAGGTTCGATACTTTCCAGCGGGTCGAGGCTCGGCTGGCGACCACTGTGTCGGACCGACTTCACACGTGTCCCGGTGGTGCAGGACGCTTGTGTGGGTGGGCCGCTAAGCGCCCCCAGTGCGCCCCGTGTCGGCTCTGCCCACCACCACCTAAAGAGAAGGCCGCGGCGCGCTCTCGTGACGTCACGCAGAGCGGGCCAGGGTTGGCTTGGCGCTGCGCTGACAGAATCGAGGCGCACGGCCTGCAAATCTTCGTCAAACGGGTTTACAGAATGTGTTGAGCTGCCGGCGCCCCCCTGCGGCCAGGCGGGCTGCACCCGGCACCTGCCTCCCTCGTGGCGCTGCGGCCTCTGGTTCCACTGCGTCCAGCACGGAAATCGCGGTTAACACTGCGGGTGCCTGCTAAGTGCAAAATTCACGAAAATCACTCCAGGTAGTACTATTTATCACAGGATTTTCAGTTGGGCTGGATACTAAATTCACACAGACACTCCTTTACTTTGCTCACTCAGGTTTTATTTGAACAAATGGGAGATCGTCTATTGATTACGAATCACAACAATTTCGGCGTACTGTGTGCTTCTAGTGAAGCTACTATGGCACATGTTTTCCAGGACTCACAGTACTTGCACAAGTTTATCCTTCCACAGTACTGTTTCTGTAAATACGCCTTTAAGTAATGTTCTTCCTTGCCCAAGAGTGGCACGTGGAACATTAACTTTTAACATCTGCCATAGTACCCTTACAAACCTCTAGCTTAACAAATCACCGTCTTGTCTCACAAACCCAATGATGCTAATCTCATATAACTCTGCCATTCGACATTTTGCGTTCACTTCAAGCCACATTGCGCACAACAAGTCATGTGTTACTTTCTTACTATACCTGTTTGAGCCACTCTATGTAATCAAACCACTAATAAGCTCAACAAACCCATTTACACTTTCATGCACACACCACTTCAGTCATTGGCCCTTCTCTTTTGATTTTATAAGTATCTGAATGTCTCTTGTCATGGTACTTGAATTACAAATCATGTAAAAGTACATCTTTCACACACATATGGAAAATTTCTCTGTTTCAGACATAATATGATATATACTAATATCATACATTATACATTAATAAAATCGACAAACTGCAAAGAGAGATCCTCGACGGAAAACGGAGAAAAAACGTCATACGAACATGTGTCCAGAAATTCACCATCGCCACGGTAGATGACACTGACGAACGGGAATTCCTCCGACAACGTGCTGCGTTTTCCTTGTATATAACAGGCCGTGTGATTGACGCAGCCTATTGTATACAAGAAGCATTTCCCAGCAATTTTAGTGAGTAGTCTCAGTGCATTAGAATAGGTAGACAGAGCTACCACTCACAAATAAGCACACAGTTATAAATGAAGGAGACGTTAGGACAGAGAAGTACTGGCTGTACGATATCAGATTTAATGACATTTAATATTGTCATACCAGGTAGAGTCCATTTTATTGCTGGGTTTAATGCAGTGTAGTGTGGAGACAGTTATTTGCGAAAAATACTGAAGGAGGCTACAGCGAGGATTCTGGAAAGGGAGACTGTTCATTGTTTCTCCTGGCCAGATTCCTCTCGGCTGCCGAACACAGCTCTAGACCTGCAGGGATGTTGGTTGGGTTCCACCAAAGAAGTATCCTGTTCTTCAGTAGGGGGAGCGTCGTTCCATTGCAAACGAAACAGACGAAGAGCACTGGTCCTTGCACCATCGTAACTAGATGCATATAGTACACTACCTGCGCTATTCCCTGAGCCTGGTGGAACCCAATTCTAATAATAATTCCTGTTCCACTTAATATAATGGCCTTAACTGACATAAAAAGACATTCCTTCTTTGAGGCAAATTTCTTGTTATCAACAATTTCGAGTTGCCGCATGGAGCACCGATTACGTAGGTACATGTATCCAAGCAGTCCGAGACAAACCAAGTTGAATGCCACAGACACTGAAATCCCTGCAAGGAATACTATACGACTGTAGATCAGGTAATATTTACTCGTCTTTTCCAAAGCAACAGCTGCCACACATACTATACTCCACGGTATAAACACGCACAGCACCTCACGACGGAATAACTGGCTTACTTCAGCAGGTGGTAGCTGGTTAGGAAGCCTGAGATGGCGAACACAAGCGTACATGTGGTAGCAGAATGAGTTCAGCCAGAAACAGCTGAGAAGTGTGAGGGCGCTGTCTATCAGCACTGCTGTTGGTAAGTCAGGGACGCCTGCCATACGATACACGACCTCAGAACACAGGATCTGGACTATGCACGTGATCTGAAAGGACAAGAGTATCTTTCCAGGCAAGTTGCGTAACTGGGGAAGGTACATGTATACTCCGGCAGTCGAAAAACGGAAAATGATATTTATCAGTATAAATGACATTTCTAAAGGCTTCAAGCTGTCGATTTTGAAATCCTTGTATTTCAAGGTGGCGTTGTTTAAACTGTTTTTGTAGTTTAGTGTTTCTTCTGTTAGCTTTTGATACAGTACACTGCTTCTACTACCGAAAAATTGAAATGCGACACTAGTGAACGTACAATTATGGGAAGTCTTAATGGAGGAAAAGTCGCGACACTTTAGCAACAGAATAGCTCTGGAAACAGAGCAGATGGCGTCTGTAGCGTTCGACTGCAGACACGATTGATCGTCAGGACTATCGAAATAGCAGCGAGCATCGTGCACCGACTGTATCAGACTAAACGGGACGTCCTGACAAATGCCGTACGAGTTGACCGCCATCCAGGCCAGCAGACAGAGGTTGACGTTTGCCCTCTGCGTGTAGGCCAGGTAGCTGGTGACGGGTATGTGGGGCGACCTCTGCACCACGTCGTCCCACAGCTGCTCGCGGCACTGTAAGCGCTGCTTCACGGCTTCCAGTGGCAGGTCTTCCAGCGGACACGTGGGGTGGTCCAGGGCGTTCACCAACAGCTGCACGCAGTCAGTGTCCACGGAGAGCGTAGCGTGGCTTCTGTCCTCCAGCTGCCACTCCTCGCCTGCAAGAAAACGACAGCAAGTAGGTGGTGGCCGTACACTGCAGGCAGCTGAATCCAAAGTCTTCTCTGGATGACGAGCCTGGGCGTCGTTTACCCGCATTACCCTGGTTCAGTTACCCAGAACTATGTAAGGCGGCATGTCAACACAAAGTAAGAGTATTAACAAAGACAGGTATCATTGTTACTATGCACGTCTATTTCATCTACAGGGTGCCCAAGAAGTCCCTGTATCGCTCTTGACATAGTAAAAATAAGGAAGTAAATAGGTTTTATTGATAGTCCTGCATGGAAAAAAACAACGTTATCAGAATTATATTTTTGTTTCAGCACTGCAGTCTTTGAGTTCCGAATCCATCTTGTAAAGGAGGGATTAGTGGAGGATTCGTGGGTTCATGAACGTCCGCAGATAGGAAAACCTATGTAACGCATGATGAGACCATTTGCCTCAGTCCCCCTCGTAAAGTAGCCATGCCTGATTGAGATAAACGTCCTGTATTTTCAGGCTGTCTCAAAGACAGGCCACGTATTGGAAGCAATAAAAAGTGACTGGAAACGTGTGTCACCCACTCTTAATCAGATGAGCAGTCTCCAATGAAAATCATTTGCAAAAGAGTAGTTGGACTTCAAGCATCTTCTTTAACAATGCACGACGACACTGAAAAAATATGAATACGAAAGGATTTAGGCCCATGTTTGTTACTGAATTATCTGACAATGGTGTGGAGCAACGATTTGTAACCTACCGTACTTTGTTGTGGTGACTTCTGCCATGTCTCGCTCAAGAGTGTTGTTTACGAATAAATGTGCCATATACCACAGTTTGATCAGGAAAAAATTGTTTTCTTGTCTAAGGAAAGTACCGATATTACCAAGAGTTGGAAAGGAACCTACCGCACCTTATGTGGGCCATTGTGTGATCAGAATACCTGTTAGGACCACATTCTTTCGAAGCTTACATGAATGGGAACTTCCATTTCTCTGTACAACAGAAGTTTTCAGTATCTCAGCTCCATGACAAGGCAATCACGGATCTTGTGTGGTTGTAGAAGGAAGGAGCTTGAGTCTCGTTTTGTTGTTCAGATGTGTATGTTTCTTAATGAACAACTTATTCTCGGATTATTTGGTTCTGCAGCATTTAAAGCCACATTCAAGTGGTTACCACGAAATCCCAACATTACCACCTCAACAACCTTTTGAAATCGTCATGACAAACTTTTGATCTTACCACGCAAATAACTGAATATGAAGAATAATAAAGCCTCATGTGGCTCAACGTTGAAAGATTAATGGAAAATTGACACAAGTGTTGAAGAAGTCTTTCTAAGCAGAATTACTAGAACGATCCGCAATAAAGCAAGGGGGACAGCGAGACACATAGATATCTGAGGAAGGTGTGATCGTCCATACACTGATCCGTTGGATACGTATTTTTTTTATATCTAACTACCTCCATATAGAATATACTCTTTTGACATAACTCCATAGGCGTCCTGTACAAAGAAATAGGATGCAGGCTGAATTCTCGTCTTTGTGATATTTCACTTTCCTCCGTGAACTTAGTGACCCCATCACGCAGCGTAAAAAAAGTGATGGAGCATATTTGTCACCAGTTTGTTTCGTTAGCACGAGATTGTCGAGAAAAAGCACAACAAAATACATTAACTGACGATTTTGGGAGTTCCTTTACCACAATGAACGATTTACTGTTAATACTCTGTTTGTATACATTCAAAAACACGCAGAAAAATGTAATTACTTCGTCTCACTCGTACCTAGTGTAATGATAATAATGTAGCAATAAATGCAATTGGGACATATATGCCTCAGCTGCTGAGTGGATGAATGTGGGATTACAACTCCAGAGATTTGGGATTCAGGCATTGCTCCCGAGATTCCTTCTGTCACTTATCTCTTCTTTCACCTCTGATATTGATTTATGGAAATCGAAAATGTTGGAACTGTAGAATTGTTCGGAGACCCAATACTGTGTCCCACAATTATTAACTGGGTAAGTTAGTTCAGAAGTAGGAAGACGGCGAGTGACGACAACCTGCAGTAGGACAGTGGCTCGCGAAGCACTGTGGTGACCAAACCAGGCTTCAGCTTGATGACGGCTTTACCTACTGCATTCTGAGAAGTCCTGATGGTCGTTGTCCTCGAGCACTATTCCTGTTCAGAGTACAAATCAAAGGAGAGTGATACTGATACGCTACACGTCATCCAATGTATACCTCATTGGCGTGTTGAGCGCAAATGTATACCCAGTAAGACGAATAAGTTCTGAAAGATTCTTATACACAGGCACAGTCTGTGAAAAGCCGAATGCACGACTTTGTCGTAAACACTCCATTTTCTTTGTTATTCATTCCACTCCCACCACATTATCGTGTGGTGCGCAAGGTTCGGACACTTTGCTGCTTTTTGGGGAGAATGAATAAAATGATAGGTTTCAAAAAAATAAAAGCCATAGCGTCTCTACATAAACACATGTACATTGAAGTTGATGATGGTGCTATGGGGAAGATAAGGCTCTTGCTTCTGGCAAGTCACTGGCAGTCAGTTCCCGATAACTACTACGAGGGTAATACAGTATGATGCAGGTGCCGGCCAGAAAGGGTGTATGTATTCAAGGTGTTGGAGTGGGCTGGGAAGTATGATTGACAAGTTGATGTGGGTAGAGGGAGGTGTGGGGGAGGGATGACAGTGGTCAGGGGGCTGGAAGCGGGATCATCTACATATTGAAGAGGCGTAGACGCTAGGATTATAGCTGGTTGGAGGAGTAAGTGTCTACATACTATTCCGGAACAGGAAGAACCAGCCAGCTGAAGTTCCGCTCGAATAGGATACAGAAGGGTGGCAAGTTGAAGGTGGATATGACATGTTGGTATAGGCGCAACAGAAGCCTAGGTATCCAGAGGATAGGCGAGAAAAATTGCTTTTGTTTCACACGTTTATGGAACGTTTGCAATTTGTGACAAAGTTTGAGGAATCTCAGAAGAGAGGGCAATCTAATCAGCTGGTAGAGGTTGCGTCTGAGACTGCAAATATGATACTGAGTGCAAGGTGTTCTAAGACTGTAAGGAATGGTAAATTTTTGAGAGTGCTGAGATCCAAGCTATATTGGCGCAAGTAACACTGGGGAAATTAAGGTTTTTGGAAAGACGAAGGAAGAAACAAGATCAGGGGTTAACGTCCTGTTGGTGAAACAGCTATTAGAGCACAACCCAGAATTGGGAAGAACGGGGAAGCAGGACAGCTGCGTCCATCAATAGGAACCGTCGTGTCATTCACCTTAAGCTGTGTAGGGACATCGCAGAGAAACTAAATATGGTCGAAAATCAAGTTTGGAGCCAACAGCTTACCACAGCATCGCCTCGTTCAATGGGTGTTACCCAAGTACAGAGGATGGCTGAATGATGGAATCCCCACATTGTCGAGTTTCCTGTCTTCTTAATTTGAGTTTGTTGTAAGCTGGGGACGCGTGATTATTCCAAGATATGAGAAAGTGAGAGTCCTCTGCCCATGTGAGCAGAGAGGAATGAAGCAGCAAGCCCACCGCCTTACTGCAAGCGCTTATCTTACTCCACGTAATTGGGCACTGTCCTTGCATTGTGAGAGAACTGTGACTCGGAGTTATCTGTTGAGTGTACGTGAGTGTAATGGATGCGTTAAGAGCTTAACATCCACATCTGACACACATGTTGTTGTGTCATGCTTTTAATAAATTTACAAGTAGATAAATGAAACAGTCAATGATCAGAACGCCTTATTGTTCGGAAAGCAATACACTTATCTTTGGCTCCTCGCGGCTGTGGCTGTGTGAGCACGTGTGGTATTAATTGGGGTCCAACTACACAGGAGCTGCTGAAAACACTGAGCGGCATTACAGTGCAAGTCTGCAGATGATGAGCACTGAACAACTGTGCCAAATATGTGTCTGTTGTTGGCCCTCGACTCTCTGTACGTGCATGCTTGGCCTAGGCTTGACTGAGTGACGTTACGCCGACACTGCACTCTGAAGGCAGAAATTCGTCGCTTCTCTGCAGTCGTCATGGAACTGTTGATACCCTCGTAGACAGAACAGGACTCAGGCTGGACTCTGGCAGAACTCGTACCAGGCACTGGCAGAGCTGGAAATACTTGTCGTGTGTGGCGCCTCGAAGCTACAGGAGGAGTGGCTTACTACTTCTTTCTCATAGGCGGTGGCGATGCTGCTTAGGTGTACAGCATCTCTCCGGCGGTCGATTGTCGATTTGCTGCAGGCGATTATCGTCGACACCACATCCACATGTGTCACCTTCAACAGTGTCACAGGCATCAGTGTATCATGATACATTGAGGAGAGGTAATGTAATGTAGAACACTGACACGAGGTCTGGTGATGAGAAACTTTATGCTTCAATTCCCCCTCCCATTACTGGGGAAATACCAGCAATGCAAATTTCTTCCATCACCTGGATTCGAACCAGCTTACCTTTGTAGAGAGTACCACCACACAGTCATGTTTATGTGTGCCATGGTGGAAGTTAGGGTGAGAGAAATGATTGGTGGTGTTTATTGTAATAATTCCTTGGGTTTTTAACATAAGTGATTTTGATGTAACAGAGGCTACACCAAGAGGTGAAGTTATCGAGGCAGATGGAGATATGCTGTTGAGTAAGATTTACAGTGACAAAAGAAGCATGGTGTGCCAGACAAGGAGCTATACAGGAAACATAATTCATTGGGACACCTGGCACTTGCCAGTTTCCTCCCGGAGATCCGAATGTGCGACTATTGCGGAATATTTCGCCAATGGAGCAGTCATCATACCACTTTTCAATTATAGGCCACATGTCCTGTGGACAGATACCAGTGGTTCCGATTACCTTCTGCATTCTCATGCCTTTGAGCACTGCTGTCTCTTCAGGGTTTTAGGAGCAGGGGAAGAAAGTGCCTTGAAGCTCTATCCGCCCATCCATCATTACTGATGATTTTTATTCTAAATTTAAGCAGTAGCGAGGTTTGATCCTGGGTCCCATGACGTTTTGATTAGTATACAAAGACACTACCCTTAAATCATAGGTGAGCCGTGGGATATAAACTTGCATACAGTATGATATCACACAACTTGACTAGAGCTAGTAGGAAATAAGATGTTTTTTATTTTATTTTATTTTATTTTATTTTATTTTTTTATTGAGGTCGAAAGTAATGGAGTCATGAGCAGCCTCTCATAAGAATTTCCTGAAATTGTAAGACGTCGTGGTCTCCTTCATTGCTTACATATTCCGCCCTCACAATCATATTCTGCACATCAAGACGCTTCAATCGAGCCCAAACTCGATAAGATAAAGTCAGTATTCTATGAATTCATGTAAACGATACGCAGATAACTAATAAATCGCAAGTGCGCACCGTGGTTGAAATACCCGAGGCTGGCGTACACACACACATTCCAGACTCGACGGTCACAGGAGCTTCTAGCTGGAGAGAGGCAACTGCACCCCAGGAGGCCGGTCCCAAGCTATCTACGTCGGCCAGTGACCGCCTGTAGAGCAGACAGCGTTAGCCCGAGTGAAAGGACGACCCCGTGTTCGGCTTAAAAGCAAATTCCGCTACATTGTGTGGGAGCAGCCAGCCTACACATTCTTTACACATAGAATGCAGTTTCAGAGATTTTCACAGGGAGACAGCAAACGCCAAACACCGATACTACAGATTTCCGGATTGGTCACCTTAAACAAAACGTCATTCTCCCGTTTTAGAAGAGCAATGCTGATTGGCAGACGATATTTCTGACGCCTTGAGCTGAAGGAGTAATGGAAGAGACCGAAAGATATACCCATTCACGTCTGGCGTGCAGAGGGGCCGTTCCGTTGTCGCTCTTGGAGCGAGAACACGTAACGAGAGCGTGCGCGCTCGTACGTGTACTCAAAGAGCGAGGAACAATTCTCTCCTCAGTACTTCACTGGGAGAGCACCTCTGTCGAGAGCGAATCGAAGTGAAACTGTATATTGAGTCCTTGCGATTAAGCGTTCTTCACTGTGTTGGCCGCCACACTTATTGTGCGGTGTGAACGGACTGAGTAATAGTTAAACGCCTGCGAGCGAATTTTTGAGTGGCATCGCGGTGGACTGGCTATCTGACCGGTGCACCATGCCAATAGTTAGACTAGGGGCGAATAGGAGTCCTTGACTTCATCAAGGTGTAGGGAGAGTTTGATTGGCGAAGGTCAATCCAGATAGAACGAGAGTTATCTTATTTGTCGGCAGCGAGCGGCGCAGACAGCAGTCATCACAGCCACAGCTCTTTGACCCCCACATTTCGTCCACAACAGTACCCTTCACTGCATATCACACGTGACAGCCTTGACTGTACCTAGCAACATTCTAACCGATAATTATTCAAGTTGAGTAGGTGCGGCTCTCAGCCATTCTGCCAAGTCAATAACAATCTTAAACTTTGTATAGAAATTTCATTACCGAATCCTATCCTTAAGAGGTAACTTCACATTCTGAAAAGAACCCACAAATAACGTGTTCAATTCATAACTAAAAGTGCTATTGTGATTTCTCAGAATTTTTGCAAAATAAATAATAATTTTCGTTACTTTCATGTTTATCTTACACTAACTAGCACTACTCCAGTACCCAAGTATCCCACTAGTTACGTAACACATTTTGTGAATTTTTGTGTCATTTCCTTACAGTGGACGACTCCAGAAGGTATTTATTGCTGAAAGTTATTCAGGCATTTCTCTTTAGAACTTTAGGAGTGTCCGTCTGACTCCTGTAGTAGTGTGGGGGTGGAAATTGCATCTTGCAGGGGCCAAAGGGTAAAGGGTACATCTCAGATTAATCTGTTGCGCAGAATGACAGAAAAGCACCAACCCACACGCTCACAAAATGTGTGGCTTTATAGTCTTGTGTTGTAAATGCTATATTTAATTCGTTTTGTGGCGTTATAGACAGGTATTTTAAACTGGGACCAAGAGATATGGTGGTCGTATTTGTGTGACATTGTATGTCCCGAATTGTCGAGCAGTCATTAGATACAGTGAGTATATCTTTAAGATATGAAGCACTGAGTCTGGCTTGTTGAGGTTGTTTGGTAATGTGTGGTTGTTATGGATGAGAGGAGAATGAATCCTTTTTCAATAGATTGTTCAGTTTATGGAAAATGTGGCAGTGTTTTTGTTCATGTGTATCACCAATCCCAGGGTTTCTGATCTGCAGAATGATGTGCTGGTATCAGGATGTCTCACAAGCACCCATTGGCAGTACCATCTGATTGTATGTTGTAGCAATTATCTGTGCTTTGTAGAGTGTATAGTGACTGGGACTGTGTTACGAAACTGTAACAATTTTCATTAAAGTATAGTTGTAGCATTGAGATAACATGTGAGTGATGAAGATCTTGTTGGAGCTGAGGGAACAGACATGTGGATGGAATGCTATGCTGCTGCTTTGTCTTGATGTTTTATGTGGCGAAACAAGGTTAGGTATAGGTTTTAAGCTGATGTTTTGGTGTGGCTGAAGATAAAGTTGGATTGCTTTTTGGAACAGGTGACTTGGATGTTAAAAGTGGAAGGTGACTGTTGGTGTTGTCGTCATCTGTTGGACGAGAGTAGAAGGCGAGTGAATGTTGTGGAAAAACTGGATGTCTTTCATGTTAGGGATGCGACACAAAAAACTGTTGAGATGATGACGGTGAGCTCGACTGATGGTGTAGAACACTGTGGATCTGAACTCAATATATTTGATGGTGAGGATGCAATGCATGTAGTTGTTGGGATGCGGAATGTAAGTTTAGTGTCGTGAATAATGCGTTTACTTTATATTTATTAGATCATTCGAGTTGAGGCTGTGGAGATGATGCAGTTGTGCAAGGATTGTACATTTGGGCACAGTTAACATGGGAGGTTTTACGAACTTCCAGTATGCTGCAGTAGTTTGGGTCAGCAGCTTCTGGTAACCAGTGAACGAAAAACCGTTCCAAGTTTTTGTTCATTCGGTGAGTTATCTCTATGCACTGTAAATGTTCATTGCACGTTTTTGACATCTTCGGAAATGCCATTTTCGACTATGTTATGGTGATTTGAAAATGGGTCTCGGTCCGAAACAAATCATCGAATGAATAAAAAATAAAAATTTGCAACTTGGACTGGTTTTTCGTCCTACTGATGGGTGGTTTAGTTTGTAAGTGGGATAGGTCAGGTGGTTCTGCGATACTGGGTCAGATAGTCGTCACACAGGAAGTATTTGTGAGATGTGTAGGCTTGGATTTGCGATTTAGGTGATGTTACACAATGGCAGCGACAACAGATCAGGGCTCAGTTCTTGATACATTGGTCTGTTGTGGGCAAGCATCTACACTCCTGGAAATTGAAATAAGAACACCGTGAATTCATTGTCCCAGGAAGGGGAAACTTTATTGACACATTCCTGGGGTCAGATACATCACATGATCACACTGACAGAACCACAGGCACATAGACACAGGCAACAGAGCATGCACAATGTCGGCACTAGTACAGTGTATATCCACCTTTTGCAGCAATGCGGGCTGCTATTCTCCCATGGAGACGATCGTAGAGATGCTGGATGTAGTCCTGTGGAACGGCTTGCTATGCCATTTCCACCTGGCGCCTCAGTTGGACCAGCGTTCGTGCTGGACGTGCAGACCGCGTGAGACGACGCTTCATCCAGTCCCAAACATGCTCAATGGGGGACAGATCCGGAGATCTTGCTGGCCAGGGTAGTTGACTTACACCTTCTAGAGCACGTTGGGTGGCACGGGATACATGCGGACGTGCATTGTCCTGTTGGAACAGCAAGTTCCCTTGCCGGTCTAGGAATGGTAGAACGATGGGTTCGATGACGGTTTGGATGTACCGTGCACTATTCAGTGTCCCCTCGACGATCACCAGTGGTGTACGGCCAGTGTAGGAGATCGCTCCCCACACCATGATGCCGGATGTTGGCCCTGTGTGCCTCGGTCGTGTGCAGTCCTGATTGTGGCGCTCACCTGCACGGCGCCAAACACGCATACGACCATCATTGGCACCAAGGCAGAAGCGACTCTCATCGCTGAAGACGACACGTCTCCATTCGTCCCTCCATTCGCGCCTGTCGCGACACCACTGGAGGCGGGCTGCACGATGTTGGGGCGTGAGCGGAAGACGGCCTAACGGTGTGCGGGACCGTAGCCCAGCTTCATGGAGACGGTTGCGAATGGTCCTCGCCGATACCCCAGGAGCTACAGTGTCCCTAATTTGCTGGGAAGTGGCGGTGCGGTCCCCTACAGCACTGCGTAGGATCCTACGGTCTTGGCGTGCATCCGTGCGTCGCTGCGGTCCGGTCCCAGGTCGACGGGCACGTGCACCTTCCGCCGACCACTGGCGACAACATCGATGTACTGTGGAGACCTCACGCCCCACGTGTTGAGCAATTCGGCGGTACGTCCACCCGGCCTCCCGCATGCCCACTATACGCCCTCGCTCAAAGTCCGTCAACTGCACATACGGTTCACGTCCACGCTGTCGCGGCATGCTACCAGTGTTAAAGACTGCGATGGAGCTCCGTATGCCACGGCAAATGGCTGACACTGACGGCGGCGGTGCACAAACGCTGCGCAGCTAGCGCCATTCGACGGCCAACACCGCGGTTCCTGGTGTGTCCGCTGTGCCGTGCGTGTGATCATTGCTTGTACAGCCCTCTCGCAGTGTCCGGAGCAAGTATGGTGGGTCTGACACACCGGTGTCAATGTGTTCTTTTTTCCATTTCCAGGAGTGTAGTTCTGCTGGACAGTGATGCGTAAAGAAGCCGGCAGAGAAGCGCCACGGTTTTAATAGTGGCGAGGGCAACTTTTTCAGACAGGGCCGTTGTAGCAGCCTGCTGGATGGTGCAAACCATTTCGAACATCGCCACGTGCTCAGAAGAGATTCACACCTGTTTGTTCTCTCCCTCCCCCTCTCCCCCCCCCCCCCCCGCCCCCATCTCGACCGAACTGCCACGTCCTCTCCGATCTCTCTGGATTATCACGACAACTTTCCCCTGAAGATATTTTCAATGTCGGGCTTAAAGTTAGCTTCCAGACAAACGGTTAGTTGTCCACAACTCTGTAAGGTCTTGTCGCTGCTCATTCTTTAATATCTTGTCGCCACTCGTGAGGAATTGAAACATCAACTACAGCTCACACGTTTGTTCTCGGTGTCCATAACAGTTTCAGTCGTGATTATAGACATGCTGCAGAGTGCAGCTCAGTCTAGCAACAGATGGGGTAAGAGTCTGCTTGTTTAGTAACTTGCTAACAATGCGTATTTCCTTTTATGTGCCAGTATTATTCTTGTGAGTGTCTGCAGTAAATTATCGGCGACAGCCGAAATTTTGGAAAGGCCTTTCTTCTCAGTATTACAGTTCCTGGTTCTACTATACGGATATTTTTGTGATAACTTACTTCCTTATCTGTTGTAACCCTTTTCGACCACCTTAGTTTCTTAATTAGTCAGCTTACTACCAATGAAAACCCTGCAACTCGTTTCATGTCTGGTGCACGATAGATAGATGGTCGAGTAAGAGATAAAGTCCAGCAACGAGAATAAAATAATAAATTTAAAAAATATAGTGATTCAAACAAATAGAGTTGTTTAGCAGACAGGTGCGATAGCTGTGTTTCCTCAGTCCTACTACAGGTCATAGTATCAACATTTCTAAGTTAAGTTGCAGAAACCATTCGCCATTTTCAAAACAAGCCTTAGACTAGGTCTGAAAAAAAAACTACATGTACAGAATTTTAGAGCGTTTATAGAACATAAGAAGGAACACTTTTTTTATGTGAGGCACGTGTCGCACATGTATGAAGGTCTTATCTGCACTGGCGTTCAGAGACAGAGTTCAAAGTGCTGTGGGATGGGCCCTGTTTTAGAGGTGTTGCGGGCCTCCTACGGGAGGGAGACGAGTTGTTCAGTGTACAGACACTGGCAGACACACGAGGTGAGGTGGTTGCCTGTTAGGCTGAGGCTGCAAACATTATTTGTGAGACACCCACTTGTTTCGAGTGTGTTGCACTATCATTAGCAGCCAGCTGGCACTTGAGTAACGTCTCCGAAACATCACACAGCCTCTGTACATCGCCAGCATCGAAACCTTCACGGGCCACGAGCAGCTGGGGGTACACCTTTGACCTTTGTGTCACATAAACTTGTCATAGATCCAGACGGAGAGTTGCCGAGGAATCTGAACACTGACTTTGGAAAGAGCACCAGAGATTATCTTGCGTGGCATGCAAAATCACGCAAGATCTAAAACTACATATTCAGAAGGATATTTGAATCTCATTCCTCGAACAACTGAACACTTGTCAGCGCATAACCATGAAGTGGCCGGGTCCCAGTATTAAACTTACCTACAATCTTGACATCATCTTCGTAGGATGAATCGGTGTGCTCAGCTGCAGTGGACCAGTAGACACGATGGAAGGCGTACAGTTCATCAGCGAGGTTGAACATTTGCGACGCCTCTGGCTGCCGCTCCTTGCACAGCGCACTGAAGTCGTCGTGAAAGGAGAGGTTCCACGGCTGATAGCGCAGCAGGCGTACACTCAACAGCGGCCGCCTGTAGCACACAAGCTGCCAGGTTAAAAGTTGAAAACCTAGCATGTATAGTTTATGCAAGAACGTACAAATATCCAAAAATGTGTTTGAAATCTTACGGGACTTAACTGCTAAGGTCATCAGTACCTAAGCTTGCACACTACTTAACCTAAACTATCCTAAGGACACACAGACACACACCCATGGCCGAGGGAGGACTCGAACCTCCGCCGGGACCAGCCGCGCACCCCATGACTGCAGCGCCCCAGACCGCTCGGCTAATCCCGCGCGGCTAAAAGTATCCAGAGCGGATTTCCAATCAGCAGTGCATAAGATACTTCCTGGCAGATGAGTACTGTGTGCCAGACTGGGACACAGACGTGGAACTTTTTCATTCTTTAAAGGATGCGTAGAAACACAGCAAACAATCGCAAATCCTTGGTCTTCTTAGCATTTTAGCGCATTGAGATTTCATCTTTAGATTTCGGAGCACTTCAGTGAGACACCGATTATAACTATTTCTTGCAGATCATCCAGTCCGTTCTGTGCTGCTATATCGTTTTAACTGGTTTCAGGCACATCAAACAGCAGAACTGCAGCGCTTCCTGCAGAATACCTCTTTTCTTTAAAGAAGAATTTCGTATGCATTGCAAGAAAGTGAACATGTGATATTTATGTTAAGGATATGAATGACTTGTTCGAATTTGTTATAGATGATTTTAGACGCTGACATGTAGACATGTCTGTCATTAGCTGAAGCAAAATCTTCCACATTACCACTTGAAAATGGCTCATAAGGGCGAAACTGCAATTGTAAAACAATTTCTAAAGTCAATGGCGAATATGACGTCCTTATAAAAATAGACTTAGAGCTGGGCAGGCAGGAACCGAGAGCCGCCGTCACAGCCTTACTTCCGCCAGTAGCTCAGCCGCTGCCTTCCAGCCGTCACAGAAGCTCCCCTGCACGGCTGGCTGGACCAGCGCTCCCGGAAGGATGGGCACTGCAGTGACCAGAGGCCTCGGGAGTTGCTTCCTGGGCGAATCCTCACTCTGCAGTGGAGAGTGCAGTCACTTGAAACGTCGGGGATCCGACACACGGCTCTGACCTGCCAGGGAGTTTCCTATCTGCTTTAGGTGATGTGGCATCTGCGATAATTTTCCGTAAAGACTGTATGACAGCTGAAAGCAGAACTCCCACAGGAAGAAGAGCTCTATGGACAAACGTGAGTGTACCGTCAAGCAGGTCCACTTACTCAGTCCCTTTCAACTAATCCAACGGCTAAGGACAGCGCGATACGATGACTTACACTATTTCAAATCCGTCTTTGCAAATACCAAACATGTGTTTTTATTTCACAATAGGTCTTTCGTTTTACTCATTATACCCTTATCAGTTGTGGCATTTTTATAATGTTTCCGCTTACATCCGGCAGTGTGCATCCCACCATCTCACACTGTTATGCTTGACGTGCAGAAGTACATGTCTGCTGACGTAAAACTTGACAAAATGACGCTTCACTATTGCATAAAAATGTTTGTTTACTTGGCTCTGAAGCATTCGCTCCGTCTCGCTTCGTGATTGGTTGGTGCGGGTGTCTAGTTTGGCAGTGAAAATTATCATACAGAAATTGTTGGCCGTAAAACTCTGTCCTAAGGTCAGTGTTCGGTACATCGATACGATGCATATGTGTCAGGTACATACACTCCTGGAAATTGAAATAAGAACACCGTGTATTCATTGTCCCAGGAAGGGGAAACTTTATTGACACATTCCTGGGGTCTGATACATCACATGATCACACTGACAGAACCACAGGCACATAGACACAGGCAACAGAGCATGCACAATGTCGGCACTAGTACAGTGTATATCCACCTTTCGCAGCAATGCAGGCTGCTATTCTCCCATGGAGACGATCGTAGAGATGCTGGATGTAGTCCTGTGGAACGGCTTGCCATGCCATTTCCACCTGGCGCCTCAGTTGGACCAGCGTTCGTGCTGGACATGCAGACTGCGTGAGACGACGCTTCATCCAGTCCCAAACATGCTCAATGGGGGACAGATCCGGAGATCTTGCTGGCCAGGGTAGTTGACTTACACCTTCTAGAGCACGTTGGGTGGCACGGGATACATGCGGACGTGCATTGTCCTGTTGGAACAGCAAGTTCCCTTGCCAGTCTAGGAATGGTAGAACGATGGGTTCGATGACGGTTTGGATGTACCGTGCACTATTCAGTGTCCCCTCGACGATCACCAGTGGTGTACGGCCAGTGTAGGAGATCGCTCCCCACACCATGATGCCGGGTGTTGGCCCTGTGTGCCTTGGTCGTATGCAGTCCTGATTGTGGCGCTCACCTGCACGGCGCCAAACACGCATACGACCATCATTGGCACCAAGGCAGAAGCGAATATCATCGCTGAAGACGACACGTCTCCATTCGTCCCTCCATTCGCGCCTGTCGCGACACCACTGGAGGCGGGCTGCACGATGTTGGGGCGTGAGCGGAAGACGGCCTAACGGTGTGCGGGACCGTAGCCCAGCTTAATGGAGACGGTTGCGAATGGTCCTCGCCGATACCCCAGGAGCAACAGTGTCCCTAATTTGCTGGGAAGTGGCGGTGCGGTCCCCTACAGCACTGCGTAGGATCCTACGGTCTTGGCGTGCATCCGTGCGTCGCTGCGGTCCGGTCCCAGGTCGACGGGCACGTGCACCTTCCGCCGACCACTGGCGACAACATCGATGTACTGTGGAGACCTCACGCCCCACGTGTTGAGCAATTCGGCGGTACGTCCACCCGGCCTCCCGCATGTCCACTATACGCCCTTGCTCAAAGTCCGTCAACTGCACATACGGTTCACGTCCACGCTGTCGCGGCATGCTACCAGTGTTAAAGACTGCGATGGAGCTCCGTATGCCACGGCAAACTGGCTGACACTGACGGCGGCGGTGCACAAATGCTGCGCAGCTAGCGCCATTCGACGGCCAACACCGCGGTTCCTGGTGTGTCCGCTGTGCCGTGCGTGTGATCATTGCTTGTACAGCCCTCTCGCAGTGTCCGGAGCAAGTATCGTGGGTCTGACACACCGGTGTCAATGTGTTCTTTTTTCCATTTCCAGGAGTGTATTATGATGAGAATGGAGCCCTCAGAATCGGGTATGAGACAATTTTTTCCTGATTAATCTACGACTACATTCCCTATAGCCCATCAACGATGGAAAGTTTCCATACTGCCAGATACAATGCAGAACAATCCGTACTCCGTGTACTCCTTGTAGTATGGTCCTTGGTTATCACTTTTAATTGACAACGTCTTTGCCAATTAAAGCATGAAGCTGCATCATAATGAGTTCCGTGTCATGTCTGGGTCTCCAGTTTGACCGGAAAGCTGTCCCTCCCATAAGACATGTGGTGCCATGGTGCTAAGGCTCGCAAATCATTTCCACGCCACGTACAGCAGCACGCTGTTCTGCTTGGAGCTACAGTACCACACCTACTCCACTGACAATCTGGGACTCAGAACCCGTGCCGTGATGAAAATCATCATTTCTACGCCCCAGATGCAGGATGTACGTGCATACTGACAATGATGTGAATAAACATTATACGGAGATTTGGTTGCGGAAGAATTTCGGGAAAGGGCTGTTTTAACGTAATGGAGCCGTTCATTCCATAAGGCAACGAAAGAACGGATTTAAATGCAGCAAGGAAGTGAACAAACAATATCCACTGAAACAAGCTCTAAAGAAAATCTCGAAACTTCTGGACAGTTGCGAATGTACTACAGAGCTATAATGATACAACACTGACTGCCATATTCAGTTTAGGAGCAAGTGCGTTGCAACACAAATTGGCAAAGCAACAGAGGACGAAATAAATGCTCGCCACATGGAGCTGGAGTGTCGACAAGCGGGGCAGACCGCTGTGACGGAAGTCAATCGTCGACAATTTGCGTGCAGAGGCAGGGGTCTGTGTGCTATAGGCGGCTTTGGCCTGTAGTGCTGGAGCCATTACTGAACGTACCATGCGAGTCCAGTAACGAAGTGGATTGACGGAATTTAGAAATGACCGACTGTAAACGGCGATACGTGAACTACAGAAGAGACACGAAATGGTGCGCTGCCTGGACTAGGAGGGTGGTACCTAAGCTGCACCACTGCCGCTGTGGCCCCTCATGCGTCTTTGGTTCTCGCCTTTGTACTGACATCCAACAGAAGGTAAACACGCTGGGTCGTATGAATAAACAAGACGACGTTCTCTAGAGAAGATTCTCGGAGCAAAAGGACATTCTCAGGGAAAGTTCTTACGAGCAAAACATTCGAAGCCATAATCTCTGACGAGAGGGTTCCTTTTTCTCACTACCTCTGCTCCCTGCTGAGTTCTCGGTGTGTGTGGTCTGCCGTGTCCGGCACAGAAGGCACGCGCAGTGTCACGTGTCATTCAGCTCGCTCAAACGGGCGACGTGTCTGGAACCGGCACCACTGTGTTCAGGCAGAGTTGCACTACGTTTCATTTTGTTTATTTTATGTGCGGCAACAAATTATTAGGACAACTACGTACAGCTTATGAAAATGCATTTTCTTGAGATGTTACCGAATTTACAACATGCGGAAAACTTTTCAGTTATAGAAGTTAGGCGAACATTATGCGAACGAAATCTTAAGATTACATGACTTTTTATCTACTCCAAGCTGGAACTCTGTCAGAGTTCTCTAACACGAGATAATTTTGGTTAAATACGGCCCACAACTGTCTGCTCGCTTGGAAAGCACGTAAGCGCCCCACCATGCGTTCCTTACGAGTAACAGGTAGCTAGGTTTGCGATAAACCAGTTATTAATTTTTCTGGTAACCCTACTTATTTCTAACATCACACTATATAAGACTTATGCTGTGAGAATACATGATGGTGAACGTCTGGAAAAGTCAGCGACACGGTTGTTTGGTGTAGGCCTACAGCTAAATGTTCTCGTACGTCAGTCTGAAAACTTGGGCCTACTAAATAGCAATAAAAATGTTTCAATTTTCACTTCTTTTGAGAGGTAGTCCGCAGATGATGTTCTTATTGCCAAAGCGATATAAACTTCTACAGCTCCTCAATTCAGCACTTCGTTGGGCTATATATTTCTTTTTCTGCCTCCCAAGCAATATGAATTCTGCCATCATTGCCAAAATGTAGGTAAAACTTAACAGAACTTACTCAGCCCGAAGACTGCTACAGATCTCGCTTCAATATTTTCCGATTGTGAGAAGCTCCTCTAGTTTTATTCATACGTAATCGGAGAACGTTCTTTGTTTTGAGCAACATCCCTCACCCTTTTACTCGCGATGAGCACATTCTCGGCTGGAGTATATTCTCTGACTCGCTTTACTCATGTTAACCTCAAAATGTCCTCCCAAAATTTCCAGTACGAAGTATATCCTCCGTTTTACTGACACGCCCCACTACACTTCGCCAGCACCTCAGCTCTCACCTGGACTCTCCCAGTGGTTCTTCGCCGACAATCTCCCACCCTTCGTCGTCGTCTTCACTGCTTCACCACTCACAGAGAGCCGTAGTCCGGCAGCTCCTTCGCCACTGCCTCCGTCAAATGCTCCACCACCGTCGCCGCCACCTGCGCCACCGTCGACTCCCTCTCCAGCAGCCTCTGCCGCTGGCTCTGTCGCCAACACAGTCGCCAGCCCCAAACCGCGGCCCGCCCCAACGCCCCCACCACTGCCGGAGCCAGAAGTTCCAACCACATCCACCACCACTGTAGCTTCGTCACCGCCGTCATAAACTCCTGTCAATGTCCTTACCTACACACAACTGGGGCCACCTATTACACCACAACCCTCATGCATGCAGTCACAAGACTCAAACAAATGAAATAGAATAGATAAAACTTCACGATTCCAAATGAAACCAAGCCAAAAATGATTTCACTAAATTTACGGACATGAAACCAATAATTCCTCTCAACTATCGTCTTTTGTATCTACATCTACATACATAATCCACAAGCCACCGTGCGGTGCGTGGCGGAGGGTACCCTGTTCCACAACTAGTCGTTGCCTCTCCTGTTCCGCTCGCTGACAGAGCGAGGACAGACGCCTGTCTATATGCTTCCTTAGGAGCCGTAATTCCTCGTATCTTGTCTTCGTGGTCCCTACCAGAAATGTATGCTGGCGTCATTAGGATCGTTCTGCAGCCAGGTTCTCTACACTTGTTTTCTTCGAAATGAGTGTCTTCTTCCCTGCCGCTGCTCACATCTGTTACTTTCCCCTCTTTGGGGAAGTGTGAGGGGGAGTTTGTAGCCTTTCGGCTTCTACTCCCCTGTGAACGTGCGTGTCTGATTTTTCTATAGTTTTTTGGTGTCTGTGACTTGTTGTGAGTCTGGTACTTGCCTGAGGTAGGCGAAGAGATTGGTGTTATATGGGAAAGAACTGGATTAGGGATTGGGTATTGGGATTTTCTCTTCGACTTAATCGTCGAAAATCGTCATAGGGCGCTTATGCTTATCGCGGGACATGTCATACCGACCTAGGGAGTGGATGAGTGCGTTTCCGGATCTGGAAGAACCCTCATAGAATCTGCTGCTGAGCTCCAGAAGCATATACGTAACACTTGCATGCTGATCGAACCTCCGGTAAGAAATCTACCTGCTCCCCCTGAATTGTTTCGACTGTGGTAAGCAGGACACTCGGAGTGCCGTATCCGGATATTGCGGGTTCGTTTTTGCTACTCATCCGCTTTCTTCTACAGCAAGAGCCACCTGCCATTCATCACACCAACAACAAATTTTGTCGACGTCATCTTGTGTCAACCTGCAGTCACTCAACTTATTCCAATTGCTCGTTCTTCCGTTATCACCCCGCAATGGGACACCGTGTCAAATGCTTTCGAGAAATCTAGAGATATGGAATCTGTCTGTTGCCCTTCATCCATAGCTCTCATGCGAGAAAAGGAAAAGGTGAGTTTCACAGAAGCGATGCTTACCAAAACCGTGTTGATTTGTGCACATAAGCTCCTTAGTCTGAAGAAAGTTGATTATGTTCGAACTGAGAATATGTTCAAGGGTTCTGCAGGAAACAGGGATATTGGTCTGCAATTTTGTGGGTCCGTTCTTTTACCTTTCTTCACTTGCACTTTTTTCCATTCGCTTGGTTCTTAGCTCTGATCGCAAGATTCGCGGTAAATGCAAACTAAGTAAGGGGCCAATGCCGTACACTACTCTTTGTAAAACCAAACTGGCACTCCACCTAGGCATTGCCACTTATTTATTTTCAGCTGTTTCAGCCGTTTCTCTACGCCAGCGGTACTCATTACTATGATTTCCATACGGGACTCTGTGCGATGGTCAAACGACGGCACGTTTGTACCATTCTCCTGCGTGAACGATTTCTTAAACGAGGAATTTTTAACTTCGGCCTTCCTTTTGGAATATTCTAGCGCCAAAGCAGACTGGTCAACGTGTGACTGTAATGGAAGCGTTAGATCCGCTTAACGATTTTGCAGAGGACCAAAACTTTTTCCGGTTCTCCGGTGGTAGCTGTTGTATGATTTGCGCACAGATCTTTTCACAGACGCACGAATCTCTACAAACCTTGCTGTCCTCATTTGGGCGTTCTCTTTTGAACCGAGAATATAACAGCCTTTCGTTCCTCAGCCTTTTCCGAATTTTGTTATTAAAGCACGATGAGTCTTTTCCGCACGTACTCCACTTAGTAGGCGCATACTATTCCGGATCACGATTTACAATCTCTTTAAACTTGGCCATAATTCTGGAATTAAATGATTGTATTTTACTGTCTAAGTGAGACGCTGACAACTGCATATCAACTCTCCTAGCGTTCTTGACTGATTTACTGACTTTCGTAACCATAGTCACTATGATGACATCATGATCACTAATCCCCATCTCTATGCTGACGCCATCGATAAGGTGCTGCCTGTTTGTGCTGGCTGCCGAACTAGCTGCTCAACACAGTTTTCGGAAAATGTGTTCCAAAGTCCTTCACAAGACTGTCTGTGAGCACGACCTGCAGTGAATCCATAGACGTCCCAGCCTATACTCGGTAGGTTAAGGTCACCGCCAGCTAGTGTCGCGTGATCTGGATATTAATGCAATGCTGATTCTTTGAATGGCTCCACATCTGTCCCAGCGGAGTCGGGTGGGTGGTAAAAACATCCAACAACTGATATGGTTTCACCTAGTCCTGTTATGTGCGACCACGTAACTTCACTATTGCACTCAAATTCAACCTCAGTAAAGAGAATATTTTTTGTCAACTGCAATAAACACTTCCCCTCCTACGGCGTCGAATATGTCTTTCCGATAAACATTCCAAGACTCGCTAAATATCTCAGAGTTTTTTTTTACTTTGGGTCTTAGCCAGCTCTCAATTCAAGAATAATTTGAGACTGAGAGCGTTCATGGAGGAGAGCAAATTTGGGAACTATGTTACAAATACTTCTACAGTTGACTGATAAAAGTTTCAGAGTCGAACTGACTTTACTCTGAAAGCTATCTGATTTCCCTAAATGTGTACCAACTGGCGAGTGTTCATGAGAGTACCTCAAACTACTGGCTACCCTGAAACCCCCCACGTGCACTCCACAAGTACTCTGCTATCCGATCAGCTGCTTCCTTTGTGTAGTGCACCCCTGTCTTGAAATCTACCCATCTCCGATTTTCAGTTCACCTTCCCAACCACTGTTACCTTCATTCCCACTGCCTGACACAATATCGATGGTTTTATCCCGTCACACTATCTGCATGTGTCCGTACACAGTGAACCGGTAACCCACTCACAGTTCTGATGACAGATGTGGAGTAGCAAACCAAAAATCCCCAAACAATAAACGTTGTGGAGTAACAATACCGTTCCTCGAAAACAGCTCCAGTTGGCTACAAATCATGTTCAATCATCCTGCATAATACTTTACCCTGAGTGTGTATTTTACCACCCTGGCCGTGATCTGTCCTACTGCCTGTCTCTGTCCGAGAAATCCTATAGCACATAATTTCGTTCCTCACACTGACCACTGCCTCTCCACAGCTGTTTACCCACATCAGTTCCCATGGTGAACTTAACTGTAGATGTCGGTTGATCACCTTCGTTTCAAAAGACCTAGTCCATTTCCCAGACACACTCATCCCAAAGTAGCTCCCCTACCGACATCTTCAGATATAACTGCAGAAGTCTTTCATCCTATTGATAGCAATCACGACTGAGTCTAATTGTCCATCCTAATCCATGTTCTCCACCTCCATAGCTATCCCACAATAAGCCACCTGAAAGAGTCCAACAACACCGCCACAAGACCTGGGGTGCCTGCTGGGAGCTTGCCCATTCCCACATAGGAGGCCACCTGGTCACCCTCCATAGTGCCAACATATCTCCTACAACACTCCATTCCACGGCCCCATATGTCAAACACTCGAGACACTATTCCGCTTTCCTCCCGCTCACAATCTCCACTATTTACGCTCTATACTACGGACTGATTTAAACACACCAACCACAGGACAAAATATAAGAACGATGGCTATCCGCTTCCTGCCCTCTGCTGACGTCTTCCCATCTTCCCTCATCGCTGCTTAGATTTTTCCTCCATGTATTGAGATGAACATGACTTGTGGCCTCTTTCCCTCACCGACTGGATGCCAGTATCTGGACTAGAGTCGCTACTACGTGGTATTACCGTAATTTCTCCCGAAGTGATTTTTTTTTTTGGTCCCGAATAAGACGAGGACACGCTCACTATTCGTGTCAGGTTCCACATCATTGTTTCCACAAATTATGAAAACTTCGGAAGTGTCTGTAACCATCAATGCTTTCTCTAGTAAATGCAGTAGCATCGTTTTTTGTGTCAGTTTTCTCCGCTGGTCTGTTACGTAATACGTGGCACATTTTAAGACACAATACGAATCAAAAAATCGAAGGCTAAGCGGAGTCAAAAAACTTTGTAAATCACGAGTTTCTGTAACCATGTCCTTCACTACTGTCTCTTAGTGCTAGTTCTTTACTCCATTCTGAATTAAATGATCCCTGTGTTTTCTATAACTGTAATGAATACTTTAATGGATAAAAGTGAGATAAACTCCAATAAACCATAGTGAGTGTGACAGACATTTGAGTGTACACTGGTCTATACCTGAGTATCAAGTGCCCTGCCCTGTCCTTGTCTTCTTCCACCTCGTAGTGCTCCACCTGTTTGCTGGCGAATTGCAAGTCCTGTACCCATCCGGTTAATTTCGTGCGCAGCATGTCTTTCACACGTTCCATGTCCTTAATCCAACCGTGGAGTTGCTGATCACTTGCGTGGTTACCCTGAGACACACAGAAAATAGTTCAAATTACTTTCATAACATCCACAAGCAGCAGCCTGTCTTAGTATACAGTTACATGTAGCACTATTACATGACACTGAAATTACTGCCAGCGCATGAGTGTAGTACATTCAGTTTTGTACAGGCATAAAAACATTAATGCACAGCAGATGCCTAGTGGGGTTTTATTAAATAAATACACTCCTGGAAATGGAAAAAAGAACACATTCACACCGGTGTGTCAGACCCACCATACTTGCTCCGGACACTGCGAGAGGGCTGTACAAGCAATGATCACACGCACGGCACAGCGGACACACCAGGAACCGCGGTGTTGGCCGTCGAATGGCGCTAGCTGCGCAGCATTTGTGCACCGCCGCCGTCAGTGTCAGCCAGTTTGCCGTGGCATACGGAGCTCCATCGCAGTCTTTAACACTGGTAGCATGCCGCGACAGCGTGGACGTGAACCGTATGTGCAGTTGACGGACTTTGAGCGAGGGCGTATAGTGGGCATGCGGGAGGCCGGGTGGACGTACCGCCGAATTGCTCAACACGTGGGGCGTGAGGTCTCCACAGTACATCGATGTTGTCGCCAGTGGTCGGCGGAAGGTGCACGTGCCCGTCGACCTGGGACCGGACCGCAGCGACGCACGGATGCACGCCAAGACCGTAGGATCCTACGCAGTGCCGTAGGGGACCGCACCGCCACTTCCCAGCAAATTAGGGACACTGTTGCTCCTGGGGTATCGGCGAGGACCATGAAGCTGGGCTACGGTACCGCACACCGTTAGGCCGTCTTCCGCTCACGCCCCAACATCGTGCAGCCCGCCTCCAGTGGTGTCGCGACAGGCGTGAATGGAGGGACGAATGGAGACGTGTCGTCTTCAGCGATGAGAGTCGCTTCTGCCTTGGTGCCAATGATGGTCGTATGCGTGTTTGGCGCCGTGCAGGTGAGCGCCACAATCAGGACTGCATACGACCGAGGCACACAGGGCCAACACCCGGCATCATCGTGTGAGGAGCGATCTCCTACACTGGCCGTACACCACTGGTGATCGTCGAGGGGACACTGAATAGTGCACGGTACATCCAAACCGTCATCGAACCCATCGTTCTACCATTCCTAGACTGGCAAGGGAACTTGCTGTTCCAACAGGACAATGCACGTCCGCATGTATCCCGTGCCACCCAACGTGCTCTAGAAGGTGTAAGTCAACTACCCTGGCCAGCAAGATCTCCGGATCTGTCCCCCATTGAGCATGTTTGGGACTGGATGAAGCGTCGTCTCACGCGGTCTGCACGTCCAGCACGAACGCTGGTCCAACTGAGGCGCCAGGTGGAAATGGCATGGCAAGCCGTTCCACAGGACTACATCCAGCATCTCTACGATCGTGTCCATGGGAGAATAGCAGCCTGCATTGCTGCGAAAGGGATATACACTGTACTAGCGCCGACATTGTGCATGCTCTGTTGCCTGTGTCTATGTGCCTGTGGTTCTGTCAGTGTGATCATGTGATGTATCTGACCCCAGGAATGTGTCAATAAAGTTTCCCCTTCCTGGGACAATGAATTCACGGTGTTCTTATTTCAACTTCCAGGAGTGTACATTTCTCAAACTGTGACATCAGATTAGAGAGGTGCAGATATTTCTTGGTAGTTGACATTACAGACATCTGATTGTATGAATGTATACTCCCGTGACGATGTATCCAACTGAAATGTTCTGGAGCTGCCAGCAGCGTCGAGTTCCTACGTGTAAAGCCACATGGCGTGGCTGGAACTCTGACGAGATTCTATTCAAACTTTTGAACGATTTTCGAAAATAGAATGGCCACACTGTTGACAAATACGTCAAAATCCTACTCGTTACCTACGCTGTGAGAATCCTGAACACATGTTTTGACCTTCTACAAACGCAACGATAGACATCAGCCGCTCCATATCTGAAACATTGTCTGAGTTAATTGTGCACACACGAAATGTCAGTTTGACTCAAAATTTTGTAGCGTTTGTCTGTTGCCTGGCTGATCGCGTTTGCCGAAAATTTGCGTTTGTAGCTCGTCATCTAACACGATGTCGTCTGTATCTGAACACGTCTCGAATATTGCAGATTTGAAGGAATGTATTGACTGTCCGAGCGTTAAGATCATTTTTTCTGGACCATTTTCGGGTACGAAGTTCACATTTGTGTCACATATTAAGGTCTATGTTACTTTGGCGTTGTAAAAATCGTAAGCTTCTAAGTCAATGCAATAAAGATACGGCCCTTTAAATTATATATTTTGATACTCGAAACATCACTCACAAAATCAATATGGTGCTCCCTGTTGATTTAGAATCATGACATTTTGAAAGAAGCCAGATTTCACAGTGCAAATAAATGAAAAAAATCTTAAAATCCATAATTGGTAACTATATAACTCTAGAAAATACTTTTCGTATTATTTTTTATCAGTCTGTCTATTTGTCTGTCCATCTGTTGGGAATCTTTTTCTCTGGATACGTTGTGGGTATCATGTTCAAATTATGTCACATACAAAGGTATACGGACCCTTGGCGGCGTAAAATCTGTAAGCTTATAACTGACTCCAGTCAACAGATACGGCCGTTTATGTCTCGTGTTTTGATAATCGAAAACTCAGTCATCGAAACCTCCATTGACTTGGAATCGTGAGATTTGGCAACAACTAAGTTTTCCGGTACAAGTAAAGCAAAAAATCTGAAACTTGTTAACTTGTAATTATATCACATAAAAATGTCGTTTTCGATTTGGACATACATTGTATTCATGACCTGTTGAAAGTATAACATACGAACATTACTGCATCCAAACATAAAATGTATATTATATTCATGATTTAGTACGTAAACGGAAATATGTTATTAAATCTTCTCTCCCTACATATGTAAACTAAAGTCCTCTGCTTGCTTGTTCTTGTTTGTTTGGGCTGGGCTGAGGAAATAACGAAGAATTTCTGGACCGATCTTGGTATTGCTGGGAGCAGTATCTTGCCAGTAAAGTTACAGAGTCTCGATAACAGGCAAAAATCATTGGGAATCTCGATTCCCAGGGTGGGGAGTTTGTACAGAACCCTTAGTGCGTGAGTCCCTCTCGCACTTGCCCATTCTGTTTTCCTTTCTTCTATCTACCCTAGCATCACCCAGTATGTTGTTCTGGAAGGTGAGTGCTCACCACAGACATGGGTGGCGTCGGGAGAGTCTGAGAGAAGTGGGACAGAACTGCTCTTGTTCTCTGTACGTGGGGTCCCCAATCCTTTTGGGTCACACTGAAACAGGTGACAGTGGTTCCACAATAGATTATATTGAGGTAGGGAACCAATACTCGAAAGTGCATATTTATTGTGTTAAGGACATACACAGCATACACCACCTAACAACAATGTAGCTCACAGCAATTCTTCAAAGCAACGACTGTCAGTCTGAATGAATGCATGTATTGCAATGATGCCTGCAGTTCTTCACACACTGGCAAAGATCTCGGGTGTCCGTTGTGCACTCGAACAGTAGCAGCTGATAAACAGTGTAGACACCTGACCACCAAACGGACCTACTGTTCACAACTAGGCTCGTAGCACTCAAGCATCTCAGTGGCGCATTAACCTGTGCCGCAAGCACACCACTGACCCTGCTGTCAGCTTCCATTGCATCAGATAGCTTGTGTCGTGTTCATGGTGAGGTGTGTTGCTGTGTACAGCGCACAATGAGTAATCAAAGATGAAATGTGCAAGCACTGCGACGAACGGATTTTGAGCCCTATGCCTGCTTGTGTCAATCCAGTATCGTTCACAGAGCTGTACTTTCCAACTTCATACAGTTTGTATTGTTTGTGGATGAGGCCTCATTCATCCGTGATGTTGTTTTCAAAAGCCAAACAGACAGATCTAGAATGAGGACAAGACCCACGCCACCCATATCGGAGGCCAACAGCAAAGATTCTCAGTCAAGGTATTTTAGGGCATTATCCAAGATCATTCCACTTTGATGTTAATGTTTGCAAGCACCAAGCACCTGAAGAATACTCACACTCATTGTAGTACTGGATAGGGGGGGTCTTCACTGATGGCCATGGGATCGCTGGATCTTACAACGCTCGACTTCATTCTCTGAGGTTATGCCAAGATGTAGGTGTACGAAACACCTGTAGATACAGCTGAAGACCTGCTTGCCAGGGTCCAAGCTGCCTGCCTCTGGGACAACATTGTTGCTCACGGGCGAGGCCTCCACGACGAGTGCGGCCGCTTCATGTGTCTCGACAAGTTTCTACACAGTTGTCACTTCTGCCCAGCTGCTCAGAACAATAAAGTGTGACATGTCTTGGAAGACAGTAGCGTGATTGACTCGATTCCACTATCGCAGTAGCCGCCACGATACAGGAATGACCTGTGAGGATATGCTGACGTCACTCCGAAACTGTGATCACAGAGAGAGCGTCATGCACGTCAAAGGTCGTGAGGTGGTGGTATGAATATGGGAAATTTTCAAGAACACTGCCATCCTGAATTTGGAATCATTCAACTGTATGTCAGTCAGACACCTTAGGCAAGTGCACGGTAGTGGAGAGAAAAACGGATTTACTTGTGTTGCAGATATGTGCAAATATTATTTTCTTAATAAAATTTTTGTATTTATTTAGATACTCCCGAGCTCATTTTTTACAGTTCTTTTGTCAGCTGTGTTTATTTACCAGGTGACATCTACACTCTTTTTGGAGAACTGTCGAGATGATTTCCCAAGTTTCTGCAATGTGTCGCTCAAAAGTAGCCGATCAGCAGCTACTTGCAGCCAGCATATTCCATTTCGTGCGTTTCTGTCACAGCACAATCCCACTCGTTTAATATGTGGAAGTTCTTCTTCTTACGAGAAATAAACCCGTTTGTGCTGCCTTGCGTCCCCGCTTGGTAAGTAGTGAGAGTAGTAGCAAGTTGTGAGGGGCATGTTCAAATCTGTACCAACACGCTGGGCACTGTCGCAATGCGCTAAGTGTAAGTAATGTTAGTGGGGAGAGGAGAAGCGTGATGGATTGCGACTTGAATTGCTGATCAGCGCACGCTGCGTGGCCGAAGGGGTTTGTAAACAGCCCTGCGGAGGGCGACCCGAGTCTTGCTCTCTCTCCGACTGCCAGCCAGCCCTGATATCGGAGTCAAGCGCTCGTGCGGTATCCGTGACGACTATGGTGACTGCAGTCATGGCCACGCACGTTGGACAACAATGATGACACCGCACTGTTGTCACTGTTTACCGACGACGCTGTGATGTCATTCATCGTGGTCACCTTGGCTGAGGATGAAAGCAAGTATACATATTTTCTATTGTGTTTTTGTTTATACAGTACTGGCCATTAAAATAGCTACACCACGAATATGACGTGCTACAGACGCGGAATTTAACCGACAGGAAGAAGATGCTGTGATATGCAAATGATTAGCTTTTCAGAGCATTCACACAAGGTTGGCGCCGGTGGCGACACCTACAACGTGCTGACATGAGGAAGGTTTCCAACTGATTTCTCATACACAAACAGCAGTTGACCGGCGATGCCTGGTGAAACGTTGATATGATGCCTCGTGTAAGGAGGAGAAATGCGTACCGTCACGTTTCCGACTTTGATAAAGGTCGGATTGTAGCGTATCGCGATTGCGGTTTATCGTATCGCGACATTTCTGCTCGCTTTGGTAGAGATCCGATGACTGTTAGCAGAATATGGAATCGGTGGGTTCAGGAGGGTAATACGGAACGCCGTGCTGGATCCCGACGGCCTCGTATCACTAGCAGTCGAGATGACAGGCATCTTATCCGCACGGCTGTAACGCATTGTGCAGCCACGTCCCGATCCCTGAGTCAACAGATGGGGACGTTTGCAATACAACAACCATCTGCAAGAACAGTTCGACGACGCTTGCAGTAGCATGGACTATCAGCTTGGAGACTGTGGCTGCGGTTACACTTAACGCTGCGTCACACACAGGAGCGCCTGCTATGGTGTACTCGACGACGAACCTGGGTGCACGAATGGCAAAACGTCATTTTTTCGGATGAATCCAGGTTCCGTTTACAGCATCATGATGGTCGCATGCAAGTTTGGCGACATCGCGGTGAACGCACATTGGAAGCGTGTATTCGTCATCGCCATACTGGCGTATCACCCGGCGTGATGGTATGGGGTGCCATCGGTTACACGTCTCGGTCACCTCTTGTTCGCAATGACGGCACTTTGAACAGTGGACGTTACATTGCAGATGTCTTACGACCCGTGGCTCTACCTTCATTCGATCCCTGCGAAATCCTACATTTCAGCAGGACAATTCCTGACCGCATGTTGCAGTCCTGTACGGGCCTTTCTGGATACAGAAAATGTTCGACTGCCGCCCTGGCCAGCACATTCTCCAGATCTCTCACCAATTAAAAACGTCTGGTCAATGGTGGCCGAGCAACTGGCTCGTTACAATACGCCAGTCACTACTGTTGATGAATTGTGGTATCGTGTTGAAGCTGCATGGGCAGCTGTACCTGTACACGCCATCAAAGCTCTGTTTGACACAATGCCCAGACGTATCAAGGCCGTTATTACGGCCAGAGGTGGTTGTTCTGGGTACTCATTTCTCAGGATCTATGCACCGAAATTCCATGAAAATGTAATCACTGTCAGTTCTAGAATAATATATTTGTCCAATGAATACCCGTCTATCATCTGCATTTCTTCTTGGTGTAGCAATTTTAATGGCTAGTAGTGTAAGTTATTCTTATGGGTTCTACTTCTTCTTTTCTAGGTGTGAGCAGGCGTTACTCGCTGTGGGATCTGAACCCGGCATCTGATAATGATGATGACGATGATGATGATCTCTGGGGAACGACTTCGATTGTTCAGAGGCAGATATGTGAGTATTCTAAAGTATTAAATTTTTTGTTGTTATTTTTGAGATGCTCTTGTTTGTAGATGTTCTCAATGCGAATATAGGTGTTTAGACACGACCACCAGCTACTAGTTCTTTTGCACCTGTGTTTTCGTTTGGGTTTGTCCGTATTCTTTCAGACACATTCCCCTGCCGACGTCATACACCTCCTCTAGATCCCATGCTGGATATGCCCTTAATGACAAACATGCCCACTGATGATGAGTTGCTGGAAGTGTATTCCAGTAATGAACACAACAACAGTTTTACTTGTAAGTACTCAGAATTTATTATTATTATACGAATACGGATTTTTATTTCTCCTTCCTTAGATACTTATCAACTGCGTCTCTTTCTCCTTCTTGTGTGCAGAGTTATTAGGAGTTGGACGTGTCGTTGAGGGGAAGGGCATTGTCCAAGTTAGGGGGAGAGCTGTCGTGACATCATGGGGTGAGTCGATACCAGAGCGGTCATACTGAGTCACTTTTCTGAGGTGCAGGAAAGGGAGTCCTGTAAGACACTCAGCTGTATACCCTGCCTTGATTTATGTTCATAAGGTTTTGATCAACTTATTGTGGGGTCCAGTTACATCTCCGTTCAAAAGTATACATTGCTAAAAAAAAGCATGTCCTAATGCCCAGAATCTTGATGAGAGGAATTTAAATTGATTTCCATGGTTGCTTCTCGCTAGCGATAGAAATTACCCTAAAAAAACAGGGCATACAGATACACAACAAACACCAGATATCGACTGACGATCTAATTTCTCGTATATGGCCGGAAGTTGGAAAGCCATAAGGAGAAGACAAACATTAACACACTGTGTGGCACATCAACAAAGAAGTCAAGCATAAATTAGGTGGTCCCCTCTTCTTGTCCATATTAGCTGAGAAAGATCCAAAAAGTGTAGACCTGCTGCTAATCTCTGAAGGCGATAAGCAACACAGCGTTTGGATCAAATGCATGTCCCACCTACGTTCCTCTGAAATGAAAACAGAAAAGGTGCAAGACATTTGTGCTGTGGATGTCTCGTTTACCAAGAGCATGTATCTTGAAAGACACCTGATTGACTGGTAGAGCCAGGAAACAATACGTGTGGAAATGCTTATCAAGGATAAACGGTTCTCGAAGTTTAAGAATGCCTCTCACCAACACTTCTGTCCTAGCTCCTGTGGTACAGTGT
This sequence comes from Schistocerca serialis cubense, assembly GCF_023864345.2. NCBI lineage: Eukaryota > Metazoa > Arthropoda > Insecta > Orthoptera > Acrididae > Schistocerca > Schistocerca serialis. The sequence goes on along the minus strand of NW_026047664.1, from coordinate 337,850 downwards.
GAACGTGGTGCCTCTGCCTCCCATATCACTGCCACAAAATGATGCATACGATATGTGGCTAGCCATCAAGTTCTGTGCACTAAAATTAAAATCTTATGTCAAGGGGATAGTGCGAGATGGCTGCTCAGTGAGCTTGAAAGTCTTGTACGGGATGTTTATAACATTTATAGTGAAAACGTCCTCATGACCAACGTGAAGGAGAACGATGCACTGTACAAGCAGGCAGCTGATCGTTATACCTGGGGACTGTGACTGGACAGAGGTGAGGAAGCTCCCTGTAGAGACTGTGGCCACGTAACGGGGAAGTCCCAGAGTGCAGCTGACAATCCATGTAACTGTAAGTACCAACTGCCACAGCACACAGCCATCTTTTCCACAATTTCAGTGAGCATGATGCCCACTTTCTAGTTCAGCACTTTGACGAGTCTGGGTAGTAGGATGATAGGACCAGTGTCATTGTTGACACCGTTGACAGATACATGCCGCTTCACAGAGGATCACACCACTTCCTGGATTCACAACGCTTCATGCTCACGTCTCTTTAGAAATTTGCTGAACCAACGCGTCCTGAAGATATTCGTAGCAAAGGGAGCCACTTATCTCTATGATGTAGAGTTTCAGCTTGTGATGGATAAGGGGTCTTTCCAAACGAAATCTGGACTCTCTAGTAAAATAAGAGGCATTTCCATAATGAATGCAAAGAACGGGCACTTGGTGAATGAATGGAAGGACGGCATCTCTGATTTATCAGAACATGTAAAATGATGAACACGAATGTACATCTGACCGACAACATCGAGAAGTTCTGTAGCATGGGGATGAGATTTCGTGGGATGCCATGTCAAGAAAGACACAAGCCAGCATCGAATTCTTGACCAACGTTGACATGCTTGTCTTCCTGGAACATGCCAACGTGTGCGCAGGTATGCCAAGGCAAATAACCTGCAAATGATCGAGGTGGAGTACAGGTTGTCTGACGATTTCAGTATCATCCTTTACCTGGATGTAAACTGTCTCTACAGGAAATTAAAAAATTACCTTATTGACAAAAGAATGTGTATATTGTAATGAATCAATTACGAAATAACAAAACTGTTACGTATATAACAAATACGAGAAAAAATGGAAATTAAAAAGCTTTCAGTTGTTTTCGCAATACAGTTGTTCTTCTTTTTCACATTTTTTGAATGAAATACCTCCTTTATCAGTTTTATATTGATGGCAGGAGCAAGAGAAAAAATAAATCCTTTTCGAATACAATATTTTTTAAATTTACATACATACATACATCGCCGACCGGTTCTAGACGGGATCGCGATTTATCGCCTCCAATTCGTATTTGCGTAAGTAGAGCTTTGAGGATGTGCGCCAGGAATACTGCACGCGTTTACGCGCGTGTGTGTGCGGGACGTGCGTCACGTCCTCGCTGTGAGAGCATGCGGTTAGCGGTCAGCGGGCAGCTAACATCCCATTTGTGTTCTGAGCCGCTTCCAGTTTCCGCCAGCCCGGCTGTGGGCGTCACAGCAACACAGGGCGAGGGAGGCCAGCGAGAGACACGGGCCGAGTCCACACAGTAGGGGGCCCGGCGCACGGTCAAACCCAAAATCACTGTAGTGGTGACACGTGGCTGCAGTCGACTCTTACCCGTACGTCGATAAGCAGTATAGAAAACGAAAAATAAAATTCAGAATTTCCATCGTTGTGCAGGAGCAGTGAATTGGAAGGTGCTGCACACTTTTGTATCGGCACCTTCCAAAACGTTGAATCCGTCGTCCTTGCCATGGCGCCACTGCGCTTTCTGCCATCTAGACCTAAACTATGCCGGCCGGTGTGGCCGAGCGGTTCTAAACGCTTCAGTTTTGAACCGCGCGACTGCTACGGTCGCAGGTTCGAATCCTGCCTCTGGCATGGATGTGTGTCATGTCCTTAGGTTAGTTAGGTTTAAGTAGTTTTAAGTTCTAGGGGACTGATGACCTCAGAAGTTAAGTCCCATAGTGCCCAGAGCCATTTGAACTATTCTGACCATACATACATACATACATATTTGTGCACAGTATTATGTGAGAGCCCAGTTAGCACGGGCACAGGGTCAAAATCGTGAGCTGCGTCCTTACCTGGGCCACAGCACGCTTTGCCGAACTACTCTGCAGGGCTGTAGTGAAGAACCACGAGAGGAATTATCTCGAATACGAATACCTCAAGACTGCTGCAGCTGTCTGAAGACTCAAGTTTCATTCAGAAAGCAAAGTGTGTCTTTAAATCGAAACTATCTGTACAACATTGGTTTCACGGAATAACTTTTCGCAATTACACTTTTCCTAAGCAGGTGCAGTGTATGATCAACGAAGCGTATCTGCACCGCAAATGTAATAAAGAAGTCGTCCTTTAAACATTCTCGCAAGCTGTGAGGTACTAACTCTACAAAATATTGGATACGTATCAGGTAAATTGCCTTTCCTGCAGTGAAATGCATAGATGATGGTAACGAAAACAAGATGCAATGACAGGACACGATACGATGTCGGCAGAAACCATCCTTAAATGCGGAACCCGCAACTATCAATCTTTGAAATTACCATCCAGCAAACATCCGTAATATTTATAGGAAAAAGATTTAATCTACTCAGAACCTTTTCAGTTCACTAAAACAGGTATCGCCTAATTCTCTTCTCAAACGATCGAAATTGAGGCTCACACGATACTTTAGGGACCGGCACGTTGCTACATACGCCACCAAAAGTTACACAAAGACACAGATCATACTGCGTCCTTTTACTTTCCATGTACACTACTGTCAGAATCCAAACAGTCATAATGCACAGTGGCCATTCTGTGTGTTAAGGTTGGTTTGTTTGGGGAAGGAGACCAGACAGCGAGGTCATCGGTGTCATCGGATTAGGGAAGGACGGGGAAGGAAGTCGGCCGTGCCCTAAATCAGAATGGCCGGACACGGGATTGAACCGTCGTCCTCACGAAATGCGAGTCCAGTGTATGTGTTCACATAGCTTTTATCCTCGGTAGTGGGAACATCACTGGTGGTGATGTTCATAAATCACAGACAGAGAATTCAGACTCGATAATGGTTCGAGTTAGGCCACGAGACACGTGCAGAAAGGCTAACGACTGAGATGAATGCTCTCAGAAAGCAGCATCCGGTTTCAGGTTAGTCTGACACAGATTTTCATTGGCCTTGACGCATTCACCAGATATTCCGCTTGTGACTGTAGCAGCACAGTGCCTTTAACAAAGCCACTCGCTGGCGCAACACGCGCTAACTGGTGGACCTCAACTGCAGGTTGATGCTGATGGAGACTTGAAATGCCACACTGAGACTCTAGACCACTCTCCACTAAATATGAAGATAACATGCTTCAGCTTGTAAAGCAGGATTGGATGCAAAGTTATCTGAATCTGTAAGAGAATTAGCTAGCAAATACGAGAAAAGAAAGATACAGACGATTTTCTTCGATCTCTAACCATTTCGAGCTTAGCCTCCTTGTATCATGGCCCCAAAAGGCTCACAGAAGTAGAGGTTGGTTCAGAATTTTTCCAGATGGTTAGTATTAGAACTGGAGAGCCAAAGATAGCTACAGTGTGAAGAAGGTAAACTGGGAAACACTCCCCAAGAACTGACCAGGTGGTGTGTGTCATTTTCTCACCCCCTGTACGTACAATACAGTTTATAAGAGGAGGAAGAAAACTCCACTTACCATACTTTCGAATGCGAGGGGAACCAACAGCTGTGAGGCGTGCGTCGCACTGAGTGAGAGCAGCTGCACCGAGTCCCGCCAGTAGCTGGAGAGGCGTTCCCGGAAAACAGCCGCCTGGGCCTGCAGTCCTGCACAAGACGGGAGACGACGGACTGGTGAACAAGCCAGTGGATCAGACTTCTGTAGAAGCACAGCTTTCGCTTTCTGCCCCCACAAAGCGTATGCAGGTAGCATTTACCTTTTGAAACTAGATCAATATACAATGTCAGTAATCGTATGAGTTACAGCATGGACACCTTGACCGGACGTTACAAAGCTCATATTCCAGCGACAAATTTAAAGAGCACATCAAGCAAAGAGAGAGGAGTACCATCACCTAACGTAGATCCAGTAATAAAAATTAACCTAAGGGTAGAAGTATCAAAATATCTGAAGAAGTGGAAATATACAACTATTTCAAAAATCACCCACACGGCTTGCCCAACAATAAGATAGATTTAAGAAATAAGAGACCTCGAGATAAATTCCAGTCAGTTTTACGTGCTAATAATAGAAAGCAACATAAATGAGTATGTATAGTTTAGCTATTTGACTTTGACTTACTGACAAGCATAGGACGTAACGATTTGCACAGGATCGTGTCTATGCTGGTTTTATAATATGAGTAGTCTTTACGACGTTTCCTGTGAGTTGTATGATATGTATGGAAATGAGAATGAATTATGTCCACTCATACACGTTTTTATAATTAGGGTGTATTTATTTTAACATAAGTAATATATTTGAATAATTCAGTAAAAAAATGAATAATGTGTTTTGCAAGTGTAGCTGAAAAAGCCATTCTTGGCCTAAACGTTCTAAGGGCCATGGAAATGTATGGCCACATTTGTACTGGTACAGTACCTTACATATTAACAGTACATTTTGCAATTACATGGTGATACACATAATGTTCTGTAATTTGTGAGAAATATCTCATCACATGTCTTTACGTCATTTTTGTACTCCTTTTTCTTTTTATTTGTCCAGTGGATCAATTCATGTACGAAATTTGTTGTGAAGGCGATTTATGCCTTTGTGATGTTAATATGGTACAAAGAATACACATGTATATATATATATATATATATATATATATATATATATATATATATATGATTATTACTGCCATATTTTTATGAGCAGCCAAGCTACTGTAAGCCTTTGACGATGGATACCATATGTACTATTACGCACTATCACAATAAAGAAATGTCTTATCTTATTTCTTTACACCAAATGCTTGTATCGTAAACAGAATGCCAAATTTTGTTAACAAATGTAAACACGATATTAAGATACTCTGGTATAAAACGTTTACTGTGGCATGTACAATCACTGCTAAGGGCAAAGAAGAAACGACTTGTGAATATGTTCCCCACCAACCGCCTCAGTTGTCGTATAAACATCATGAACACTGATTTGAGGAGATTCATGTTAGTGATGTTAACATCAGTAACAATAAATTTACCTGATGCCATTGCTATGATCCTTACGCTCATCTAAAGTTGATGTACAGTCGGAGTTAGGAGGCTCAACATACAGAGACAACAGTGAGATATACACACGTCAGAAGATTCGTAAATTTTGACACCTCCAGTGGCCCGATGCAAGTGATGTGGTGTTTTTAGCATTTTTTGTAATATAACTGCCTCATGTATGGGATGATAGTGGCGTTCTATACATGCCATCTGCACTTCACTTTTCGGTTATTGCTGTATACCTGTATAAAGTGCATAGGATTGAAAATGTAGTCGTGAAAACAAATAATGTTACAGTTAATGGCAGATACGACGTCTTTAAGAAAAATACTGCATTATTTTTCGCATTTCATCCTTATGCGAGCTTATTTTCAGTACAGAAAAGACATTGCTAAAGATGGACAATGATGTGTGTACACGATGTTTATTGCGTTCCTAATGCTATTGGAATTACTCATCGCAAATCGCAAAAGAGAAAGTCCAAGGTACGTGCATCTTTACGACTTTGTAACAAGAAACGAATCATCGGCATGAGGGACTTGAGAGCATCGTACCGACACATTACACTGGCATCTGGCTGTAGGGCAACGACTGCCAGAATGTATAGCCACGGGTTGGGAGAAGTTCACCAGCCATCACAGACAGACCGATGTAACCTGGGTTGAGATCTGTGGCTACCACTGACACCACACCACAAGCAGCACAGTGTAGGGCGTTCTGTGGTGTTCAGCGGCGGGAGTCGCTTCTGCCTGTGGCGGTCAGGTCGACGCTGCTCTGTCCTCAGGGGGCCTCGTGAGACGTCACGGGAAGCAGCGGCCGTCGAGGGGCCTACCTCCCCAGCCCACAGAAACAAACGGGGGTCAGGAAGACTCGCGATCAAATCATGTGGAAGGCATGTGGAAGAGTTCTTAGGAATTTCGAAAATTGTTCAGAAATTTGGAAGCCAAATTATTATTCAAACTGGTTCTCCAGATAAACAATCAGTATCTCTTGAAAATATCATTCACATAGTTCTGTATGTTGCAAGGGCACATAAGTGCGAGGACATCCGCACAATTACCTAAAGAGCTCTCACACTCAAGTTGCTAACAAGAATATGTATATAACAGGAAAAAGTAGATTGAGGAACTGCTAGATGACGATCAATTTGGTTTTAGGAAAGATAAAGGCATCAGCGAAGTACTTCTCAGTTGGCGATTGATGATTAAAGCGAGACTTAAGGAAAATCTAGGCATGTCCGTAGGATTTTTAGTTAGATAAAAATCGTACGATAATTTAAAATGTTGCAGGATTTCCGAAACTCTAAGGAAAGTAGGTGTAACCTCTAGGGAAAGAAGGGTTACGTGCAATTTGTACATCAAACAAGAGGATAAAGTAGGAAGACCAATAACAAACAGATTAGGTTAGGAAAGGTAAAAGACATACATCTAATCGCCCCTACGATTCAATCTGTACATCGAAGAAGCAATGACGGAATTAAAAATGGGGTTCAGAAATTGAATTAAAATTCATTTGAAAGGTTATCAGTGACAGGAATAGCTGATGTCATTGCTGTTCTCAATGGAAGTCAGAGGTAACAGTAGGAGATGTTCAGTAGAATGAACAATCTAATGGATAGACTCTATGAATTAAGACTAAACCAAAAAAAGATTAAATTAATGAAGTCTAGCAGAAATTAGATTAGTGTTCAACTTGTCAGAATTGTAGACGAGGATCAAGACGAACTGAAAGAATTCTGCTACCTTGAGGACGAAGTAGCCAGCTGAAGTGGCCGTGCGGTTCTAGGCAGTGCAGTCTGGAACCGCGAGACTGCTACGTTCGCAGGTTCGAATCCTGCCTTGGGCATGGATGTGTGTGATGTCCTTAGGTTAGTTAGGTTTAACTAGTTCTAATTTCTAAGGGACTAATGACCTCAGAAGTTGAGTGCCATAGTGCTCAGAGCCATTTTAACCAAGGACAAACCAACTCATAATGGAAAAATGAAAGAGAACATGAAGAGTAGAGAAGAACATTCAGAGAGGATGTTCACGGCCAAACGAAGTCAACTAACATCAACTGTCCGCTTTGTAACAACGAAATCAATCAATCATTGATAAAATTATTTAATAGGATAGATAAAAGAATCGACTCACGAAGCAGCGGCAGAACACACATAGAAACTGTTGTGATTGGCGAGCTTTCGGAGCCAGTGGCTCCTTCTGCAGGTAAAAGGGTTGAAACGGAAGGAAGAAGGGTTAAGGAAAAGGACTGGCCAGGTCTAGGAAAAGGGGGAAAAGGGGTAGATTTTGGGAAAGTCACCCAGAACCGCGGGTCAGAGGAGACTTACCGTACAAGATGAGAAGGAATGTTGGGGACCGCATCCAGGGATCTTAAAGGTGGAAGATAGGTTAATATACAAGACAGAGGTTACTGCTAAAACATTGATCTCGAGTTAACAAGTGTGTGTCCTCCTATGATAGCCCTGTAATTGGCAAAACATATTCTATCAAAGGGAGAGCCAGCTGCGAAAAGATACAAGTCATATTCCAGCTACTGCGTAAACACTGTTTAGCCTTCAACATAGGCATGACTACCATCACTTTATCAATTAGGATGAATGGGCATAGGCTGAGGGTATATACTGGTAACTCAGAATATCCTGTTGCAGAGCATGGTCTACGACGTGACGTTCGTGACACCAGCGCCTGTTTCACCACCTGGATTCCTCCCCCAGACACCAGTATCTCAGGACTCCGTAGGTGAGAACTAACTCTACAACGTGTTCTTGGTTCTCGCCATCCAGCTTTTTATCACTGTAACTACTCTTTGATTCACTCCGTTTCAGTTTCCTGAATCTTTCAATGTCATTCCCATCTATTTTTCACCGCCCCATCCCACCTCTGTTATGTACAATGTGCTTACCTTCTCACTCTTAATAACTTGTGATCAATGTTTTAGCAGTAATCTCTGTCGTGAATATCACCTTGTCTTAAGCCCTTAGGTTTTCAAATCTCGTCCGATGCAGTCCTCAACAATTAGTCTTCCCTTCTCATCTCGTACAGTAAGTTTCCCCTGACCCACAGTTCTGGGCGACTTTCCCAAAATCTACCCCTTAAGTTTTGAGCACAGTATTCTATGAAAGTGAAACATGGACAGTGGGAAAACCGGGACGGAAGAGAATCGAAGCGTTTGAGATGTGGTGCTATAGAAGAATGTCGAAAATTAGAAGGACTCATAAAAGAAAAAATGATGAGGTTCTCAGCAGAATCGGTGAAGAATGGAACATACCAAACGCTTTGGTAGGAAGATGGGACAGTATTTTGTTCTTGGTCATGCAACCTTATTGTTTCCTCTTGGTTCTTGTACGTATTACCCGTCTTTCTTTGCAACTTACTCTTATTTTTCTCAATATTCCAAACATTTTGCAGAATTTTACATTTCCGGATGCTTTTCTTTTCAGGGCCTATGAATGTGTCCATTTTATTTTCCAAGTTTTGCTTACCGCATCAGTTACAATGTCAGACGTGCCGCCCTCTTGTGCTATTAGCCTTCTGATAGACAAAATGATCGTCATCTATCATATCCTCTATTATCTTTTCCATTCCTCTGTATATATTATTCCTGTCGACAAATTCCATACATGAGGTGTTATGCTCATTGTGCGGTAGGCCTCACAAGTATCTGCTTATATCTTCAGGGTTGTATCTAATGCTATAGCGCCATTCTCGTATATTCTAGACGCCAACTTCAATAATTCTTGGTTGTTTCGCCAATGATTTGCTGATCAATTGCTGTGTTTTTTTCTGTTTCCCAAGGTTTCTTTTCCGTTAGCTCCTTATATCTATCTTTGTTTGTCCAATTTCTACGATGCCCTTTTCATAGGTGTCCATTTCTGTTCAAATGAACTGCCTGTGTGGTATTCATCAACGTAATATCTACAGCCCAAGAGAAATTCAAATGAATTTCGTGATTGCTTTGCACTTTAGCGTCCCACTCCTTTCCGCATTTTGTTCTTCCAGACCATTCTCTTAAACTTCAATCCACTCTTCATCGCAATTCAACTGACATCTGAGCTTATGTCTGGCCCTAGGTGTGCCACACAATCGAAGAGCAGGATTTAGAAAACGATAGATTTCGACTTCTAGACGTAGATAATCGGACAATTCTTCCCATAAATACAGATGTACGAGTATTAAGAAGAGTCTCGCCAGGACGTAACCTCAGATGGAACTTTCCTGTGCCTCGATCGTTTTCGAAGCATACCTCCCGTGGGGAAGCGAGAGTTTTCTGTAGCTACCGACGGTTGCGAGTTAAAACAAAGAGCGACAGACGGAGAGAGAAAGCGACTCCCCTCTCTTCCACTCCGCTCCAAGGCCAAACGTCGTGTGCAATCATGACTGTTTGTACTGAAGCCATAATGTTATGTAATTGCAGTACGTGAAGTTTTGATATTTTTATCATTATGTAATTTGTTAAAAGAAAGGCGAACAAACATGTAAAAGTAATGCATCCACAGTTTGAAACAGTTACACTGTTTTACATCTAAGTCAGCTTAAAGATGCAGAGCTACAATTTTGTAGTATGTGTATTCTGATATAAAGCACAACATGTGGAATTTATGAAACCCCATACATTAATTTCTGTCATCAGTGATAATACCTGCTACAGTTGCAAAATTGTACATCAGCAGTTGATTTTATCACTGGGATGTGTATCAACAGTTGTGCAGGTCCCATCAAGAGAAACGTGTGTTCTTATGTGTCTCCATTGTTGTTGTTGTTGTTGTTATTAGCAGAAGTAGTATAATTATCACCACCGTAAGCTGCTCGTGTACTTCGCATGTCGTAATGTTGACTCATTGAGATGTCAGGTTATATATAAGAGAGTGCACTAATGCCTTAATTTTATCAGGTGGAATAAACGCATAAATAAGTAAATAAACGTACACAATGTGCCAAATTCCGCTACTTCTTATAACGCACATTACACTATTTCTAAGGACACGGGCTCTGTCGTTTCTTGCGACTCTTAGTGTCTGTTCTGCTGGGGTTGGCATCGTGTAGTGGATCCCCGTACGCTCTGTAGCGTATGGCATTAAAGGTCTAAAAATTTCGGAAAAGTTACTGTACCTTCCTGCATTGTCACTTTTATCGCAACGACAATGAAAGGGAGTCTTAAAACGTCACGTGTCAGAGATATGTGCTGAAGTTTAGTGAGCGAGCAGTCTGGATCGCATCACATCGCATAGTGATTTTTTAATCGGGACCTGTGCGCTACCTTCATGCTGAGTGCCCTGGGGACGCTCCCAAGACAGCAGCCGTGTTCACAGGGCCACGTGGACACGCTCCTGGCTGGACGGCCGAACACTCAGCCGTCCTGCCGCATCACGACATGGCCGCTAAGCCATCCAGTCTCAGCCTCACAGCAAATGTCTGCGACCAGCGTGTGGACAGCGGCGGTCTCAACGTCGCTGCGGTCTGGCGGCTCTACGGGACCTGTTGAGTGACGTCAGCTGAACACGACACAACTGGAGAGACTCGTGGACTCTCTTTGTCGGCCAACTCAGGCCCTTGTCGAGGCTAGAGGCGGTGTGCTCTACTCCTGTGTCAGCATGATCTCTCTTTATCTGACATCGAATGAAATCTGTCCTCAACCTTCATGTTTTTTACTTGTAACCTTCCACGTAAACATAACTAACTCGACCTTCTTTTGTAAGGAGAAAAACGTACACTTGCAAGATCTCAACCCTAGATACCAAACACCCGTCCTCTCTTAAAATAAATGGCCATACTTAAGATAATACTCATTTTAGACGTCTTGAATGCAGAGTTTTTAAAGTTCTGTAGGTGCAGGTTGCCTGCCACTGGCTGCGCCCCACTGCAGCTGCCTGATGCACGAGTGCAGAGTACTGTGCAGCGGGGTGACGTCCAGAGCCCTCAGACCCGCTTCACGTCGCAAGTGTGGGAAGACGTGTGTGGAGCCGGTCACGTCTGCCCCATTTGTTTCGAAACTTTGTTCTTCAAGTAGAACACACGTTATTTAACATGAGAAACGGGTAAGCAATATGAGCAGATAATATTTCAATGCCATGCGCATATATGGTCAACACTGTTTAGCAATATTTTAGGACATATTCTGCAGCAGTTTTTTATAAAACACACGCACACACACACACACACACACACACACACAGATCTCTGTTACAAAGGCAAGGTGAAATCTGACAATATTACTTCTTCAAAGCAAGCTTCCTAAACAGTCAGTTGGTGATTTTACGCCTCCGTCGCGTTGTGCCAATGAAGTTGTTTGACGACAATGATCGTGGTGAAAGAGTATCGTCATCATTGTCACCACCATCCTCTCATAAAGAATAGTCTAACGTCAATCAACTATTCTTCTCTCCATTTAATGGGTCTTCTGTATGACTGCCGCAACTAAATCGCAAGGTACAAATAGTAGCACAAAGAAACGCTCATAGAGTTTCTTTTGCCTCGTGTAAGAGTTAGTCGAATAGCCACTTATAACGACGCTTACCGGTCACAACTGTCGCGAGCTTTGACGTTTAAACGTGGCAATCTGACCGTCACTGTATACTGCTCCTGGAGCTGCCACACTGTCGCTTGTCGGTTCACCGGCACTATAAACGCGAACCTCTTACTCACCGTACCGTACAGTAGTTCGAGCTCCGACAATGGGCGAACGCAGCGGAGCGTGCCAGAAACAAGTGGTACACGAGCGTTGAAAAGCTATGTGTTCAGAAGGTCTTAACTGCGTACAATCGTCCAAATCTCCGCGCGACATAGACAGCTGGGGCTCACACCTTGCAAGTGTGCGTTTTGTATGTGAGACCAGGTTGGTCATCTTCTCTTGTTAGATGCAATCGGTTGTGATTAGATAACTGTTTCTTTTCTTCAGTGTGAGTATTATTTAGTTCTTATGTTTTTATTTCTGTGCACTTTAATTAGGACAGAATTTTCAAATGTGGTGCAGCTCCATCACTATGCGTTGATTAACTTCGACGAGAGTTTTTATAGAAAACCTAAATGAGCACATTACGCTTTATTTAACAATAACGAACTTCCAAATAATATACTCACCAGGTTTATCCAACCACACTAACTGAACACGACGCCGCCCCTCACAATTCATCCTGCTGACCGTGGCTCTTGCGATGCGTCGAACAGCAAGCACGGACTGGGACAGGATATGATGCCTCAGATCAGCCGCTTGCAGCGTTGTCACGTTCCATTCCATGTTGTTCAACCTTTCAAAATAAAATGGAGTCAGCTTATGTGACAGATGATATTCTGAAACTTGACTGTATTTTGTAGACTAGAATAGTGAAAACTAAACTGAACTTGCCCTTCTCCAGGTTTTACGTTTCCCATTGATAGAGGTCGCCAGCCCCTTAGAGACGAATCGAGGTGTCAGACAGGAATTCTGGCGTAAATTACGGCTGGTATGCGAGTCTGCTAACATATTCTGGTGAACTGATCATTTCTGATGAAATACAAGAATTCACATACAAACATGCAGCCAGAACTATGATTGGACAAGCACGGCAGACCGCCTTCAAAGGCACGGAGTGGGGCTCCCCCACAACACGGCTCACCGTCTGCTCCTGGGCGCCATAGTCACGAGCAGCACCTCCACTATAATACCACGTTTTCAAGACGTTGCCATGTCTCTCTTGTGCCATTTGGATGAGGTTGAATCTTGGTCTTCCGTGACAAGAAAGACCATACTGCACTACCTTACTCAGTTGGACTGAATTCTTATAGCACTCTGTCTTAGGAATTAGTACCTTGGCATCCTTGATTGTGAGATTAGCAGGGACAAAATTGGACAGAACATGCAACCACTAAGTGGGAGCTGTTGTAGCAATGTCATTAAGAGTCAACATGGCTCCTTAACGCTTTAGCACAGTATGCGACAGCTCAATAACCAACAGAAATTGCAGCGTTGTTTTGTTTGTCTATATTTGCTCCCCAGTTTTTTTGCAGGAATGTAGTGCAGTTGATTTAGAATAGAACCAAACGACTTTCACAGGTCCGCGCAGTGCTGCATAAATGACAGTGACAGGAAGAGGGAGACACCAAGGTAATTAAGGAAATAGCTGCAGGAAATTTTGGTCCTATCCAGGGGCTCATATGACTGCCTGTGTGCCTCTGTATCATGGAGGTAGAACTCTGTGGGCTCAGTTCCACTTGTGTTTTGCTGGAGCCTCTGTCTGTAAAAGTACTCCCTCAGTTTGGTGTCAACTCGGAGGCTCGTCGACACAGTCAGAAAGTAGCCAGTTTCACACGATGAATGTGGTCACTAGGCGACCACTACGAACAACAGTAAACAACTACCTGGGACCTTGGAGTGCGAAGAAATTGCCTAAGGGGACACGTGAAACGGAACCTGGATCAGTGGAGTGGGCTTGTGTTCACCGGCGAGTACAGGTTTCGAACGTCGACCGGGGCTCGTCGTGCAAGGCTGTGTAGGTGACCAGGCACCGGTGCAGGTCTCTATCCATGGGTTCTGCTACGGGGCGGGACGGTCGTATTTTGGCCTGCTATTATGGTAATACTAAGAGTAGCAGAAAACAGTATAACGGGAGTAGGATTCTTTAGGAAGGTAGAGCAGAGAGTGTGTTACAGTGAACAGTTCAGTGATACAGTTAAGCTTATCACAATCGACAGCAAACCAACTCCGACAACGATAGTTCAGATAGTACATGCCGACGTCGGAAGCTTAAGATGACAGAAAAAGTATATGAACGTATTGAAAGGGTAATACAGTACGTAAAGGGAGATGAAACTCCATTACTCGTGGGAGACTGGAATGCAGTTGTAGGAGAAAACGTGGAAGAAATGGTTACTGGAGAATATGGGGTTGGGACAGGGAATGAGAGAGAAGAAAGACTAACTCAGTCCTGTAATAAACTTCGGCTAGTAATAGCGAATACCCTTAATCACAAGAGGAGGATGTATAATTGGAAAAGGCCGGGTGATATGGGGAACAACAGTTACATTACATCATGGTCCGAAGGAGATTCTGAAATGATATAGTGGATTGTAAAGCATACACAGGAGCAGATATAGACTCATATCACAATGTAGTAATGATAAACAGTACGTTGAAGGTTAAGAGATAAGTCAGAAAGAATCGATACGCAAATGTGTCAGATACAGAAGTACTAAGGAATGACGAGATACTCTTGAAGATCTGCAAGGCTATGGATACAGAAACAAGGAATAATCCAGTAGGCAGTCCACTTCAAGAGGAATGGATATCTCTGAAAAGGACAATAATAGACGTTGGAAAGAAAAATATAGATACAAAGAAAGTAACTGCAAAGAAACCATGGGAATTAAAATAAATAACTGAAGTATTTCTTTTATTACCCATGATGAAAGAAGGAAGTTCAAAAATGTTCAGGGAAATTCAGGAATACAGAAAGGCTAGTCACTGAGGCATGAAATAGACAGGATGTGTAGGAAAGCTAAGACGAAATAGCTGCCTGAAAAATGTGAAGAAATCGAAAAAGAAATTATTGTTGGAAGGACTGAGTCAACGCATATGAAAGTCAAAGCAACCTTGAGTGAAATTGTTAGCAAAGGGTGGTAACATGAAAAGTGCAGTGGGAATTTCACCGTCGAAAAAGGAGGAGGAAGTGAATATATGGAATGAGTACATTGAAGGCCTCCATGAGGAGGGAAGATTTGTCTGATGTGATAGAAGAAGAAAGAAGAGTCGATTTGGAAGAGATAGGAGACCCAGTAATAGAATTTAAAAGAGCTTTGGAGGACTTAAGATCAAATAAGGCAGAAGGGGTAGATAACTTTCCATCAGGATGTCTAAAACCATTGGGGGGAACTGGCGACAAAGCGACTATTCATGTTGGTGTGTAAAATATATGAGTCCGCCGACATACCATCTAGCTTTCGAAAAAATGTCATCCACACAATTCCTAAGACTGCAAGAACTGACAAGTGCGACAATTATCGAACAGTCTGCTTAACATCTCATGCATCCAAATTGCTGACAAGAATAACATATTGGAGAATGGAAAAGAAAATTGAGGATGAGTTAGATGACTATCAATTTGGCCTTAGGAAAGGTGGATGCAACAGAGAGGCAATTCCGACGTTGCTGTCCGTGATAGCAGCAAGACTAAAGAACAATAAAGTTACGTTTATAGGATTTGTCGACCTGGACAAGATGTTGAGCAATGTAAAATGGCGCAAAGTGTTAGAAATTCTGAGACAAACAGGGATAAGCTGTAGAAAGAGACAGGTAATACACAATATGTACAAAAGCCAAGAGGGAAACAATAAGAGTGGATGACCAAGAATGAAGTGCTCGGATTAAAAAGGATGTAGGCAGGGATGTAGTGTTTCGCCCGTATTTTCAATATGTACATCGATGAAGCAATGATGGAAATACAAGAAAGGTTCAGGAGTGGGATTAAAATTGAAGGTGAAAGGGCATGAATGATACGATTCGCTGATGACATTACTATCCTGAAAGTGAAAGTGAAGAAGAATTACATGATGGGCTGAATGGAATGGACAGTCTAATGAGTACAAAATATGGGTTGAGAATAAATCGAAGAAAGACGAAAGGAATTGGAAGTAGTAGGAATGAGAACAGAGATAAACATAACATCAGGATTAATTGTCACGAAGTATATCAAATTAAGGAATTCTACTACCTAGGCAGCAAAATAACCAATGACACATGGAGCAAGGAGGACATCGAAAGCAGATTTGCACCGGCAAAAAAGGCATTCCTGACGAAGAGAAGTCCATTAGTATCAAAGATAGGCCTTAATTTTAGGAAGAATGTTCTGAGAATGTACGTTTGGAGCAGAACCTAGAATGGTAGTGAAACATGGATTGTGGGAAAACCGGAAAAGGAGAGAATCAACGCATTTGAGATGATGTACTACAGACGAATGCTGAAAATTAGGTGAACTTACAAAGTAAGGAATGAGGAGGTTCTGCGCAGAATGGAAGAGGAAAGGAATATGTGGAAGGGACACGATGATAGGACATCTGCTAAGACATCAGGGAATGACTTCCATGGTACGAAATTGGAGAATACATCCAGCAAATAATTGAGGACGTAGGTCGCAAGTGCTGCTCTGAGGTGAAGAGGTTGGCATAGGAGAGGAATTCGTGGTGGACCACATCAAACGAATGAGAAGACAGATGGCTCAAAAAAAAAAAAAAAAATGGAAAGGTCTCTAACGTTCCGTCTCCAAATGCTGGAGACATCTTCAGAGGCTAAAAAGGCTTTGGCAGCAGTTTGAAACTTGTATAAACTCTACAAGCTGAACTGTTTGTCCGGATCCCTGTGATGTCATCAGACGGCTGCTTAAGAGCGCAGAGTCACGAGTGCGTGTGTTGTCGAGCTTCTGCCGGGGAACACTTGGCGCTGGTTTCTGTATTCAGCACTGAGGCCAGCAGCTCGTCTAATTTCTCTCATTCTTCTTTCCGTTAAAGTTGCTCTCGTGCTTTGGAATTTGAATGCCCTCTCTGTAAATTCAAGCACAGTAATATTGGTTCTGTATTGCAGAGACGAATTTTTAGTTTCCCTGGTCCGAGTGGATGTTCTGCAACTGCCGATTTATTGCTATTTCGCAGATGACAACTGCTCTTCTGTTTGTACTACACATGTGTGCTTCACTGTGTGTGCAAGACAATTTATATATTCCTCCTGTGGCAAGTGCTGGCCGTACATTCTTTACAGTGTTCGAAACATTCACGCTCTTTCATAATTGGTATAAACACTGCATCAAAACTATGTATTCCTCGTACTCTGATCATGTGAACCGTGACTGCTTTTGCGAATGGGAGTAAATCTTTGTTTCTTCTTCGTGAGAAGCTCCATACCTTTATGGACTTATTGCCCTATTTATCTATTTCTCAGATTACTCATTTATTCTGAAAGTAGTGTTTAAATGGTCGGAGCGTTCCTCCAACTACTCTGGTGACACATTATTTAAGCCAAGCCCACCAATGTTCTCATTACCGCTCTTTTCAGTTAGGGACAATGACTGGAATTTTTGTGAATGTGTGAGTGAGGTTTTTGCAGACCTTCTGTGCCTAACATCTGTGGATTTTCTAAGTAGCCGTACATTTTAAAATATTTCAACTTCTTTCTCTTTTTCTATACTGGATTTTATATTATAACTAATATCATTCGGAAAGTTTAGAAAGTCCGAGTTCTTTTTGTCCATGAGGCTATATAACGAAGTGTGAGTATCATCAATATAACAAAACCAACGATAGTGATTTTTCTTGCTCGGCTGATGAGCTGTTCCTTCCAGTTTTACATATAGAACTCCGTTGTAACTGTGCTGAGTGTGTTTCCTGTAATGAATACAGTTTCAGAAAACTGGATGATTTATTCGAGAGCCTCACAAACTGAGCGAAGTCAGTAACACTTTGGTCCGCCTCAGTTATTCGGCTTCGCATTTACTGGCAGAGCTGTTGAATGTCCTCCTGAGGGACATCGTCCGAAATCATGTCCAGCTGGCAGCTTAAGTCATGAAAACCCCGAGATGGTTCGAGTCCCCTGCCCGGTATGCCCCAAACGTTGTCAGTTGGGGAGAGGTTTGGCGCCCTTCCTAGTCAAGGTATGTTTGGCGAGCAATAGAAACACTCGTTGTGTGTGTGGGCGAGCATTACCTTGCTGATATGTAATGTCAGTATGGCTTGCATGAAGGACAACAAAGCTGGACGTGGAACATCGAATATCGTCGACGTACCGCTCTGCTGTGTGGGTGACTACTAAAGTGGTCCTGCTATGAAAGTGAACGGCGCCCCAGACCATCACTCTCGGTTGTTGGGCTTTATGGCGGGCGACAGTCAGGTTGGAAACCCCCCCCCCCCCCCCCCCAAGTCTCCAAGGCGTTTCCAGACACATCTTTGCTGGACATTGGGGCTCAATTAGAAGCGAGGCTCATCATAGAAGACTGTTCCAGTCAATGAGATTCCTGGCCGAAGTCGCATCTGGAGATGCCCCAGATGGTCGTGGTATACCAATCTTACTGTCGTCCGCCATATGGTCTGACAACCTCGAGTGATGGTGTGGGGTGTCATTTTTTTTCACAGCAGGATTTCTTTGGTTTTAATCTGTGGTACCCTTACAGCACAGCAGTTCGTCTATGCTGTTCTAAACCCCGTTTTGCTGCCTTCAAGGTAAGCCATTCTTGGCTAACTTTTTTTCCAAAATAATGCCCTCTTGCATATGGGGAGAGTTTTTACTACTTGTTTTTAGACTTGCCAAACCCTACCTTGGTTGCCAGACTTCTTCCCAACTGAGAATAATTTGAGCGATATAGGCAGGGACGTCCTACCAGGTCGGGATTTTGACGATCTACCGCAGAATTTGGACAAAATATGGCATGATGTTCCTCAGGGAGACATCCAACAACTCTGTCAATCAATATCAAGATGAAAAATTGCTTACATAAGGACGCATTATTGACTTACTTAACTTGTTAAACTTCCCTCTTGAAGAAGTCATTCACTTGTTTGTCTGCTCATGTACAGCACAACTACTACTTTCTGTACCTTCCGGATATTTCCTTCACGGAGTGTTCCTTTTTTTTGTCTAAGAGTGTAAATTCCATATGTGACATCGTTTTATTAAGAGCAACTATAGTAAGCAGTAATAGAACGTCTAAATGGGCTAATATCTGATGGACATGAAGGATTCTATTTTTTGTATAATGAACTGAACCTTTTATACGTCTTTTTTTGCTACAGAGGTCTGTTGAAGACTGGCCAGGTATTTGGCAGTCACGCTTGTCGAACAGTCCATAGCGCTAACAACTGGTCTTAATGGAATGACAGGTTTGTGAATTTTTGGTATACCACACAATCTTGATGGGACCAGTTCTGATTTAGTAAGACATTTCTAGTTGGTGAGAGAAATCGAAGAGGCTTTTACTAGCTGATGCGTTACCCTAAGTACTGATCTTGGGAGATTGCTTTTAATCTCACTGTACCTTCTTGGTTGCAATACAACGGAAGTTTTTCTGCAGTAGGTTGATTATTTCATGAGCATTGTAGCGTTGCCCTTATCTACTGGAAGCTCTAGAATACATCAGAATTGAAATCTCGGATAGGTCTCTCTCCACAAGTTAAGTGTTGTGTCATTGTTTATTGCCTCCACATTTAGGAGACGAAGTCTTAGGCACACAAATATGCCATGGACAGTGGCCGAATACCTATTAAGCAAAATTCACCAGTAGGTTGTATTTAAATTAGTTATCAGTACGAATACAGGTGTTAGTGTTTGCTGGAATTACAAAAGAAACGAGGAGTGTAGAAATGGGGTGGCCAAGACATCAGCTCACGGGCCACGCCCGGGCACAAGTGCATTTGGCTCGTTATACACATCTCCCCAATTAACATTTCTTAAATTTTCTCTGAAGTGCTCAATAAACACTGGGTTGAGCAACCTTACAGTTTTATTTCATGGTTTCTGAACTGTACACCTTGCTGTGTTTTCTAATTTAATCAATTGTACATCATGGGCTGATAATCCATTTATCAATGTGAAAGCATGTGTTAGTTTTACACCCTCTTGCTGTACAAATACATTATCTATTAGAGCGCTACTGCCTTGAGCTATACGTGTAGGGAAATTGATAGCTGATTCTATGTTGTATGCAATTAATAACACTTACACTTTTCCGATCTGAACTGGTTAGAAAGTTTACTTAGAAATCATCACAGATTAACAACTTCCTGTTTTGGCTGACAGGCAGCGTAATAGGTAGTCAAACTTTTTTATGAGTAGCTCCCAATCTCCTAATGGGGACCTGTACACTGTTGCTAGCATCAACACTGCATTATCTAGCTGTAGTTTATATGCAAAAACTTCAAAGTGCTGATCAATGCAGAATTTGCGTACTTCTACAGTTTTGTACTTATATCCTTTTTTTTTTTTTTTTTTTGTAAACGGCAACCCCTCCTTTATCCATGCTATATCTGGAAGTGTAAGAGGCTAAATTATACTAATTTATACGGACACTATCCATCACCACAGTTACATGGTGTTCAGACAAAGTATATCAATCCCACTGTTATTTGTGAGGTCATCTACAAAGAGAGCTTCACTCCAAGGTTAAACGCAGCGAAAACCTCTCAGACAAACAGAACCTAAACGATGTCAAACTTAGCGTAAGGAGGGCTATGCGTGAAGCGTTCAGTGAATTCGAAAGTAAAATTCTATGTACCGACTTGACAGAAAATCCTAGGAAGTTCTGGTCTTACGTTAAATCAGTAAGTGGCTCGAAACAGCATATCCAGACACTCCCGGATGATGATGGCATTGAAACAGAGGATGACATGCGTAAAGCTGAAATACTAAACACCTTTTTCCAAAGCTGTTTCACAGAGGAAGACCGCATTGCAGTTCGTTCTCTAAATCCTCGCACAAACGAAAAAATGGCTGGCATCGAAATAAGTGTCCAAGGAATAGAAAAGCAACTGGAATCACTCAATAGAGGAAAGTCCACTGGACCTGACGGGATACCAGTTCGATTCTACACAGAGTACGCAAAAGAACTTGCCCCCCCCCCCTGACAGCCGTGTACCGCAAGTCTCTAGAGGAACGGAAGGTTCCAAATGATTGGAAAAGAGCACAGGTAGTCCCTGTTTTCACGAAGGGTCGTCGAGCAGATGCGCAAAACTGTAGACCTATATCTCTGACGTCGATCTGTTGTAGAATTTTAGAACATGTTTTTTGCTCGCGTGTCATGTCGTTTTTGGAAACCCAGAATGTAATCTGTAGGAATCAACATGGATTCCGGAAACAGCGATCGTGTGAGACCCAACTCGCTTTATTTGTTCGTGAGATCCAGAAAATATTAGATACAGGCTCCCAGGTAAATGCTGTTTTCCTTGACTTCCAGAAGGCGTTCGATACAGTTCCGCACTGTCGCCTGATAAACAAAGTAAGAGCCTACGGAATATCAGACCAGCTGTGTGGCTGGATTGGAGAGTTTTTAGCAAACAGAACACAGCATGTTGTTATCAATGGAGAGACGTCTACAGACGTTAAAGTAACCTCTGGCGTGCCACAGGGGAGTGTTATGGGACCATTGCTTTTCACAATATATATAAATGACCTAGTAGATAGTGTAGGAAGTTCCATGCGGATGCTGTAGTATACAGAGAAGTTGCAGCATTTGAAAATTGTAGCGAAATCCGGGAAGATCTGCAGCGGATAGGCACTTGGTGCTGGGAGTGGCAACTGACTCTTAACACAGACAAATGTAATGTATTGCGAATACATAGAAAGAAGGATCCTTTATTGTACGGTTATATGATAGCGGAACAAACACTGGTAGCAGTTACTTCTGTAAAATATCTGGGAGCATGCGTGCGGAACGATTTGAAGTGGAATGGTCACATAAAATTAATTGTTGGTAAGGCGGGTACCAGGTTGAGATTCATTGGGAGAGTCCTTACAAAATGTAGTCCATGAACAAAGGAGGTGGCTTACAAAACACTCGTTCGAACTATACTTGAGTATTGCTCAACAGTGTGGGATCTGTACCAGGTCGGGTTGACGGAGGAGATAGAGAAGATCCAAAGAAAAGCGGCGCGTTTCGTCACAGGGTTATTTGGTAAGCGTGATAGCGTTACGGAGATGTTTAGCAAACTCAAGTGGCAGACTCTGCAAGAGAGGCGCTCTGCATCGCGGTGTAGCTTGCTCGCCAGGTTTCGAGAGGGTGCGTTTCTGGATGAGGTATCGAATATATTGCTTCCCCCTACTTATACCTCCCGAGGAGATCACGAATGTAAAATTAGAGAGATTAGAGCGCGCACGGAGGCTTTCAGACAGTCGTTCTTCCCGCGAACCATAAGCGACTGGAACAGAAAAGGGAGGTAATGACAGTGGCACGTAAAGTGCCCTCCGCCACACACCGTTGCGGAGTATAAATGTAGATGTTAACAGATCATCTACTTTATTTTTTATTCCCCTGATATTCTGCTGAAGTGAGTTGATATTACCCTTAGCTTCATCCCTATTTACTGTACATGAAGCTTCTGTTATTCTGTTTTTCTTGCGTGTTGCCTGTTTGGACTTTGACCTTGACATACAAAACGTGTCTGCCTGGTGCCATTAACCACAGGGGTCACCCTCGTGTGACTGAGGCTCCCCCTTACAGTGTCAGCTGACTTATCTCTCCCCTTCCTATTTAGGTGCAGGCCATGCGTAGTGTGTCCTCACCTACCAGTAGTGTCAACAGGAACATCGCGTGTGTGAGGTTTTGGGGGTATCTGGAACATCCCGTTCCTCCACTACTTCAGATAGCAAACCAGAGTGTTAACACGCCTTGCAGCAGTGTTTACGCAGGACCGAACATGGCGCTGAAAGACCTCCACAGACACCACATTTGTGTGGTTTGTGTGGCCAGTTCATGTTCCTATTTCATCCAAGTCTCTCGCAATAGTACAGCTTGGATTCATACCGCAGGCTGTTTCCTGCTGCCCCAACTGTAATTTCCTGGTCTCCCTAGCATTTGTTTTCACAAAACTTGTGAGCTGGTACGCTGCACCTAACTCCTCCTGAAGGTCCTGGCCTTGACTGTTAACTAGAAGCAATATTCTTCTTTTCCTATTCTGATTCGATCCCTACGTGTCTTTTTTTCTTGAAGCTAATATTCTGCTTCAAAATACATTCAACTACATCTGGATGAGGGCCTTCCTCCACTACTTCAGATAGCAAGCCAAACTGATTTACTAACTGAATTTCGAAGTTTTTTCAAGTTTCTCTTTTTGCTTCTACCTTTCCTGTCCCTGTTTCTTCCCTTAGCCTACATAATTCCAAGTCCTCATTTTGTAATTCAGCCTCAATGGCACAAATTTTTACCTCCTTTTCAGCGACTTTTCTGTCCTTTCTACATAACGTACGTTGCCATGGAGAGCGTCTTATCTACCCAGTTTCCTCGCCGCTACATTCGCCCCAATAAACCATAACCTACACAGTCTTCACACCCCCGCCTTCAGATTTCTACAGTAAACATCACATTTGCTAGACATGTTTTGACAGAAAAATTTACACAAAGGAAGAGGATAACTTGGCACAAGAGCACTGATGTTACGTAACCTGTATTAATACGCAATGAAGCGCTAATGCAAACAAACTTTTAAAAATATCAAAAACTTCATAAAACTACCCTTGTAATTCTTTCTAGGCCACAACGTATTCTTCAAACTTCGTATTTTGCTTAACACCAGTGATCTTAGGGAACTTCACTGTCTTTGTCAGAATGTGTCCGTTCCATAAACGCGATTTTCCTTTTAAATGCATCCCCATCAAATGAGGAAAAAGTTACCTTGCAGTGCATTACTGTGGGCAGTGTACAGTCAAGTCCAGTTAAAATGTGAAATCTGCACTAGATTACACATGTTTTCATTTTTGTTCCTGCATTGCTTTTTTTGTCAAAAAATTAAACGGTAGCAAGTTTTAAGTCGTTCCAGGTATGTGTTTCGACCTAACCTACGTACTTTGCAGTACGATATGAAGTCTCCATAGGAATCGTTCAGTTTCACTGAAAGCCGTTGCAGCTGAAAACGGAAGATGCGTGTGATTTCAGCAATTATACTATGCTTTCTTCCAATTTCGCCATGTGCCAAAGGCCTGCAAGTTTAGCACAAAGTGCTTTTTGATGTACAAAACAAGTAATCTCGTCCGTCGACATTCGTGATTTAATCCTGTTTCATTGTCAATCAAATCTTTAAACTCTTTCTGCATATTCCAGAATCCGAATCAAGAACAGTTCTCCACATGAGTAACCTAGAGGCAGGTATCCTCCGATTTGTGAGGCAACTTAAATCTCTTAATAACAGCAAGTCTCCCGGTCCGTACTGCATACCAATTACGTTTCCTTGAGAGTATGCTGATGCAACAGCTCCATGCATAACAACCTCACACAACCGTCCGCTGGACGAAAGATCCGTATGAAAAGATTGGAAAGCTGGACAGGTTACACCAATATTCAAGAACGGTGGAAGGAGTAATCCAGTAAATTACAGGTCCATATTATTAACGTCGATATCCAGTAGGATTTTGGAACATATATTGCGTGTGAGGACTATGAATTACCTCGAATAAAACGGTCTATTGACACACAGTAAAGACGGATTAAGAAAACATCATTCTTGTGAAGCACGAAGTGTTGAGTGCTATTGACCAGATCGGGTTAATGGAGTACATTGAGAAAGTTCAAAGAAGAGCTGCACGTTCTGTATTACCCCGAAATAGGGGAAACAGTGTTACTGACATGTTACAGAATTTGGGGTGGACATGAAAAAGGCGTTTTTCATTGCGGCAGAATCATCTCACGAAATTTCAGTCACCAACTTTCTCCTTCGAATGCGAAAATATTTTGCTAACGCAGACATACTTAGGGAGAAACGATCGTCGTGATAAAATAAAGGAAACGGGAGCTATCAGGGAAAGGTATAGGCATTCGTTTTTTCCCCGCACTGTTCGATATTGGAATAATCGAGAATCGTTGTGAAGGTCATTCGATGAACCCTCCGCCAGGCACTTAGGTGTGATCTGCAGAGCATCCGTGTACATGTACATCTAATGTCGTTTCACAGTAGATATGCACTACCTGTATCGTATATGAATTGAGAAACCTCTTCGCTCTCTTCTGTCACTGCCGCTCATTTTAAAGAATCGCGACGGTAGACCGCTCGACTGCCTCCTTCGTGCAAACAGCCACTGGCCCAGTGAACCTCCACCGTACCGAGATCACACAGCGAAGGCTAGACAGCGCTGACAGCGCGAGTCTGCCGGACTCGAGGGACTTGTGCCGGCCGGAAGACGCCACGCCGCACCGCGACGCCGGGCGAAGCGCGGCGCTCTTCCGGGCGCCTCCGAGAAGGACCGAGCGGAGCCGAGCGGCAGGCAGGCCGGGCCCGTGGGCCAGACACGCAGCACGCGTGACTTGAGGCACGGCGCGGCCGGCCGTCATTATGAGCCCCTACCCAGCTGCGGCGAAGTCACTCAGTCAACTCCTGAGGCGTCACCGGTGGCCACAGGTTGGATGTAAGATCACATATGTTCGTTTCATATTTTCCAGGAAAAATATGTCCATTTTTAAAAGTGACAAACAGCAAGCGTGTAAAACACAATGCATCAGAATAACACATATTAAAAGCACAATATTGCCGAGGAATACAGCAGTATCAAGAGCCATCAACTAGACATAATCACAGAGAACACTGCAATATTTTGAGAAATGTCATGAGACCAGCTGATTGTATCAGCTGTGTGAGTAGTATGTACATATCTGAGAATAACATCAAAATAAGCTGGTATATAACGAGGACAATGTCAGGCGAGCAGCGGAAATCTTCGGTTATCTGTTTACTGAATGTCGTAGTGTGAAGACGTTACTAACGTTAACGGGATTTGCAAAAGTTTAAACAATAAAGACTTGTACGTCGAAGAAAGTTCAAACTCCTGCGCCTCACTCACTCAAATTGCTTGTAACACCATTTTTAATGTTGGCAACTAAAGGTAAAGCTGAAGGATGCAAACTGTAAGGAAATGGAAGCAGTAATTACAGAATAAATAAGAGTGCATGTGGTTGAGATCATATATTATTTGGGACAGTATATTTTTCTATATCATGCACTACCGCTTTTGCGTCAGTCACCATAGCTCGTGAAATTAATTTTTTCCTGTGCGCAAGTAAATATTCAGTCATAAGGCTGTAAAAATAACATGTTGGTAATATCTAAATCAACTTCCACTTCCATACTTCACAAACCCCTGCGAAGTGCGTGGTAGAGGGTTTTTCCTGCAGTAGCACACACCGGACCGTCTCCCCGGCCACTTTGCTCCTGTGCGCCCTGTAATTAGCGTGACCTCGTCTTTGCCGGCCCTACGAGAGCGACAGCCAGGCGTCCGTCTCGTATTCTCAGATTCTTCGCTTCATACAGCTTCTCTGAATGTTGTGAGTAGGTATTCATCTTGAGGTGATTTCTCGACATGAAATCTCACTTTTTTTTATCTCGTCTTTGATTTAAGAACAAAAATTTGAAAAGATTCAACCTTGAACAAACACGGTTTCTTCTCTTTTTACCGATATGTATTTCGGCCATATCTCATTATCACCAGCGGGTTTCCTTTATTCTTTTGCAGAGTAAAGAGTAATCTATCGCAATGGGATACGCATATTTTTGGGAATGTGTTATTTTTGCTCAGAACGCTATAACAGACATGTAAACCATAGTAGCACATGCCGTTGTTCATGTCGCTGCATGTGATCTGCAATACCGAGATACCAGCCAAACTGGAAATAGCAGACACGGACATCAGCAACAGCATGTGCCATTAACGCATACATCTTTCTGAGAGCGTTTTGAATGCAAATGTACAATTCTAAAATAATACGTTTCCCATTGTAACAATATATTCTTTCTAGAATGAAATTTTCTCTCTACAGCGGAGTGTGCGCTGGTATGAAACTTCCTGGCAGATTAAAACTGTGTGCCGGACCGAGACTCGAACTCATGACTTTTTCCTTTTGCGGGCAAGTGCTCTACCAACTTTTTTTTATTTTCTTTTTTTATGAAGAGGAAAAGAAAATTTTTCGCATCCACCCATGCGCGAACCCATGAGCTTCCGTATCCTATTCCCGCGCGCTAACTACATTTTTTTTTTTTTAAGGAAGGTCACAGGGCGTGGTACACGCCGCACTAGCTGTGGGGTCTCTTCACGGCACTGCCGGTGCGTCGAGGCCCAAACCCCTCCTCCCACCCCTTTCTTCATGTCCCCAGTTGGGTCATAGCACTAAGTGTGCAGAAATCTTAACGCAAAATTCCCATTCTCCGATGTAAGAAACACAAAGAAACCTCTTCTCTGAGTAGAAACTGAACACTTATAAAAACTTAACAATTCTTCTTGAATCACACAAATACTTTGGAAGTCGAACACGAGTAATTCTGAACAAAATGTTTTGAGAAAACTCTTCGTGTAACATAGAAGATTCGGAAGCAAGGTAATAGTAAATAATAATAACACAACTGACCTTTAATTTTCTTCTGTTCGTTCTCGTCCAAGGTGTTGTAGTGGTTCCACATATTTAACCGACACCCATTCTTTCAAAAATGACCTCCAGCATGTTGCCGTAGTGCTTCTTGTGGTTGCGATACGTGCTGATTTCTGCGTATTCACACTCCATGTAAACGCGGAATTCTATCTCGTTGTCCGACCCAAGTTTGTTGATGACATAACTAACATATTTTCCCGGTAAGCAGCTAATGGCGTTGGTTTTTAATTTCGGAAAGTATGTCATGTCTGGTCTCAGGAGGAGCGATTGCGTTATATATTCGGCCGAGGATCTGGCGACAAAGGCGATTTGTTGCCTGATCCAATTCCAGTTATTCACACTGCCGCCACAGGTGAATCTGTGGATGAGTGTATCCACCAGACTGCATTTTCCACAAAGGTGTGTCTGGTTTAAACCGATCCCATACAGTGTCTCGTTAGTGCTGATGACATTGTTAACTGTTTTGTACCATGCGGAAATAGCGTCTGCAGATAGCCCGGCATAGTTGATGTTCCGCCACACAGCTTTCCAGTCACAGTTAGGGAATTTCTTTTCAGTTTTGTTTCTGCCCTCATTTAACTTCCTTTCAAGTATGATGTCGCGCGTTGTGATACATGTGTTGCTTCTGATTTCGTCACTAAGGTAACTTGCTTCGAGGAAAAAGTTCCTCACATACTGCAGACGGGCATTAATCCTTCGCACATCAATCGGTGCTTGCAGGCTATGGGGTGTCACAGCCTCAAAGAGCTTTGCGGTTATACATTGTGTAAGTTCTCGGAGTACATGGAAAGTCCGTTTGAGGAACAGAGCAGACGCTTTATTTCGAATGTCCACCAAACCGAGGCCCCCGTTTCTGACATCCAGTATAACGGTAGTCGCACCGAGCCTGAATATATCTCCTCGCCATAAATAATTGGTAACAGTGGACATGATCCCTTTCGATACTAGTTTGGGGATTGGAAATACCTGTGCAGTGAAATACGTTTTAGACAAAATGCAGGAGTTCATGAATCTGACTTTTCGCACCTGGTCCACAGTTCGATGGATGTTCTCCATTACAGCACCATGAACTTTCCTCCTAGCTTCCGTCCAGTTAAAAGCAGCCGTCCTCATCGGACATGCCATTAAGGTTATTCCCAAAGTTTTGTGTTTGTTGTCTTGTTTTGCCCATGACAGTCGGAGGTGATCTAGGCCCCGCAGATTCAATATTTTACTTTTGTTTTCATTGGTTGTCGCTCCCGACGCTAGACAATACTTTTGGATTTCTCTTTCCAGTGTAACTGTCTCCTCCTTATTCCTTTTTACAACACCCACGTCATCAGCATAAGCTCGTATGACGGTTTTCTCACCACTCAATGTTATGCCTGTTAGTCTTGCGTGGACACTGCGGAGAAAGGGCCCTAGAGATACGGAAAATAAAAACATAGATAAGGGACTGCCCTGTGGAACCCCTCGCCTTATCTGTATGGGTTTAGATGTTTGGCCATTGATTGCTATTTTCGCATTTATACCTGTTGCAATATTTCTTAGCATGATGACAATCTGAGGGTGGAAAGCCATTCTTGACAGCGTCGCAAAGAGGTATCTATGACTAACGCGGTCAAAAGCTTTGTTGAAATCTATAAAGATTAAAGCACATTTTATACTTGCCACTGACGTAATTGCAATGACGTCTCTGTATGCAGATAGACTTTCGAATATCGTTCTGGTTGGAGAACAAGATTAATGATGACTCAATATTTTGTTGGAAAAGGCAGGGAATCTTTTGTTGATAATACGCGAAATTATTTTGTAATTAGAATTTAGTAGCGAAAGAGGCCGAAAATTGTTTAAGTTGGTTTTGCCTTTACTCTTAGGAATCAGTACTATTTTACTTTCCTTAAACTCTGCAGGGACCGCTTTTCCGGTCAGGACCACATTCGCCATGGAAGTGATCTTGTCCCCAATTACAGACCAGTAGCGGGCATAAAAATCCACAGGGAGGCCACCAAGTCCCGGAGATTTTTTGAGAGGTGAGTTACGCACTGCCTCATGCACTTCATCTTTAGTAATAGGTGACAGGATGTCAGCGTTTTCTGCTCCCGACAACTGTGGACCTAAAATAGTGAGAAAGTCCTCGAGAGCTGCATCGTCCACTGTGGTAGGGGCATATAAGTTGTCATAGTACCTGTGGACTTGGTCCAGTATTTCTTGCTGGCATGTGAGCCTTGTACCAGTATGCGTCTGGACTTCATCAATAAAAGCTTGACGTCTGTTTTCAGCATGCCGCACCAAGTGATACAGAGAAGCAGTTTCACCAGCTGCTGCTGATGTGGCTTTCTATTTAATTTTTAGTCCCTCCATCTGTTGCTGTTTAATGCTTAATAACTTGGCTTTTGTTTTTTGATATCATTCAGACGAATTACGTCATCATTTGCCTCTTGATAAAAGTCTCTTAAAACTTTATAATAAAACTCCATTGTATTCCTCAACTCCCTGCGCCTCGCTACACTATACTGCACGACAACTTTCAGCAGCCTTGGTTCAGCCCTCCTAGTCCACCAGTCAGTGACTGTTGGGTGCTTGTCTGCTGTGCGGAGGCACATAGTCCACGCTACTCTTATTTTCTGTTCCAGTTCTTCGTCAGTTAAAACAGACATATTCAAATTCCATTGCCCTCTGAATCGACGGGTTGGCTGTACACTTAAATTAAAGCAAGTTGAAAGTGTACTGTGATCGCTAAAATACACGGGAACAGTTTCAACGTTTAATAAAAAATTTTGCAAATTTGGTGACACGTAAATTCTATCTAGTCTGCTGCGGGAGTGGCTGGTTATATGCGTGAAGTCGACTGATGTCGGGTGCTGAAGTTCCTATACATCTTTGAGTTGTAGATCACTTACTAACTTTTTTAACTGTGGCGAGTAGCTGAAATTGGGTTGTTGATCTTTCTGGTTTAAAACACAGTTAATATGTCCACCTAATATAAGAGAACACGGATTTTTCCTCAATAAATAAATTAGTTCATCTTGAAAAAACATCGCACCATCCAATTTATGGGAATTTCCTGATGGGGCGTAAAGGTTAAGCACGGTCATATCGAAATTTTTTATGCCTACGGCTCTACCTGAGTCTAGTCGTTCGATTTCAGTCACCGGAATGCCTTCCCTTATAAGAACGGCTGTACCGATATGGCTTCCTTAGAAACACTAACAATTCCAAAAAAGCCTGGGATCCGAAATGCCGTCACCGCAACTTCTTGTAGCAACGCGATATCTGTCCCAGACTAGTACAAGAATTCTTCTGATCCTGTCAATTTGAAGGGTGACTGTATTTTATTAATGTTAATAGTAGTAGTGCTATAAACTTGCATCACAGACATACCAGAAGAAGCTATTTGGGATGAGGATCGGTATGATTATAGCAGCAACGACCTTCTCTACAAGTCACGATCCTTACAAGCTGTGTGCCCATTACATGCACTAACTTCATAGAAAAATTTTTACTGCTTTTAAACAAAGTGCTTGCTTGAAAAGAAAATTATCCTGAAATCCTGACACTGCATTGCTATAAGTCACTGTGGTCTTTCTCTTTCTCCTCGTCAGTGTTGGCCCTGATGACTTCATATTTAATATTCTTTTTCTTGACGTCTTTCTTCTGTGGTGTGGTTTTCGCTCGATGACGCGCGACAGCAAGACCTTGTTTCGGTCGCAGCCTCCGACGGTGGCCGTCTTGCGCAACGGCTGTGGCTTGCGAGTCGTCAATATTTGGCTCCGGGGTGTTGTGAGTTGCGTTGTCTTGCTGGCGAGGCGGTGATGCTTGTTTATTTCCTCTTTCGGCGCGGTGTTGCGCTTCGGAGCCAGCAGGTTGTCTACTTGGTACTTCCTCGTACTGTTCGCACTGTATGGGCTGTGCACTCGATGCGGTTATTGCAGCTGTGACCTCAGGCTCAGGGTCACATTTCTGTGAAAGGCCACTACCAGCTGCGTCACTATCTGCTCGTGGCGGTATAATTCCTTGTGCGGAAGTGGGAGCCAAATCGACCTGCATTTCATCTCCTTTTACCACTTCCAACAGGACTTGGCTTCGGCTTCCTGGCAACGGGTGTTTCACAGAAAGAGTCCTCATCAACATTTTTTTCAGTGTCCTCTAGAGGACGCTTTTTAGTGGGAGTCTCGCTGTCACGGGACGGAATTTAAGCAGATAATGCAGGTTTTGAAGGCGGAAAGTCATTAACATTAAGTGCAACATTTTCAGAGGTAGTAACAGGATCCACGACAGCCGCCGCCTCTGTTGTATTACTGACTGGCAACAAATCGTTGAGTGTTAATTTCCGGCGTTGCGTAAGGTTATTTGTTAGCACAAAAACACGGCGAGGGCAGTCCTGACGGAGGTGACCAAACTCGTTACATACATAACATGTAGGGGTTTGCCCTGAGTAAATAACATGCGCCTTGTGCCCGTCAACAAAGATGTGGGAGGGAATGTTTGCCTTCACTTCCATCTCCACGGAGCGAATGCCGTTAAAGCACTGCAGCTTGAAATGCGAAGCCCACCTTTCGTTGACTATTTGCCTGACAACCCCACACTTTGAAAGGACATCTTTAATTTTCGAGTTGTCTACTTCTACCGGAATATTCAAAACCCTAACATTTCTAATTACAAACTCGGAATTCCTGAGTTTTACAGTACTTGTAGTACCATCACGGTGTATAAATTCCGTTTCATAACCAAATTTTTCAAAAAAATGGTTCAAATGGCTCTGAGCACTATGGGACTTAACATCTATGGTCATCAGTCCCCTAGAACTTAGAACTACTTAAACCTAACTAACCTAAGGACAGCACACAACACCCAGCCATCACGAGGCAGAGAAAATCCCTGACCCCGCCGGGAATCGAACCCGGGAACCCGGGCGTGGGATGGAGAACGCTACCGCACCACCACGAGATGCGGGCCCAAATTTTTTCCAGAAAGTGTTCTACACTCACGGAATCGTTAAACTTTACAAACATGCAGTATTCATCAGAGTCTAGCTGCATGGTATGAGCAGATTCAGGATGAAGCCCAAATACCTCGGTAATCTAGTCGTGTATTTCCAGTGCAGAGGGCTGTACTCGACGGGTGTACTTGTCGAAGGTGAAAATCACGGTGTTTTTTCTCACGGAGTTTGCCACGGTGTTCTGCAGCGAAGAAATTTCGGACAACGCCGAAATCCCAACAGCACTACGTAGAAAGATAACATGAACGAAGACCAATAGCCAATAAACAGTCACGAAACACGAAAACACTGGCGTAAACACTGAACGTTCACGGAGCAAACTCGAGGAGCGTGCGACCGCGGCGACAGCTAAAGCCAGACTGCTGGCTTACACGATCTGTTGGTCTACCAATGTGGACTGTCCAAGTATCTGCAACGAATGGTGAACCACTCGTAGTGATGTGAGGCAGTGGCGTAAAAAGATTCTAGCTGACAGGGCTGTTGACGAGTGTCACTCCAAGTGACTGGCGACCGCTTTCAAACCAGACGCAAATTGCCGATGCCTGGCAAAGCAGCTCCATCTGAACCAGCCGCCTAGCAATCGTTCGGAAGGCGGCTGCACAGACTCGACATTTGGAGTCGGCGGCCGCCGCTCACACAGACACACAGCTGCGCGTCTTGAGTGGGCCAAACCACACAGAGACGGACAGTGGCCGGGTGGAGGTGCGTCACGCGAGTCGCGCGATTTCGCCTCTTCTGAAATTATGGAGGTGGCGATGGGACCGACGGCCTATAGAGGATGCAGTTCAAGCCACTGGTGGTTCCATGGTGTCATAGGGGTGTTTCTGTCGCCGTGACTTGGATTCAGTCACCAAGGTTAATGTGAACCTGAAGCAGCACGTTTATTTCAACATTGTCGGTGACGAAGTGTTGCCCCATTCTCTGGACACTTGCGTTGTAGAAGATGACACACACAGTCGTGTTCCCAGGGCTGCGTGCATACACTCCCGGTTTCACGAACACTCGGGCGCCCTACAGCACCTCGAGGCGACCACTAGGGAACCCGGTCTCAGAGCCGCAGACGTTGTACGGTACTGCCTGGAGCAGCAGCTGAGACGTGGCAGCCGACATCCCCACACACTGGTAGCTCTGCGGGATCTGATGCAGCAGTGGGAGGCCTCGGGCAGGTGCTGCGTATCTGAAGAAACTTCCGGAACTCTCTTCCCCGCCGAGTTGACGAAGTCTTCGAGGCTAGAGGCGGTAATACCGTGATGCCATTTCATGATCCTTGAAGCAAAAGTTGGCTTGAATGTGACTGTCTTACTATAAGTTAATGACGTACGGAAAGAATGGGAATCATGCACCAGCTAGTTGTACTTGACAAGTTTATTCGAATCCTTACCTAGGTTGAAACAGATATAAGCCTTTCTTCCTTGCAAGAAGTAGTAACGTGTGTAAACTTATTGTGCGAATAGAGAAAACAGGTCATAAAGCTCAGTCAACACTAAAATGACCCATATAAATGCTAACGTATAGCCACGTGGCTTAATGAACAGTAAAGCAAGATAATAGAGTGAATAAACATCTGACGTGCCACTGGTTGGCTGTTCGATTCCTATGGGTTCCATAATTTTACTGTTGCTGACTGCTGCCATGTTAGAGATTTTAATTACGTGTGTACAGCAAATGTTGTGGAGTATTACTGTAATCCGGTGGTGCAGGGTGTTGACTCTATAATTGCTTCTTTCGAAAAGTAATTAATTTAGCCACTTGCAGTGCTTATTGTTCACTTTTGAACTAATTTACAACTAACAACGATATCGAGCTACAGCTGTTGTCATCTCAAACGACGCTGTACTTTTATTGATTTTTTGATAATAGGGTCGGGAAATAGGAATATAAATTCAATTTTAGTAAGGCAAGCAGTCTCGATGAAAAGCTTTTTTGTTCGTTACCGCTTTCAGTCTGTGACTGTCATCATCAGATGATTTACTGTCTGCTGTAGCGACATGCGGAGACAGAGAGCGGAGAGAGACGTGTGCCACGAGGCACATTCCATTGACTGCTCGGTGGAAAGTGTCAACAGAAGAGGCGGCGGCAGGAGGTATTGGCGCGCTTCCTCTTTGGGTCACAAATGTGCCCTTATTGACAGATAGTTAGTATCGCAAAATAGGAAAAGTAGGTGACAGTATTGAGAATAAATTTAAAGAAAGAATTAGTTGTACGGTCAGTAGTAATGGCGTCGAGTGGTCTACATACCTCGGTACACAGCGGGAGTCGATACAGTCGTCAGCGATCCGGCAGTCGAGCTCCTCGAGGAGGTCGTAGGATTCGTCCCACGTGAGGCGGCGGAGCTGCGCCAGGGCGCCGGCGCACCCCCCTCCCTCCTCCGCTCCAGCTGCCGGCGGCGGCGGCAGTGCGGAGTCGCTGAGGCGGTCTGCCAGGCGCTCCGCAGCTGAGACCGCGGGGGGCTGCTGGTCCGGGCTGTCGCACGTTGTGAACCACGGTAGCCAATCTGCAAAACGTTCTTCAGTCACCTCGAGGTCTGCACTCTGACTCACGAGCTTCCACGGGCTACTCATATGCTCATCACTACTAGCAGCTACTGAAAGTGAAACACTAAGAGAGCTGCAGCGAACGATAATGGACACGGCGTGAGGTGTGCTGCACACTTCTACAAGCAAAAGGTCAACAAGTCAGCCGACTGTCAGCACGGCGGCCACTGCTGCGGCTCCCCTTGGCGAGGAAGCGGGCAGAGCTGCGCCGACAGTGCAACACTGGACACTGTGCCGTCATTCCGTATGAGCCCAAGTTCTGACTGCCGCATCGGTGTGGGCGGTCCGTGCATCGAGGCCCTGAGCAGAGCGGAGAATGCGACGTTGCACTTTCGCCCATCTCACGGGGAGCCACTCGGTATACAATACGTGATTGGATACACTGGTCGCAGCTGTTACATTTCTGAGTCCTTGAGACAGCTCGCTTGCGATATTTTCGACTTCCTTTCAACAAAATAATCTAATGTCGCATGTCAGCCATGCTGTTCTGCCCCAGCTTGACAGAGTTAGCACCGCTACCACAGGAGCGTACGATGTACCTGGCTAGGCGCTGACAGTAATATTTAAGTCGAAATCACACTTATCGTTAACTGGTTTGATTGGCGAGACTGGGAATAAGACATATGGTCTCACGTTGGTGTCAGAGCTGGCAGTGCGGGGCTGGAGAGGAGACTCCAGGCTGGCCGAGACGCAGCTGGGCTGCAGGCGGCAGGGCGCTCCAGACTGGAGCGGCAGCCGGTGGGAGCCTTTCCTGGCGACTTCAGATCTCCAGTCCAGGCTGGGCCGTGAATGACGACCCCCGAGCATTCTGTACTCTCATCTCCTGGAGCGCCGCACACTTGGCCTGTCTCATCACAGTCTACCCGCCAAGTACTGCGTCACAGTCAAGTAACTGCAGCCAGAAAAGCTGGAATTCCCAATGATGTAATCGGCACACCACTCTCCTCTCGCTTTAATCTCTGGGATCCGCCTCTGAGCTGTATTTTCCTCTTAGCTGTAGCCGTGTTTACCCAGGATATCTCGTTAGGTAAGCAGCAGAGGCGCTGCCATTCGTTGTTCTGCACACTTCCGAGGCAGTAGTTGCGAACGTTCAGCGCTTACGGAGCAGGGAGAAAACAAATGTTATAGCTAAGTACTCATCAAATGTTGAAATCATGTTAGAAATAATCGTACTTAAATTACCGACCGATATGCGAGTGCGGTTGACATACGGTTCCTCGCCGCAAATAAAGCAACAATGAAGGCACTGAGTGGCAGAGAGTGGCTTTGCACTAAAAAGCGCTGATCTGTTCTCGCCTGCCAGAAAGTTTACGGCAGAATCTCTGGACACACAAAAGATATTCTGCCTGCTCATTCCCTCACGAGGGACTCACGTCTTTTTCAGCAAATGCGTGATAAAACCCGCAGTGAGTTAGACTACAAAATGAAGCAAAAGGAAAGAAGAAAGCGTAATGTCTCTGTGAAGGAACAGACGGTTAGCCCGCGCAGCTTCACTCGTCAGATCCGCTTCGCTAAGGCAGTCCAGCCGAGGCTACCTCGGCGGTGAGCTGACCTCGCCGGTAAACATTCTAAAAGTTCCGTACCCGCCCAGTGAGACTGCTAATTCTGATGACGTCTCTCGCTGTCGGTGTGGCTACCGGGCTGTAAACATACAAACAGTCACTTCTGATGGGACTGTGCGCAGCTACTACTGTTAACCGAAAAATCGGGATGCCATTGCTGTATGCCACTTGTAATTAACCACTGCGAATGTTCGAGTAATGCATACCTGATATCAATGAACGTAATTGACTCGTACAGAGGGAAGTCCACGCTCCTGGCACAACACGGAGACCTCCGCCTCGTCGTGTCTGAGGGCCGACTGACTCACTTGGCGGTCTCCGTAACCTGCGACGTACAATTGTATGACTCGGTGTTTCTCGTATATTCTCGCGAGAGCCTGTCCCCGCCAACTGTGTAGCGATACCTGAAGCTTCCCGTACTGGAATAAGGCTACAGTTACGGCCAATGCCTCAAGGACTTTCCCTGACAATCACTGTAACGAAAGGAAACTACCCCTGCTACCATTAAGTGTGTTTACGGCCG
Organism: Schistocerca serialis cubense; assembly: GCF_023864345.2. Taxonomy (NCBI): domain Eukaryota; kingdom Metazoa; phylum Arthropoda; class Insecta; order Orthoptera; family Acrididae; genus Schistocerca; species Schistocerca serialis. The sequence goes on along the minus strand of NW_026047664.1, from coordinate 300,951 downwards.
ACTGGCGCGCCTCCTCCACGTACTCCCCGACCTGCGTGTCTGGCTGCAGGCAGGCCGGCCTCCCACGCAGCGGGCCACGGCCCCCACCCCCGCGCTGGGCGACTCGCGTTCTCCGGCCGTGGGAACACACTCCAGCCACAGCCAGGAACCTCTGAAGTCTGGAAACTCTACATGCCCCAGAAAAGCGCTGGTTGTGCAGATTATAAATATATGTAATGAATCAATCGTACTTCGATTCTGCCTCGTACGTGATCATTTTTTCTTCATCTTTAGTTTTTATCGTGTGATATTTTATCTTGTTCAAATAGCAAGTGTATGACTGAAACCATTACGCGGGGACTGTTAAGGTTCACTTTGTCTTCTCAACCTCCGCGAGGAAGTTTGTGGGCATTCCTACAGCAGACAGGAGTGATGGGAAAGATCGCCAGTAATATACTGGCGGAAAAAAATAGCAGCGCAAAAAATATAATTAGTGTGAAGTAATGAAATTGCGGGAGTACACATCTCTAGATGAAACACCTTAAAGCTTCGAAGGGAATTATGAAATTCAGAGGCCGCCGCCTCAGCTCGAGTTAAGGCAACCGTAAACAAGCCGAGGTAAGGCATCCTCCAGCCGTGTTAATGTAAATGGACGTAAAAGCAACATTTGCATCGCCTGCTTCACTCCTACCAATAGCCCATTTTGTTTTCCGCGTTTGCTGTTAGCTAAGGGTAAAGGCACGAGCTGTACATGCGTTGGCATGTCAGATCTAACGCCATTCGACGCCCCACATTTTGCCTCCCGTGCTAACACAACACTGGCTGCAGATGCCAACAGAGGGAGGGACTGGAGCTATCAAATGCTGTCGACAGCACGAGGCTACGGAGCGTAGCTGAACTGCTTAGTCGACGAGTAACTCACGGTAGTGCTACAGTGCTAATGGTGTTGATACAAAGCAGAGCAATGGCAAC